>NC_084588.1:43444302-44044302 GCF_033807715.1 Cololabis saira | reverse complement strand
GTTGATGTCCCGGCTTCACTCGAGGACGGTTCATACACGCTGCAAGCTCACCGACTTCATAATTGTATTGCCAAGTTCCTGTGCTTCAGTAGTTCAGTCATTACTGTTCTCTCCCTACTGTGACAAGTGCCTCAAAATGCCAGCATACTTAACTATTACAGTATTCACGTGCTTTATAACCCTGTAGTACAGAGCCGGGCTCGAGTAGAAGTGTCAGCTTGCAGGTTTAACAGCTTCACAGTTTGGTGTGTGTGTGTGTTTTAAATCAACCCCGTACATCCTCTCACTTCTGAACTCTGAGGCTGGTTAAATGAGGCAGCTGAAAAGAAACGGCTGCACGTGACAACAAAATGCTGAATAAACAACAGAGTCACTTTGTACAAATACTTGTTTATGCTCAATTTAGCTGATGGATTTCCCAGAAAAACCAGGCACCATCTTAGGTAATGAGAACAAGGATTCCAGTGAAAACGTCCCAACTAAATGTCGCAGACAGCAAACCTAACTGATGTAGGCACACATGCTAAATGCTATTTGAGCATGTGAAATCACCTGACAGACTGTTCACTAGAATATATGTAGAATATGATAATATACAAAGTTGAAAGAATTACCATGTAACAGCAATATCATTTCTTTTCATGCATTTTCTTCTTCTGTACTCCTTTCATCTTTACCTTTCTTCCTCTTTTCTGTCATAGCCACTTTACTTCCATGTACACTATCACAAACCTACGCTCATGCAAGGTCATCACCATAGGTTACTTACTTTTTATTAATATGCTTGCTATGAGGTTCTTGTATATTGTCAAGCATATACTATATTTGCACGTCTTGTCTCTATGGAAACATGATTAAGTGATATTCAAAGCTATTGTAAATTTTTTAAAAATCCCCCAAAACATTCAACATTTTGGGTTGGTGCAGACTGAAGGAGATTAGGGAAGGTGTAACAGACTCCAGTCTGCCATTAATTGTATCACCAAGGTCTTCAACCATGGAAATCAATATGTAATTGTTCAAGTCGACAGCAGATGACTGTGGAAGCCCAGCGTGAATGTACTGCAGAAAACAATTAGGACACGAGGTGAGGTGGCTGCTGATAAACAGGAGGCATGTTTAACAATATGTCCCGCTCTCTCTACCGGGGGACAGATAACCTTCATACTTTTACTCCTACGCAGCTAATAAAATGCAGCCTCCAGTTTAATGAAAAAAGGCAATGCATCATCTGTATTACTCCAGTCTGGAATGTTGTGCCTCATATTTATCACTCATGATAATAGCATCAGGACTATCAATCATCCAGCAGGCTCTAAAAAGTCCCAAGACATTTATCAACGCTCCCATCTCATGGGTTCAAGTGGGTAGGTAATCAATTGATTAAGTATTAATTTAAATCAGCCTTCTATACTTTAAAGTTTGTGTTTAAATTAGTGAGGCTGCAATAAAGTTAAGCATTAATAGTTCTGATGATGATTCCTGTGTGTGTTATCCATCTGGCCGTGTTCTGTTCCCAGGGAGGTAGAAGTATAGATACTAGAGTTTAAAAATACTCCTGTAGAAGTTGAAGTATCAACTCAAGTTTTGTACTCAAGTAAAAGTATAAAAATACTGGTTTCAAAACTACTTAAAGTATAAAAGTAAAAGTAATGTAAGGGGGAAAAAAGCCATTAAGGACAAAAGCCATTGAAAATGAATGCATCTTAGTATAATGCAAATACATTAAAGAACCATATATGTGTACTATTGAGCATTAACATGTGTTTCAGGGAGCAGAAGATATGATGACTAGTTGCCTATAAGTATTGTAATGGTGCAAAAAGTCAAACTTCAGAGGCATGTTATCATTTATCCTAACCTTTATTGGAATGTACATCCAAGTTTAGTTGCAGGAATCTGAGGGAACGGATGTAAGAACAAAACTGGACAAGAACATCTGAAACAACCACAACCAAATTCACTCTATCCGGATGGCGCAATTTAACTGGATAGTTTTTTTTTAAAGGCCGAAATGAAATAGATTAACGAGGCTGTTTTTAAAATGTAAGGAGTAAAAAGTACAGATAATTGCGTGAAAATGTAAGGAGTAAAAGTAAAAAGTCGTCTGAAAAATAATTACTCTAGTGAAGTATAGATAACCAAAATTTCTACTTAAGTAAGGTAACAAAGTATTTGAACTTCGTTACTTGACACCTCTGTCTGGTCCACATATACTGTACAAACCAACCTGATCTCACAAAAATCCGTGAAATGCCCACGACCTCTCACCACTATTTTCCGTGGTACCAACACGGAAACTGGTAAAATTACGTGTGGGCACCACGGATATTGTACCATGCAAAGTCAATGGGATCCGTGGTCGTGATATATACACGGATTATGACATTATTATTATTTATATATTATTCTTTGTTATAGTGGCTAAATTATGCGTTTTTGTCGCGCAAGGTACGGTTTTTTACTGTCAGTTTGTAAAAACATGTTTTTAACGCTGTTTTAGCAGTGTTTTAATGAGGTTTTAATCTGAGCACCACGGATATAGTACTATGCAAAGTCAATGGGGGCGTGGTCGTGATATATACACGAATTATGACATTATTATTATTTATATATTATTCTTTGTTATAGTGGCTAAATTATGCGTTTTTGGCGCGCAACGTACTGTTTTTTAATGTCAGTTTGTAAAAGCCCGTTTTTAACGCTGTTTTAGCAGTGTTTTAATGAGGTTTTAATCTGAGCACCACGGATATAGTACTATGCAAAGTCAATGGGGGCGTGGTCGTGATATATACACGAATTATGACATTATTATTATTTATATATTATTCTTTGTTATAGTGGCTAAATTATGCGTTTTTGGCGCGCAACGTACTGTTTTTTAATGTCAGTTTGTAAAAGCCCGTTTTTAACGCTGTTTTAGCAGTGTTTTAATGAGGTTTTAATCTGAGCACCACGGATATAGTACTATGCAAAGTCAATGGGGGCGTGGTCGTGATATATACACGAATTATGACATTATTATTATTTATATATTATTCTTTGTTATAGTGGCTAAATTATGCGTTTTTGGCGCGCAACGTACTGTTTTTTAATGTCAGTTTGTAAAAGCCCGTTTTTAACGCTGTTTTAGCAGTGTTTTTATGAGGTTTTAATCTGACCACCACGGATATAGTACTATGCAAAGTCAATGGGGGCGTGGTCGTGATATATACACGAATTATGACATTATTATTATTTATATATTATTCTTTGTTATAGTGGCTAAATTATGCGTTTTTGTCGCGCAACGTACTGTTTTTTAATGTCAGTTTGTAAAAGCCCGTTTTTAACGCTGTTTTAGCAGTGTTTTAATGAGGTTTTAATCTGAGCACCACGGATATAGTACTATGCAAAGTCAATGGGGGCGTGGTCGTGATATATACACGAATTATGACATTATTATTATTTATATATTATTCTTTGTTATAGTGGCTAAATTATGCGTTTTTGTCGCGCAACGTACTGTTTTTTAATGTCAGTTTGTAAAAGCCCGTTTTTAACGCTGTTTTAGCAGTGTTTTTATGAGGTTTTAATCTGACCACCACGGATATAGTACTATGCAAAGTCAATGGGGGCGTGGTCGTGATATATACACGAATTATGACATTATTATTATTTATATATTATTCTTTGTTATAGTGGCTAAATTATGCGTTTTTGTCGCGCAACATACTGTTTTTTAATGTCAGTTTGTAAAAGCCCGTTTTTAACGCTGTTTTAGCAGTGTTTTTATGAGGTTTTAATCTGACCACCACGGATATAGTAGCCTACTATGCAAAGCAACCTGATCTCACAAAAGTCTGGGAAATGCCCACGACCTATTTCCGTGGTACCAACACGGAAAGTGGTATAATTCCGTGTGACCACCACGATATAGTACTATGCAAAGTCAATGGGATCCATGGTCGTGATATACACACGGATAATGCCCACGACCTATTTTCCGTGGTACCAACACGGAAAGTGCTATAATTCCGTGTGACCAACACGGATATAGTACTGTGCAAAGTCAATGGGATCCGTGGTCGTGATATATACACGTTTTTTGACATTATTATTTATATATTATTCTTTGTTAAAGTGGCTAAATTATGCGTTTTTGTTGCGCAAGGTACGGTTTTTTACTGTCAGTTTGTAAAAACATGTTTTTAACGCTGTTTTAGCAGTGTTTTTAATCTGACCACCACGGATATAGTACTATGCAAAGTCAATGGGAGGCGTGGTCGTGATATATACACGTTTTATGACATTATTATTATTTATATATTATTCTTTGTTATAGTGGCTAAATTATGCGTTTTTGGCGCGCAAGGTACGGTTTTTACTGCCAGTTTGTAAAAACATGTTTTTAACGCTGTTTTAAGAAGAGACAGGCGATATTTAAAGTTTCTCCCATTTCGTCAACCACAGGGGATTCCCTGGGCGTCCCCTCTACGTCATAGAGTGACGAGGGGGATCCTGATCACGTGACGGATCCCCCCGAATAATAATGATAATGCTAATGATAGTAGTAATATTAATAATAATAATAATAATAATAAGAAGAAGAAGAAGAAGAAGAAGAAGAAGAAGAAGAAGAAGAAGAAGAAGAAGAAGAAGAAGAAGAAGAATGATAATAATAATAAGAATGATGATAATAATAATGATAATGATACTAATAATAATAATAACAATGATGATAATAATAATAATAATAATAATAATAATAATAATAATAATAATAATAATAATAATAATGCAGAAATTAATTAATTATTTATATTAATCATAATATTAATATTTAGTATAATAATAAATACACCTGTAGCACAAACCAGTGTTTATAGCAAACATTCAGAGACATTATCAGACAATGATTAATGACGCAACACAGTCTCACTCCGGAGGCATGTGCTTGTGCTCTTACAACGCCATATTAAAACAAATTATAAACCACATTAACACTTCATAAAAACAAAGATCGAGGGATGAGGTCTGAAAGATCTGTTTTGAAACGTGGCTTAATACGTTACGCCACTGAACGCAACCCTTCCTGTCGCCGAGATAGGCAGCAGGACAAAACGTTAAAATAGCACTAATAAATGCATATATTGATCTTGTCCATCACATACATCTACTCACGATATAAATATACATTTTATGGTCACACTTTGTCTGTTGAAAAATGAGCGGATATATTATTTCGGAACCCTAATGTCAACATCTGTTATGAGATTCTGTTATAGTGGGAGGCCCCGCCCCCTCCGGTGTTGTCATGGTAACGTTTTGCCCCGACTGTTAAACAGGAAGTGCTGTACAGCTGATGTCTCGAACGTTAACCGTTGAACGTTAATTAAAGCAGAGACGTTCAATAAACTGTATAGCGTATCTTTGATTAAAGTACTGCTGAAGTGATAGAAACGCTCCATGTCTCCTCTCCATTTATTGAACACAAACAACATCTTAACCCTAAACCGGAAGGAGGTTACCAGAACTTTTGAACTTTTTTTAAAAACATTTTTTAAGATGTGTTTGCATAACTTAAACACACAGAAATGTATTAGCACTATGATATATTATACATTTGATCATCCTTGATCATCCAGGATCATCCTGTCAGACTGGGGAAGCGGTTAAAGGGTCTCTAAATAGCCATGTTAAGTTAATGGGAAAATTTCAAAAGGTGAAACAATCAGTATTTAAAGGGGAAAATAAACTCAGAACTGGTCCAAATTGAATAGTATGACTGTGTATAATACTATCATCGATATCTTAAAGAAATCTGGCCACAAAATACTCGTTAAAAGATTTTGACTGATTGTTTCCAGCTCAGCCCCTTAAATAGGTCTCTGAATATACAAGTCAAACATCCATGATCTGTACCAACAAGAAAATCAAACTTTGTCGTAGGACAACAGTGAAGACATCGTTGGAAAGGTCTTAACCTCAGGAGCAACATATGTCAATATGAGATTTGTGGGCAATTCCTGCTACCCAGGTGTGCCCTTTGAACCTTGTACCTGTGACACTTTTGAAGGCCTATAATTCAACAACAAAATATGCTAGAGACATGGGGTCAACAGTTTTGGAAAGCTCTGCACCTCTACTATCATGCCCGACAGTAGTCCAATAGGGGGCGCCACTGAATAGGGTCAAAACCTATAAAAAACATGATTTCACCCTCTTACCAATACAAAAGTCAAAATCAGACCGAACAGGCGTGCTTCCCACCCTTAAAAACATATAATAAGCTTGCAAAGTTCGTGATCACAGTTTTATATAAGCGCTAATTCATTGGAACTACAAAAGCTATGACGTAGCACAATGCTGTGTATTGTAACTTGGCGCAAATTGTAGTTCTGTAACCTCTTCCGGTTTAGGGTTAAGATGTTGACATTAGGGTTCAGAAATCATATATCCGCTCATTTTTCAACAGACAAAGTGTGACCATAAAATGTATATTTATATCGTGAGTAGATGTATGTGATGGAAAAGATCAATATATGCATTTATTAGTGCTATTTTAACGTTTTGTCCTGCTGCCTATCTCGGCGACAGGAAGGGTTGCGTTCAGTGGCGTAACGTATTAAACAACGTTTCAAGACCTCATCCCTCGATCTTTGTTTCTATGAAGTGTTAATGTGGTTTATAATTTGTTTTAATATGGCGTTGTAAGAGCACAAGCTGTTAAAAATAAGGGCAGTAGAATACAGCAGGTAAGTATTTAATTTAGGAGTGTCATCAAACCACACTTTTAAATTGAAGTACTGCTCTGATCGTCACATATAGACGGGATTACATTGGAAGTGTCATACAATTTGGTGTATTCTATTTGTGTCTGAAAATTTCTCGCTAGAAATGTCATCAAACCATCTTTTAAATTGAAGTATATGCATTTAAAAAAAAAAAGAGGAATGGGGAAGCCGCTCGCGGTGATCACCTGCTCCGAGCGTCAAATCTAGCCGCAGACGGGATTACATTGCAGCCAATAGGAGCCTATTTGCGCCTCCGGAGTGAGACTGTGTTGCGTCATTAATCATTGTCTGATAATGTCTCTGAATGTTTGCTATAAACACTGGTTTGTGCTACAGGTGTATTTATTATTATACTAAATATTAATATTATGATTAATATAAATAATTAATTAATTTCTGCATTATTATTATTATTATTATTATTATTATTATTATTATTATTATTATTATTATTATTATTATCATCATTGTTATTATTATTATTAGTATCATTATCATTATTATTATCATCATTCTTATTATTATTATCATTCTTCTTCTTCTTCTTCTTCTTCTTCTTCTTCTTCTTCTTCTTCTTATTATTATTATTATTATTATTATTAATATTACTACTATCATTAGCATTATCATTATTATTCGGGGGGATCCGTCACGTGATCAGGATCCCCCTCGTCACTCTATGACGTAGAGGGGACGCCCAGGGAATCCCCTGTGGTTGACGAAATGGGAGAAACTTTAAATATCGCCTGTCTCTTCTTAAAACAGCGTTAAAAACATGTTTTTACAAACTGGCAGTAAAAACCGTACCTTGCGCGCCAAAAACGCATAATTTAGCCACTATAACAAAGAATAATATATAAATAATAATAATGTCATAAAACGTGTATATATCACGACCACGCCTCCCATTGACTTTGCATAGTACTATATCCGTGGTGGTCAGATTAAAAACACTGCTAAAACAGCGTTAAAAACATGTTTTTACAAACTGACAGTAAAAAACCGTACCTTGCGCAACAAAAACGCATAATTTAGCCACTTTAACAAAGAATAATATATAAATAATAATGTCAAAAAACGTGTATATATCACGACCACGGATCCCATTGACTTTGCACAGTACTATATCCGTGTTGGTCACACGGAATTATAGCACTTTCCGTGTTGGTACCACGGAAAATAGGTCGTGGGCATTATCCGTGTGTATATCACGACCATGGATCCCATTGACTTTGCATAGTACTATATCGTGGTGGTCACACGGAATTATACCACTTTCCGTGTTGGTACCACGGAAATAGGTCGTGGGCATTTCCCAGACTTTTGTGAGATCAGGTTGCTTTGCATAGTAGGCTACTATATCCGTGGTGGTCAGATTAAAACCTCATAAAAACACTGCTAAAACAGCGTTAAAAACGGGCTTTTACAAACTGACATTAAAAAACAGTATGTTGCGCGACAAAAACGCATAATTTAGCCACTATAACAAAGAATAATATATAAATAATAATAATGTCATAATTCGTGTATATATCACGACCACGCCCCCATTGACTTTGCATAGTACTATATCCGTGGTGGTCAGATTAAAACCTCATAAAAACACTGCTAAAACAGCGTTAAAAACGGGCTTTTACAAACTGACATTAAAAAACAGTACGTTGCGCGACAAAAACGCATAATTTAGCCACTATAACAAAGAATAATATATAAATAATAATAATGTCATAATTCGTGTATATATCACGACCACGCCCCCATTGACTTTGCATAGTACTATATCCGTGGTGCTCAGATTAAAACCTCATTAAAACACTGCTAAAACAGCGTTAAAAACGGGCTTTTACAAACTGACATTAAAAAACAGTACGTTGCGCGACAAAAACGCATAATTTAGCCACTATAACAAAGAATAATATATAAATAATAATAATGTCATAATTCGTGTATATATCACGACCACGCCCCCATTGACTTTGCATAGTACTATATCCGTGGTGCTCAGATTAAAACCTCATTAAAACACTGCTAAAACAGCGTTAAAAACGGGCTTTTACAAACTGACATTAAAAAACAGTACGTTGCGCGCCAAAAACGCATAATTTAGCCACTATAACAAAGAATAATATATAAATAATAATAATGTCATAATTCGTGTATATATCACGACCACGCCCCCATTGACTTTGCATAGTACTATATCCGTGGTGCTCAGATTAAAACCTCATTAAAACACTGCTAAAACAGCGTTAAAAACGGGCTTTTACAAACTGACATTAAAAAACAGTACGTTGCGCGCCAAAAACGCATAATTTAGCCACTATAACAAAGAATAATATATAAATAATAATAATGTCATAATTCGTGTATATATCACGACCACGCCCCCATTGACTTTGCATAGTACTATATCCGTGGTGCTCAGATTAAAACCTCATTAAAACACTGCTAAAACAGCGTTAAAAACGGGCTTTTACAAACTGACATTAAAAAACAGTACGTTGCGCGCCAAAAACGCATAATTTAGCCACTATAACAAAGAATAATATATAAATAATAATAATGTCATAATTCGTGTATATATCACGACCACGCCCCCATTGACTTTGCATAGTACTATATCCGTGGTGCTCAGATTAAAACCTCATTAAAACACTGCTAAAACAGCGTTAAAAACATGTTTTTACAAACTGACAGTAAAAAACCGTACCTTGCGCGACAAAAACGCATAATTTAGCCACTATAACAAAGAATAATATATAAATAATAATAATGTCATAATCCGTGTATATATCACGACCACGGATCCCATTGACTTTGCATGGTACAATATCCGTGGTGCCCACACGTAATTTTACCAGTTTCCGTGTTGGTACCACGGAAAATAGTGGTGAGAGGTCGTGGGCATTTCACGGATTTTTGTGAGATCAGGTTGGTACAAACATACATCCAAATGCTGATGATGACAATGCAAGTGCAATGGGATGCAGTGCGGCGAAGCCAAAGCTCTGCATGTCTTCTCCTTGACCCTTTAGCCGAACAAATTTTGTCCTGTTAATAACATCAGCACCGCACCGATGCTGTCTTGCTTTGTTTACTATTGTCATGTCAACAAAACGGAGATCCGCACACATTCTGATGTCAACCCTCTTCCGTGGCGTGGGGGTTTGCTGCTATGTGAGGGTGTGAATTGATGCTTTGTTCTTCAAACAAGAAGCTCCCCATAGAGTTTCTCCATAGAGTTTGACACTTACAGGAGAAAGTGTGATGGAGGCGCCTTTAGGAATATAAATGATAATAAACTTATGTAGGGTTGGGATTAGAAGCTGGCTTCTTGTGGTGATTCAATTCAATTCAATTCAATTCAATTTTATTTATATAGCGTCTAATACAACAAAAGTTGTCTCTAGACGCTTTCCAGAGACCCATACCCAGAACATGACCCCTAGGCAGTTATTACATAAACAGTGGCAAGGAAAAACTCCCCTTTAGGAGGGAAGAAACCTTGAGCAGGACCAGGCTCATAAGGGGGACCCTCCTGCCGAGGGCCAGACTGGGGTTCGGGGACATCAACAGCACAGCAGGCAGGTGGAAGCAGCAACGTGATGACCAGGGGTGGGGACCGCAGGCCAGCACACAGCTCCCGAAGCCCCCAATCATCAAGTCCCAGGTTGGGGTGCAGGGTCGGGGAAAGGTTGAAAAGGGGCAGGGCCAGGGAGAGGAGTCTTGAGGTTACGAACCTTCTCCCCCGCCCAAAAGGGGCCGTTACCCTGCACCTCTCACTCCCACACTGCAGGATCCGGTGTTTTGCATTCAGAAGATCTGGTGTTTTGCATTCAGAATGGTCATGCAGATGAGCTGGGTAATCTCAGTGCATTACCAATTAAAACTGATTGTCACGGTTTTTGGGTTTGTGGGTTTCCTGTTTTATTTTGAAAGTCTGGGTCCTTGTGTTTGAGTTCTTCTACTTGTTCATCTGCTATGAGTGTTTGCGCCTGTGTCTTGTCAGCCCTATATTTTGTGTTTGTCTTGGTCCTGTACTGGTTCTTGTCATGGTTACTGTTTTGTTTCTACGGTTTGCACCCCGATTATGGTCTGGTTCTGTCTCGTTTTTTTCTGGTTTTGTCAAGTATGGGCTCTTGTTTTTCGCTGTGGATTCTGGTTATGCTGAGTTTTTTGTTAAATGAACTACCTTTGCTAGAAATCCTGCCGCCTCAGTCCATTCCAAGAGCTTCGTAAGGTTAATACCTTCTCGCGTACTAAACCAACTAAGGAACACGGGCTGAACTCACCCAAGCACCAATAACCTTCAAAGTCCCGAGTAGCTTGGACGAGCCGGACTCTCCCTGAAGGAGAGAACCCACTGCTGAAGATCAGGATCTCATTTTTACTTTACAGCCCGTCCACTTAATCTTTCATTACCGCTTCAAATCGTTGAATAAGTTGGCTTTCCAGTAAGCGGGGAGATACCAGCGATCTGTTCCACTGCTGACAGACACTCTTATTCACTCTTCCCAGTCTCCAGCTCTCTGCAGTCTCAGTCTTTGTCATCAAGTTGACTTTGTTGCATTTAAAAGCTCTCACCATGATTTAGCTATTCAGCTTTCACTAAAACTTTCTCCTTGACAGAGTGCATTGAAAGCTTTGGTCTCAATATTATTTATCTCATTAAGGTAACCTTTAGACTTTATGTCTCTGAAAACTATCAAGATGAAGAAGTTTCATGCATTTAAATAACCCACCACTCTGTTTGTTGAAATGGTCTCTTGACATAAGATACATAATCCACCCATCATCTGAGAGACTCACAATTTCTTTAGACGAATTAATAGACTATCAATATTATTAGTAGCTTTTTATCATGATCTTGGTCCTGTGGTTTTTAATCACAGTCCATTGTCTCCCCCTCTTTACAGGGTTTACTGTGATATCACGGCTGATCTTCTGCCTGGAGTATCTTTACCACAGTTGGAACCAGAACCAATCGAAACCTGAAAGGACAAGATGAAGATAAAGGATTTCCTGGCATCAAGCATTATCTGATTTGTGTTTTCTGATGATCTTGGTTTTTTACCTCATTTGAGACAAAAGATGATACACTTACACTGACTTCAGGGGGACAAACGTCACTGTTCAAACAAATACCACCTGTCACAAATCCACTCCACGTTCTCTTGCCTGTCCGAGGATGCAGTCTTCTCCAAGTTGGACCTGAAAAATGGTTCCCACCTGGAGCGGATTAAGGAAGGAACCAGACAAGAATAAAAAGTAAAATGTGTTTATTTTGAGTATCTGGTCATGCCCTTTGGTCAACCAACTGGTTTTAAAGCCTTGCTTACCATTGTCTTGGAAAATCTCCTATACTGGTGTGCAACTGTTCACATGGAGAATAGTTTGGTCTCTAAGGTCGTTTTCTGAAGCCAAATATCATATTAGGCAAAAATTACAGTAGACTTCTGGACAGTAAGCTTTTTGTAAGGTCAGAGAAAACCAAATTTCATGAAATTTCCAACATGGGATATGTCTGTGGCAGGGTGGAGGAGGTGCAGCACCTCAGGCTGACGGGACACAGGTGTGGCCCGCCAACCTCTCCACCCTGCCAGCCTTGATAAGGCGGGGCTGGACAGCAGCAAGGGGTCGTGGGAGACTGAAGCTGCTGTTGATGTCGGCTGAGGTGCTTGGGCACGTGTGTCCTGGGTGTTCTGGTAAATAAAAGGGTTCTGCACTAAACTCTGTGTCCTCTCTATCCTGTCGGTCGGGCCCCGTAGCACACGCCGTGCTACAATGTCATTTTAGGAAAAAAAGATGCAATTGGACTCAGCCAAGGGTTCAGCTGGAGGTTCCTGCAGCACAAGGAAACTGTTTGAACACTTGCTGGGTTTTTTTATTCTGAAATGTATTTTCTGAACTTTTTGCCTTTCCATAACAACAAAAGTTTGATGAAACCCTATATAAATGATCCTAACATGATGTGATATGGATCCAAAACCATCTTATGCTATCAAGCATTTTTGTTACAATAAATGTAAGTTTAATGAGAAATTACTACTGTAACCCTTAAAACAACACAAATGCTCCTTCACTGAAATCTCTCCATCCATGATCTATAATCTATCATTACAGTTCAAGATCATTGGAGGTTTCACTGAAATGATACAGTGAATCTGTAATGGGCAAGTAAAATAAAATCAAAAGGTATAACCAAGTTAAACAAGTGAGTCTGAGCTCACATTTAAAGGATTTAGAGTGTTCAGATGTTCTTAAATATGACTGAACTGGACTGAAATAGAAATCATGTAGATTATCACATCTTTTTCCTGCATTTTTTGTTTTTCTCAATGCTTAATTACAAAAATAGTTTTGCATTAAAATAGGGCACTTTTCAGGCTTCATCCCTCCTCCCCTTTTTCATTTCTTTCCAACTAACTTTAAAATAGTAACAAAACAGAACAGAAATCTCTAATTGAATTTATTTTATTTGGAGCGGAATTGTAAAGCAAGTTTTAAACTGTTGCTGCTTTTTAATGGTATATTTTTTAGTCTTTATTTTACTGATAAAAAAGGTAAAAAGTGCTCTCTGTGTAAATAAGGCTGCTTGAACTAGTCAATACAAAGAGGTTATGCACTAAGAAGAATGTTCACATGTCCAGACTTTGACGTCATTCCTTTCATTTCTGTCATAGATGTATTTGACGCCAATGTTGACACTTGCATTCACCTTTGTTAATACTGACATTTTAGGTAATGGCCTTCCTGAACAGCCGGACGGTGTTCTGGTAAAAGGCTCATTCATAGCAGGTCTGTTCACTGAAACAGTAATCCCATATATATTTCCAAAGTCAACACATTCCACTGTTTCCAAACTTAATTCCATCCTCTTCCTTTAAAACATTGCCTCTTACTAAGTTGATGCAGTTTAAATTATGCATCGGCTGTGGTTGTAGCGATTAATCATACTTTAGACTGTCTAAATTTGCATGGGTAGCTGTATACAACATCAACAAAAGGATGATGTTTTTCAGATGCTAATTTTAATTTTAATAGCGTCTCTGGTAGCTGAAATCATGGGGATATTTCCTTTTTAAAGTATATGTCAGGTCTATAACACATCAGGATGGCATGGGATACTTCTTTATGGGACTGATTATAATATTTCTCTGCTACACTTAAAAAAACAAAACATTCCACATACAAGTTAAGGCATTATTTAATCTCAGTTATTTGGTGCTGGCTGAGTGTGACCCACTGTTTCAAGAAGGTATCAATGGACTCTTTCTCTCTCGTTAAGCCTGTTTGCATATCTATGAAGCTATAACTGTTATACTTGCAAGTTATATTTGGGATACATCACTGAATCCCCCTGAAAGGGTCCCTATAGTCTTGCTTTAACGATTCTTCTGTCCCAGAAGCCTTGAATTTCTCATGAAACTCTTCAGAGAACCAGTCCAGTACACATGTTACCTTTTGAACCCAGCTAAGTATGTCATCCAGTTATATAGAATCCACGCTGTCAGACCATACAAAATAAGCATTTAATGTCTATTAGCTTGGATCCGAGTGTGTCCTTGGGAAGCTTAAAATGCAGCTAATTCTGGCTTAAAAGGAAGCAGAGTATTAAGCATCTGCTGAGTGATTCATGGCGTTTAAGAAGAACTTGAAAGGACAGAGGATGGGTAACATGCAGACGTGCATTTTCCGATGGACTGCATATCGCATCTGCTGTTTTTTGACACATTCAAAAAGAAACGTAATCTAAAGTTATTCTTCAAATCATGCTTTTGAATCCGACTCTTACTTTTTTGCCGTGTAATGACAGTTCATTCAGTATCAAGGAAGGTACATAAATGTATTGTGTGTGACTGTGATGAATTAGAGCAGCATGGTTCACAAGTCTCCCTCTTCAGTCAGAGCAACACAGCCAATGGCTTCTGACGGAGGAAAATTTACTGCTTTTCTCCTGGATATCCCTTTATTATGCACTGCCAGCCTGCAGGGCCGTAATTGGGCGGCATAAACAGGCATGCAAAGCCCTGCAGAGTCTGTTGACAGATCAGAAGTTTTAAATGGTATACATTGTTGGTGTCTTTTTATACTCTCATACAATTCTAAAAATCTCTTTTTCCCCCTGAAAATACTTCTAAAATGCAAGAATTCCAAACTTATAGCAATCTTTTACACGGCTTTGCACAATCTTGACCTGTTTATAGCCTCAGCAGAATAATTATTATGTCGGTCATGTTTCCCCTTGAATACAATTTCATTATTCCACGGCATAATTACCAAAGTGAGAATTGCCAACAGTTAAAGTCATATTGATTGCCTTGCTGGAGGTTATAGTGATTGGATACCCCCCACCGCAACCACTCTCATTTTCTTTTTAATTTTAAATTTGAATGTTTCCTCCGACCCAGAAGGAGTCTCCAACAGAGCAGGTAAACTGTGGCTGGTGTGCAATAAAGTGAACGTGGCAATCTTAAAATCTCTTCAAATAGAATGCTATCGCTGCGTGTTGCGCGCTTCGGGCCTCTTGACGTAGAGGCATATTCATAACGCAAATGAGTTGGCGGTTGTAAAAAAATACACGAGGCTCTAGTCAGCAAGGCATTAACTGTGTTTGGGAATCTTTACGATAACAGCTCACAATGTGATTCGAAAGTAATTGACTGCATTTTCCAGGAATCCAGCAGAAATCGGGATGCCACGTTGATGATGATGCTTACTGCACATCATCAACGTGGAGTGCATATTTTACCCATACTAAACCGATCTTTATTCTTCAAAAAAGAGCGGTAAGGATTATCACAAAATCAAATTATAGAGAACCATCAAATGAATTATTTATTAAATTAAGGGCATTTAAATTCATGGATTTAGGGCAATACAAAATAGCATTGATAATGTACAAAATGTTCAACAAATTGTTACCTAGTAAAATTGTAAGCATGTTTAAAATAAGGGTAAGTAGATATGAGCTTCGAGGGAAACATATGATTGAAAAAACAAAGTCTAGGACTAAAATTAAAGATCAATGTATTACTGTAAGGGGTGTAAATATATGGAATGCACTTGATGAAAAATTGAAGATGTGCCAGTCGATTCATGCATTCAAACGTTTGTTTAAGTTGAATGTGTTTGAAAAATATGAGGGATCCAGTAGATGATACTATTACGGAATTATGTTCGGGATTGTGTGAACAATATGATTTTTTTATATGATGTTTTGTATGTTGCGATCTGAATAAGTTGATCATGTGAGAAGGGTAGGCGTAAATAAGCAATAGCTTCAGCCTATTCCTTTTCGGTTAGGTCTCTTTATTATGTAACTAATGCTTTCTGTTGGTGTCTAAATTCTGAATGACCTGGCCGAAATAAATATATTTTCATTCATTCATTCATTCACTGCACGCTGCTTTGGTGATATGATATCATTTGAAATGCATAAAACTTCAATTGTGTAAATCAAATATTGATGTCTGACTTGGTTTTTAATGTCGTGATTTATTTGCCCGCCTGAAACTTTAGAATATCAATAACTTGTTTGTCTTGTAATTGCATATCGATTCAACTAATTCAATGTGGCTGCAATTTTTTTTATTTTTTTTTAGAAAATTCCATTAAAGCTTATGAAATCCCTGCAGGTTGATGCAATCTTCATTTTCTTGTTTTAGAGGTACATAAAAGGATTCACCTCCATATGTCGAGCATCATAACGTTGTCTTTGGAATTCAACCAGCACGGGGAGATCTGTTCACGGTGGAAAAAACAATTGGGGTGAATTGCAGTAGCTGGAAGAGTCCACCGCCAGATTTCACATGCCATAAAACATCAATACCCAGCATTCTTGAGTACCTCTCTAACACCTTCCCTGCCAAATTAGACACAGCTCAGTAACGCTCAATGGGCTTTTCCCTTGGGAAATTATCACAAGACAATGGGCTTCTCATCTTCGGTTTATGTTCTGAGGGGGGAAATAGATGGCGCAAGAAAGGGGGGAAGAGACTTTTGAGACTTCCTTTAAAGAATACAGGTGGGAGACTGACTGCTTGTGACAGTCAGACAGCTGTGGATGACAAGTCATTTCCTCGCGGGTTTTGTCGCTCGCTGCACAGGAGCGGATCCCAGAGACTCCGTAGATGTGGTGTTTTCGGAGGGATCATTACTCCGTGCGGATGATGGATGTCTGCCGGGTAATGTGGAAGACAGGAGGATGTCCAGGCTGCTCACTGGCAGATGACTTGTCACTGGCAGCCATAACCACAGCCTCATTACACACGGACTGCGAGCTAAACTCTTTATCTTGTGGAAGGAACAACGTACAATGGATTTCAGGAGTCTCACTCAATTAAGCGTCAATTTTCACACTGCTGTGCTTTGGGTGGGAGTCTTAAGTATAAACAAGGACATCGTAAAAAAGAGCTGTCTAGGATTTGTTGCATTCTGTTGCATCCCCCGCAGGGGGAAGGAATACAGGAATAAACCACTTGTTTAATGTCAAAATGATGTCATGGTATTTAACACATCCAAAAGTGGAACTTCTCATGGTTTCAAGGATATTTCTTTTTTTTTTACCACAGCTGAAGTCCTGGCATGAGCTTTCAAAGGTCTAATTAGCATATGATTTTTGGAAAGGAGCAGGTAGAGGGCAATGGGACCTGTTATCCAGATGCACTGATCTGTATCAAGCCACTGACCCCAACAATACGGAGCAGATTTCCTCTGATACTACGGTTCAGTGAGTAGCTGAAAGCAACAGTCTGCGCAGTGAGTCTGTAAACAAAAATGCCCAACTGTATAAAATGATGGAGTTGAAGGAAGAAAGGGCTCCAAACTCCTGTAATGACAACCAGAAGAAACTCTAAAATGTGAAGATTATGTCAGTTTTTAGTTTATCAGTATCAGTTTTTCTTGTAGTTTTAGTTTCTTATTGTAATATCAGTTTAAATTAAACATGTACCGCTCATTGAGTCCTTAAAAAAAACATCTGCGACCTTTATGGCCTGCTGACACAAAGATATTCAGAGATAATTCCACCATTTGTACAGTTATGTGATTGAAAGAAAAAGTACACTCTTTCCATTCAAAAGTCTTATGTATCAAGACATGAGAGCATCATCTGGTCCTTCACAGGTCTTACATTTTTGGGAAAGCAACTTTAACTTAGCAACGATACAGATGGCACCATACCATGATTCATTTAATCAAAATCTCATCCAGCATGCAGAACTGGTGCATAAAAAACAGAGTAAACCCTTTTTTGCTTCCATAGAAATGAAAAGGGTCACTAAAGCTGCCAATCAATGCTGTTGATCAACTGATTAATTGATCCAAATGGCACATTTTTGTGAGCACACTAAAAAAAAAGATGCAGCGTGTGAAAGAGTGCTACTTCATTGTATAAGTAAAGTTTTGATTGTAGTGATGAGGGCAAACTTTCCTCTGCGGCCGCTTTACTTGAGTTACTCCCATGATACCGCTGAGATTCAACTTGTTATTGATTGTAAAATCCTAAAGAAATTGATTCAGTCGTCTGAATGTGTCTCTCCTTTTTTTAAGGGAGTTCAAAGCTGCTCTTCATTGGTGCCTCTTTTTAACTGAAAATGCACAAAAAAAGCAGTCGGCTGGCTCATTAGGCAATATAGGCAAACGCTAAGGGTGTTGTGGCTTCCAGGGGGCGCCACAAAATCGGGAAAAAGTTCCCCTTCAATATAACTATATCAAAACTAGTAATTACAAATAACTCTTGTGAAAAAGCTAAGATAGATTCAAGTAGATATTGGGAGCAGACTGTGTGGTTATTTAAATTTGATGTTCATTGTTGTATTTATCATTTATTACTATCATAATTATTTATTCACTTATTTACAGGATTTATATTATATGGTAAGGATATTTATTTGTAATTTGTAAAGCATGTAAATTGTTATCTTATAAATTAAAGACAATGGTAAAAACAACACTATTCAATTTCTTTTGTAAGCGTATGTAAAATCGGCGATGGAGGGAGGGCGCCATTTAAAATCTCATCTAGGGCGATAAATTAGTGCACAAGGTATTTAGCGTTCCAAGTGTAATTTTCTGACTATTTGAGTCCAACACTTTAATACATTTAGGGCCCGATTTACTAAGATCCTAAATAAAGAGTACTAAATTGCGTGTGCACTGAAAAAGTTTGCACGTGCTGTTGTTTTGCGGGTGATCAACTAAGATTGCGTGCGCAATTGATAACAGGTGCAAACAGCAGTATTTAAATGAGGTGTTGCGTGTCTTACTGTTTGCGGCGCAAACTTTGCGCCATGGAGAGTGGATGGAAAGCAGGATATAGTCGCAAACGCAAAATGAAATTTGACGAGTTGGAGTTATAGAGATATTAGTGGAAGAGGCAAATTATTGTGCCGTATTCAGCACCCCTGCCGTGAAAAGCACCCCCTCGTATATTCAATGATAAGTAGACCAAGAAAAAAAACAACACACTGACACTTCAATATATTTATATATACACACTCACACAAACACATACTTAGGAGTTTATATTATATATATTGACAAATATTATGGAAGACAACACAGTAAGCAGGCTATTAATTAATGACATCAATAACCATTTACCCGATTTTTGTTATCTGTGACTGTGATTGTGGGAAAGTATGACTATTGTGGAATCCATGAGCGCATTTAAACATGAATCATTAACACAAAACTGGACGCTAAACAGAACGTGACACGGAATGAGAATATCATTTTTGTCAGACGAGGGGGTTCTTTTCACGGCAGGGGTGCTGAATACGGCACGACACCGGACCGGGGTATGACAACTGCAGAACAAGTATAGGCGCACAATGAGAAACACTTTTTTCTCCATGAAAACACGTGATTTATTTATTATCACAAATAAAAAAATGAATGTGCCTCCTGTGGCAACCTTTTGCTGAATAATACTCGATTTAACATTCAAATAAAATATTTCTCCTTTTGCATGTGGAGATTAGCACCTTCCTTTCGAACGTATTAAATACAGACGCAATCACAATCCCCGCAAAAACTTTCAGGCTTGGTTAATCTCATTGCGGGTGGTAAATGGAGATATTTGCATTTTCCCCTCCCAGTATTTAGCGATTTCTGGCGGGTACGCCCCATATTGATTATTCATCAGGGCAAAAGTACTAAATGAATAGCGTGTGCTATTTTGCTCATTTGAGAGGCGAAGTCGTCTTTGCACGCTGTTAGTAGATCAGCTGGCACTTTGGTTTGCGGGTGCTGTCAAGTTTGCACACGTTTTTACACACGCAAACCTTTAGTAAATCAGGCCCTTAGTGTATTTCAAAAATGTAAATATTGCCAGTGTTTACACACTTATGAATTCGAAATAGTAAGTGTTTCAATTGTTACTTAATAATTACTCAATAAGTCCTGAGAATTAAAGGTTTCCTGTCAGTGTTGGAGCGTGTGATGTGTTTGAGTGCTAAAGTCTGAAAGACTGAATTGAGTTGAAAGTCGGGTTGTGGTGTGTAAGACAGAAAAGGTAGAAAAACATATTAGAGGTAAAACTTAACAATTCTTTGTGGATCACACTTAAAACAAAACATTCGTACCTGTTCATACTGTATGAGACAGTTTTGGTTAAGCTAAGCTCAACCACAACTGTGCCACATGTGGCATGGACCGAGCTGGGCCACATAAACCAAACTACAATCGGTCTACATGCGGCATGCCATCGTATAAACAGTGCCATAACTCCAGACCTGGCACACATCCGGTCGACATACCACTGACATTAGATCAACATTCCATGCCAGCAGGTCTGACCCAGACCTGCCTGCTATGTTGGCAGGTGCTCAAGTATGTGACACGAACACAGTCATCATTGTTTTCTGGCAGTTTGTTTTTCTGGAGCAATTCCGTAAGTGTTAACACAATACAGAAAGCCATCAGTAATGATGAGAGAAGCAGTCGTTTTTCCCCAATATGGAAAGGAATAAATACATTTCCAAACAACTGGAGTCCATCTTTCTGCCAGTCTTGCCAGAAGTTTGCCTCCCAGCAGCCTCCCCCAAAGGCCAGACCATCCAACATTCAGCAAAACTGCACAAAATCCAGAGCTGCATCTCAGATTACTACAGGGCTCATTTAGCACATTATATATTAAAATCCATGTCAGCTAAGTTAGGAAAAGACTGAACAAGTATATACTGCATTTTTTAAAGGGTTGTCAGGTGAAGGCCTATATTTGCTCAATGATGCATTTAAGGAAGTAAAGATCAAAGTGGAAATGTTTGACCATAGAAGGTGTGTCCCAATTCAGGGGCTGGGTCCTTCTGAGGACGCGGTCTTCGTAGGCCACGCCTTCGAAGACCGCGAAGGCCAATCCGAAGGCTGGACGGACGCTAGTGAAATGAGACGGTCTAGCCTGTGGGGGATTTCCTGGTTGCGTCACCAGCTGTTCCCGCCCTTGTCCTACGTCACTAAACAAAGTAGAAAGAAAGAAAGATAGACAGACAGCAAGATAAACAGACAGAAAGAAAGAAAACACAATAGAAAAGAAAGAAAGAACCAAAAAAAAAAGCAGGAAGTTTTGTTTTTGTTTTTTTTGTTTTTCATTTTGTTGGAGGAGGAAGAGAGGCGTGTCCGCCGGCGCCGGCGGGTGCTGTAAAAGTATAATTTTCTCCGCTTCTCCCGCTTCTCCGTCCACCATTGTTAAATATTTTTCTGACTGTGCGCAATGAATCTTGGGATATGGTGGGCCGCGGAGGATACAACCGATGGATCCTTCAAACAGCGGGAAAAGAAGGCTGCATTTGTGGGCTGCATTTGAAGGAGCCTTCGAAATGGGACAGCCTTCGGTGCGCAGCTGTGACGTGATCGGTCTTCAAATCCAGCCCTCGAAGGACGCAGCCCCTGAATTGGGACACAGCTAGAGTGTAACATTTGATGAAATAACCTTGTATCATCTGTCAAACATGGGGGGTAATGATCTGAGTTATTTTTAAGCGACAGGGCCTGGGCATCTTGCAGTCACTGAATCAACCATGAAGTCCAGCATCCAACTAAAGTCTTCTCTAGAGAAACATGAGTCCATCTTCCCAACAGCTCACGAGATGATGGTCCCAAGCACACCAGGGAATCTACCACAGAAAAACTGAAAAAAGTAGAAAAAGAGTGAAGGACTTGTGATAATCAGGCAGAGTCACCATTCAGTTCATATTTATTTCGAGTGGTACAACATTTTTACAACATAAGTGACCTGCGTGCAACAGAAAATTAAGCAAATACCTTTAACAGTGGACGTGCAGGTTCAACATTCAACCATGGAAAAAAAAAAAGTGCTGATAATGGCTACCAGCCATTATCAGCACTTTTTTGCTTTGATCATAATAAAACATCATTTTGATGCATTCACCTTCAAACAGTTGAGGAATGCATATCTGACCCATAAAACCTACATGGAAAAAGAAGGTACTATTAGAAAAGGCTTTTCTGTAAATCTGATGTTTAATATTCTTTATGGAAAACATGACAGCTTTTTGGCTTTTTCTTTTCTTTCTGTGTTGTTACTTCGTGCATCAATGGCACAACACCTACATTTTGTGTATTATAGGTAAAACTATATGCAAGCGTTCTGAGCATTAGCCCCTAAAAAGTTGAATAAAACACAGAGGCATGGCGCAACAGTAAATGTAAATGTACAGTAGGTATTTGAGTCTTTTCCTTTCAGCTTGGTGAGTGTTAATGTGAGCTCTCAGGCTTTTTACAGCATGTTCACTCATTTGGTAACAACATGCTTCAAGGGTTATTGATTGTAATTTATATCTAACATACTTTTGCATGGAAGTGCAATAAAGCTGCGCATTGATCTAAAAAAATATCCCACAAAAGAGCCCCACTCCGCGTAGTGTTGTCTTTAAGCCCATTATTTATTTCTAATGGCTTTAATCCTGGTTGTGTTTCATACTTTGGTCATTGGAAATGCAAATTTTCATATTGGAGTTTGACTAACTGCGGTCCTCTCTCAATAGGAAGATATTGAATAATAAACACTGCTGGAACAACATGGGAGGAGATACTGTAAGTGTAATAGAAGCACGTAGCAGACATGGTCGTCTCTGCTGCAGTCTCCTTTTACATCCTTATATTTCAGTTCTGGTGCAGCAAATCAGTGCTGGACCATAGGCTGTATCTTTATGATACAGCATAAAGATCGACTCATCCGTTTTGTGCCAGTTTGGCTGAATACAACAAGTTTTATAATCTGGGTGCTGCAAAACCAGTCGATGCAACAAACTGTTCAGGCTCCAGCAGTACTGTGCATGTACACATGGAAACATCTGTTGGTACTCCTTCATTAAAGAAAGAAAACCTACAAAGGTCACTCAAATAACTGGAAACTGAAAAAGTAACAATAATAATTTGCTAAAACACCAATAAAAATCAGACATTGCTTTTGTGTTGTGGTTCAATAGAATCATTAAAAACAAAGAAACTGGCCCTGATAACTTCCTGCAGTTGGTACCCTGCTGTTTGGTGTCATGGTGTTCACCGCACTGAACATGGACAAGTAACAGCAAAGGAGAGCGTTGTCTGAGGAGATCAGAAGGAAAATATAGTCAAGAATATTAAAGGGGAAGGTTATCAGACCTCAAGCAGCTCAGCGTTCCTGTCACTGCAGATGCATCTTTAATTCAGAAGTTTAGGGTCCATGGGACTGCAGCCAACCTCCCTGGATGACGCTGCAAGAAGAAAATTGATGACTTGCCTGCTTCCACCTGTCTGTGTGGATGTCTGTTAGAAGCCTGCTGACATCCTGGCCTGCAGTCCCAACGTCTGACCACCTCAGTGTCTGCTGTCTACATCTGCTTATATAATCATGTAATGCACCAACTAGCCATTGTGTCTCTTCTTCTTCATTCTCTCTGTCTGATCTCCCTTTTCCTGCTCTACCCAGCTGGCCTCCGGCAGGAGGGTCCCCCCCTTATGATCCAGGTCCTGATCCAGGTTTCTTCCCTCCTAGGGGAGTTTTTCCTTGTTACCGTTAGGCTTAAGGTTTTTTACCTACCATTGTTTATGTAATACTTGCTCGGGGCGAATATTCTGGGTCTCTGGAAAGCACCTAGAGACAACTTCTGTTGTAATACACGCTATACAGGACTGTCTCAGAAAATTAGAATATTGTGATAAAGTCCTTTATTTTCTGTAATGCAAAAATGTCATACATTCTGGATTCATTACAAATCAACTGAAATATTGCAAGCCTTTTATTATTTTAATATTGCTGATCATGGTTTACAGCTTAAGAAAAATCAAATATCCTATCTCAAAAAATTTTAATATTCTGGGAATCTTAAACTGTAAACCATAATCAGCAATATGAAAATAATAAAAGGCTTGCAATATTTCAGTTGATTTGTAAGGAATCCAGAATGTATGACATTTTTGTTTGTTTTTTTAATTGCATTACAGAAAATAAAAGGACTTTATCACAATATTCAAATTTTCTGAGACAGTCCTGTATAATTAAAATTTAATTGACTGAGAAATTGAAGAGGTGGATAGTACGACTGGTAGTCAAAGAATACAGAACAACTTCCAAGGTGATTCAAGGTGAACTCCAAGGTCAAGGTACATCAGTGTCAGATAGCACCATCTGTGACAACTTGAGATAAAGTGGATGCCCAAGGAAGACTCCACTGTTTCAAGCAAATCATTAAAAAATAAAGACAGATTTGAGTTTGTCAAAATGCATATTGACAAGTCACAGATTTTCTGGGAGTGACCCTTGGAGAGATAGAACAAGCCTGGAGCTTTATGGCAAGTCACATCAGCTTCACGGACATAAAAATGAAGCCTTCAAAGAAAAGAAGGCTTCATCTACCGTGAAACATGGAGCAGGTTTGGGTACAGTATGTTCCTGCTTTGCTGCATCTGGTACAGGGTGTCTTAAATCTGTGCAGAGTACAATTAAATCTCAAAACCATCAATGCATTTTAGGAGTGGAAGTGCTGCCTGAGAATCTGAAACATTGCTCACTGTTCCAGGTCACTTCCGAGACAATGATGACCTAAGTCACACAACTAAAAACAGCCAAAAATAACGTAGAAGAAAATATTGGGCTTTTCTGCAGAGGAATTCCATGAGTCCTGATCTAAATCCCATTGAACATTTGTAGAAAACGCTGAAAATATGCAGTCTGGAGGAGACAACCTTCACAGCTGGAGGAGTTTGTTCATGAGTGGACCAACAATTATTAGCCTAGTGTTTTTGTTGAACTCCTAATGTGAACCACAATTAAAAAGCTGATATTAATTTCTCGCTGTTCAGTAAATCATCATTTAGTACTACTTTTGTCAGTTAAGTTATTTCACTGACTATTCTGGGTTTTTCCTTCTTTAATGGAAGTGCACCAACAAATTTGTCACGTTTACATGGCAACAAAAGCAATCTTTAATCTCAGGGGCAACAGCCAATGTTCTGAAGAATCCCACCCAGCCGATATCCAGATGATAGCTATCTGGGCCAAGACTTCCTGTTTTGGGTGCCAGTCACCATTTGAGTTCAGATAAATGTAAGAAAGCTACAGTTTTAACATACTCCCAGCAATAATTGTTACCACTTTCTATGAAGACTTTTAGCTTGCATAGGAACAAATGCAAACCAGAGGAAAGATTCCCGTATGCAAAATCATCTTTTATGCACTTTAAAGCAAACTCATTATGTAAACCAAACAAAAAAAAAAAGGATCAGTGCCAGTCTATCAAGATCCCTTGTGTACATCCAGCACCTGGTGGAACTGTGAGGATGTACAGGGAATCCAAAGGTCTCAGTGTAGCACTTATAATCAAATGACAAAGTTATAGCAACCAATAATGGTAATACCTTAACAAGAATGTATGCACATAATCCGGTTACAATCAAGTGTGGGCTAGTGCAAGGCTCGACTGGAGAAGCTGATTGAAGGACAATGAAACACTGAGACCAAGGTTTGAATTTAACGACAGTATATTGTTAAGATGATTAAACAAACATTACAAAAAGGACAACATATAACAAAAAAACAAACAAAACAAAGGCCTTTCAAACAGTAACTTGATTAGTAACTTCAAATACTAGTATTGACATTTGTTCAAATGAGTAGTGCACTTTTAACTTTAGTTCTCAACCACAGTCAAAGTCAGTCAAGTCAAGCCTGGACAGTCCACGGCAGCTTGAGGCTTATCGAGCTGTTGAACAAGGGCTCAAATCCTTTCTGCAGATATTTAAGGTTCAGGGTTGGCTCGCCATCCAGTTAGATCAGTTCAAAGAAATTCAAACTTCCAATAAAGCCTGACCTGTTAAATAAAAGGCAGAATGCAGATGCAAGATTCTGATACATCATTTGATTCAAACATATCCATTTGCCCAAGATCAGAATGCTCACCAATGCAGAATGAAGCCCCATACACCCCCTGCAAATAATCTTCAATGATTCAGCACCTCAGCTGTGGGAACTAGTCCACGTGGTTTCCAGATTTCCTTCAAGGGCTTGAAAGAAAAGGTTTGGTGGTGGTGGCAGCAACAGTACGCCTGAGCAAATGAGTGTGTCTGAGCTGAGCAGGTGCTGCTGATGGATTGAGTGGAGGATGGTGCAGTGTGGAGCCGCAATCCATTGGCCCAGGGTTCAAAGGGCGTTTCCAGTGGGAGTGTCTAGCCCAGGGGTCGGCAACCCGCGGCTCCAGAGCAGCATGCGGCTCTTTAGCGCCGCCCTAGTGGCTCCCTGGAGCTTTTTCAAAAATGTTTGACCTTTTTTTTCTTCCTTTTTTTTCTCTTTTTTCTTTTTTTCTTCTTTTTTTTCTTTTCCTTTTTTTCTTTTTTTCTTCCTTTTTCCGTTCCTTTTTAATCTCAACATTTTGACTTTTTTTCTCGACCTTTCGACTTTTTTCTCAACATTTCGACTTTTTATCTCGAAATTTTGACTATTTCCTCGACATGTCGACTTTTTTCTCAACATTTCGACTTTTTTCTCGACATTTCGACTTTTTTCTTCATTCTAAGGCTTATACAAGGCTTTTCATTTTTTGCGGCTCCGGACATATAAATATATGTCCGGAGCCGCAAAAAATGAAAAAACAAATTTGTTTTTGGTCCAATATGGCTCTTTCAACATTTTGGGTTGCAGACTCCTGGTCTAGCCTGTGAGATGGTGGGCGTGTCCACAGGTATCAATTAAGATTCACTTACTGTGAGTACACATCCAGTTAAATACATTTTTTTAACAGTTAATGATAATTGAAATGAATTGAGTCTCGTTTTTTTTCTGTCCGGGAGTCAAAAAATGTGCACAGTATAAAATATTATCTGTTGAAATGTATGCAGCTATGACAGGCTAATTCTTCTCTAGTGATCACAGGTCAACTGATTAAGTCAGTGTTTGTTAACCAGATGGTAAAATATAAAACAAGAGAAGCGTGTATTTTCCACCGAGAGATCCAGACTTGTTTTCTCTGAGAAACAGCCACCTTAGCAATAAGTTGAAGTAGTTTATTACACGCATCTTTATATGCTGTGAAACCTGGCAGAGCTGCAGGCGGTTGTCTCATCCTTCCTTTTCTCTCCCAATATTGTCTCGGAGCAGCTGTAATTCTCCGCCTGTTAGGCTTAAAGCACCCGTTTAAAGTCCTCACATTTCGCACACAGGCCAGAGCAACAGCGAGTAAAGCTACAGTTTAACGCTTGTGCAGAGTGTGGCATTCGGCAGGACGTAATTAGTGATGATGCTCTTGTGCATTAGGAAAGGGTGTGAAAGCTCTAATATACCTGTGTGTACTACATTATCACCCTCTTTAAATCCATTAAACCCACAACAGATTCCCCATGCAGTTTTGTTTTTTTCTATATATATATATATATATATATATATATATATATATATATATATATATATATATATATATATATATATATATATATATTTTGGAAATATATATATGTATACCGTATTTTCTGGACTATAAGCCGCACCTGCATACAAGCCGCATCCGATCTATTTAAAAAAAAAAAAAAGATATGCAAGCCGCAGATATTTATGTTGTTAGATTAGATATTTACTGTATGTACAGAACGATTTTGAACTGTAAATGATGTACATGTATGTACCTAAATAGATCCTTTCTTTTAACACGGCAGCAACTTTGCTGATTAAAACGGGACAGAACCAAGAGAAAATAACCGGTATTTATTTATCTGTTTGAAATCTGCTTACTTCTATCTTCTAAAGAAGAAGTGGCGTATTCTTCTTTGCATTTATTTTGTCTTAGTGTTGATTCTAATTCCGGTTAGAGCGCCCCAAGCGGTGGAAGAAAAATCCACAGAATAGTAACAGAATAGTAATAGTAATAGTAGTCAGGGTTATGGTTAGGGTTTGTATAAGCCGCATGGTTCAAAACCTATCAAAAAAGTAGCGGCTTATAGTCAAGAAAATACGGTATATATATTTCCAAAATGTAAAGTCATTTAGCTATTTAAAGTTAATTAAATAGAATTTTTGAAGATACTTATTCATGGACAGTAGTCTTAGGAAAATGTGTTGTTTCTCTTCTGTCAGATTGAACATAGTCACATTATTTGGCTTTACTTGACAAATTATAATAGAAATGCCCCAAGCGGAAGAGTCTAAGTAGGGGCTCAGGGTCTTGTTCACGAGTGAGGGAAGAATGGAGCGGGAGATGGATACAGTAGGTGGATTGGTGCGGCAGCCCCAGTGACACGGGCTCTGCAACGATCAGTCTTGGTGGAGGAGCTGAGCCGAAACTCTCCATTTACCCGTCGGTGTACATTCCTACCCTCACCTATGGTCACGAGCTGTGGGTAGTGACTGAAAGAACGAGGTTGCGGATACAAGCGGTGGAAATAAGTCTGGGCTTCCTTGCTTAAGCTACTGCCCCTGGATGGATGGATGGATGGATGGATGGATGGATGGATGGATGGATGGATGGATGGATGGATGGATGGATGGATGGATGGATGGGTTGCTATACTGAACCCCAAAAATTTTTCAAACTTTCTTGAGTGAACTCATTTAGTTTAGAAATGATGAAAAACAGAAGAAAAACATCAATGAAACATAGATGTATAACATCACATGTAGAATCCGATTTTCAAATGGGCATGTTCCGTAAATAAATAAACAAACCAAAAAGTCTGAGACATAGCTCATTCAGGGGTTTAGATTGGTAGAGGTTTGTGATCACGGCAGATTTCACAGCAGACAGGTGAGCCCTGCAGAGGGTGATCAACACAGCTCAGAAGATCACGGGTTCCTCTCTATCCTCCCTGGACAATATCGCCAGCTTACGATTCATCACACCCAGGACATCATCTATTCAACCTGCTGCCCTCAGGCCGGCGCTGCAGGGCCGCTAACGCCAGGACCAACAGGCTCAGAGACAGCTTTTTTTCCAGAGCCATCAGCACTTTAAAGGAGATTGAGGCAGGATTGAGGCAGGATTTATGAAAAAAATTCGTAAACGTTTTAAGTTTTCTAGTAATAATGTCAGATGAAGCGTTCCAAACCAAAACAAAAACAAATGAGCCCTCTAGTGTATCTCTCCGTTGCCTTGAACAGGCTGTGTGCTGCAAAATGTGCTGCAATTGTGGGGCCGAATTTCCCACGCTGTCCTGCGGATGTGACGTCACATGACGCTGCATGTGCGTTCTCCCCGTTTTCCCGTGCCGGCTTCACTGTTGGCTGCAGTACCCCCGACGGCCGTCGTGGTGAAGGGTGGCGCTAGAGAGTCTCATTTCTTAAAAGGAGCCCCATGCTCCTTTGAATAAGGTAAAATAAAAAAAACACACCAATCCATAAGAACAAATCCTGATGAAATCATACAACAACAAGGAATACAGACACTGTAAGTGTTTATTACTCTGCCTTGCTTTTATTTCTATTTTTATGTTATGTTTTATGTTATTTATGCCATTTTATTTATCGTGGCACAAAATGGAGAAGCGCTCCAAATTTCATTTTATGTCTGACATCCATTGACAATAAAGTCTTTCTATTCTATTCTTTCTATTCTATTATCCAGCTGTCCAGCTTTATCTCCACCTGACATCACATCATTTCCTGCACCCCTCTAGTGGGTGGCACTGATCTTCAAGGAGACTGACCCAACAGAAGAAAAAGGTGGAGTGGAATCAAATTACTGACCCCATCCATATAAAATCGTCTGCTGTGAACAAACCCGTAAAGACAATTCAGGTATTTCCCACAAAAACACCAATTTTAATAGAACAGCATTACATTTCTCCTTTAATCAGATTTGTGTGCAAAGACATCGGTGGACGTTGAGTTTGTGAACTGAGGAGCACGAGTGGGAGGAACAAGAAGTTCAGTGTTAATTTATTTTATACAAGTATTTATATGATTTTGCACAAAAAAACCAACAAATTCATATCTTCTCTTTTGAATTTGCTGTTAAATACACTTTTGTAACAACAGGAGGTATTATCTTTGCACGGAACCCTGAAAGATTGAGTGAGAAACCCAGGTGTGCTTGCTGCTCAGGCAGCTGGGAGTTATTTTGTGGGCGTCTTGACTACCTGCAGCCTAACAGAAGTTGAGTTCTCGATGGAGCTGTGCACACTTTTCTCTTTCCATGAAGATGCAGCGGCTCCAGTGACAGCTGCTCCCCCGGGAGCACAGTCTGTATCCTCATATTGAGAAAGCTCCAGGAGCGACAGACGCAGTCTTACAGGCTGCAAGAGAGACAACAGAGAGAAAACTGGATGCATCATACCAAAAATATCCACAGCCACTACAGCAATTCACTGCAGCAAGGCTCTGACCTCTGCGCTTTAAGCCATGGCTTGAACTAAAATCATGCCACAAATGTTCATGTGTTTAGAAAACTGCAGAATATAAAATTAGACTAAAATTAGTCTAACTTGCATGTTATATTCTAAAAGAGCTGGGCTAATCTTTGTGTTTCATTCTTTGTTCTTACTTACTGAAATTGTATGTAAATAGCATATTTTCTTGAAACTGACTAGGGGTGTAACGATACACTAATCTCACGATACGGTACGATACACGATATTGAGGTCACAATAACGATACGATACTATAGCAGTATTTTATTAACAACCTTGAATGAGGAACATATGATTGGAAAAAATTGTCTTTTATTTTAAAGACACAAAATACAAAACAATGCCGTGCATTTGCCCTATTGTTACGGTTTGCAATGCTTTATAACTGTTTAAGTTTTAAAGAGAAAGGCAGGCCAACCATTTTCCACAAACCGAACTAAAAGTAAATGTCAGGTTTGCATTATGCATCTTCAGTTTCATACAAGTACAAATATTTTGCCACAAACTGAATAGTTTGTCTCATGTATGATTTGACTTTTTTCTTTTCCAGAAATTTAACAACTAAAATTAAATAAATAAATAAATAAAAGTAAATAAATACATACAATATTACATCATAAAAAAGATTGATTCATGCTCACCTTAAGAGAAGATTTATTTTGTTAAAGGAGCATGAGGCAGGATTGAGGCAGGATTTATGAAAAAAATTCGTATACGTTTTAAGTTTTCTAGTAATAATGTCAGATGAAGCGTTCCAAACCAAAACGAATGAGCCCTCTAGTGTATCTCTCCTTTGCCTTGAACAGGCTGTGTGCTGCAAAATGTGCTGCAATTGTGGGGCCGAATTTCCTGCGGATGTGACGTCACATGACGTTGCATGTGCGTTCTCCCCGTTCTCCCGTGCCGGCTTCGCTGTTGGCTGCAGTACCCCCAACGGCCGTCGTGGCGATGGGTGGCGCTAATGAGTCTCATTTCTTAAAAGGAGTCTCATGCTCCTTTAAGAAGGTTATTTTGGTAATTCAGGGTTCATTATTTTTTAAATATATTCTTTATATTCTGATATAAATCAGGGACTATAATTACACTAGTCAGTTTATCTGTAGTGATTAGTCTGTTTTAGATTGGGCGGAGTGATACGCCACAGTACGGCACTAGCTGCTGTGTTGATGTTCTAAAATCCTACACTGTTGAGCGGACATTAAAGTACACTCGAACTCAGCAGAAGTTGTCCCCGTGTTTATCCTACTCACGACCCGAAAAAGGTTTAATTTAATAAAGTAAGGATTAACTCTACACCAGCCTTACATAAATAAAAGTTCAGAGCTCAAAACCCTACAAGAGTCCCGTGATCGGGACCGGAAAACGGTACTAGTCTTCTGAGCGGAGTAAGATTTTGGTCCGAGGGTCGAGGCGCGGTCGGCACGCGCAGTTGGATGGTCGTTACTAGTCAACACAATAGATTAATATTAATAACCAATATCGCGATACAGTTTGTCACCTCCACGACACGTATTGTAACATTTTTGTATCGCAAGATTTCGTGGCACGATATATTGTTACACCCCTAAAACTGACATATTATTGCTCCTGCAATCAGCAGACAAGAACATGCTCAGGAAATGTCCAAGACAGGAACAATCCAAATGCCTTTTTTTTTTCCTTTGAAGGGCACCAATTTGTCATTCCCTCACCAGTGAACATAATTAACAGTTGGTAATAAAACTAACTCCCATGAGAGCTGTCCACTCACAATATATTTAATTGAAGTACATGATATAAAAGGATAACCTGAGTTATATCGACGGGCTCTGACCAGGGGGTTCAACCATAAACTATTATAAAGGCAGAGTCATTTTCTGTGGAGCATTCATTAAGTAAAATGGATCCATGCAATGAAAAGCAAGTGGAAACTCAGTGGTCCTCATCCACTGTATCCCACATTCTCCTCCCTACAGATAATGTGATTTAAGTGCACGGATATTCATGCGTTAGTCTGAAAGTGAAAGGCTGATGTGTGTGCTTCTGTGTGCGTACATCTATTCATGCTAATAAGCCGCATTTGACGTCTGGACTCACCTTTCTGCCCCGGTCTGATCAAACCTCTGACAAAGCATCACAGAGGTCAGGACTTCTGCAGACAGGCTGCCGGCTTCTGATCCACTGACTTCATTGGCATGCACATATGCACGCGAGCGCATGCAAATTCAAGTGAAGAATTTCCTCTGGCACCCGGCGGGAGACACTGAAACTGACAGACAAGTTCATACCCCCATTCACGAAAGCAAATTAATGACGTATGCCAATGTATCAAAATAGGATCCCTTTTGAAGCTAATCTGGAACTTCCTTTTTCCAGGTAAGTGATCCAACACAGATGGTGCTTCAGTGCAAAGTAAGCAAGCATATAATCAGCAGTCACAGAAACAACAGAAACCAACAGGAAAACATATGTTCTAAGTCACTGTGATACCTTGTTTTAGAGTGGATGACATATTTCACTTCCTAACCACAGCCTAAGATCAATTAAACTTGAGAATGTGTATGTGTTTTATATAAGCTGATTTACAAAACAAGTGACAAGAGATGATTGGACTTCCTCAGTTAAATGTAATATCATAGTGGAGAGGAAGAGGGCTGTGTCCAATGCATTTTTCACAGAGGTGTCAAAAGTATTCACATTCATTACTCAGGTAGAAGTATAGATACTAGAGTTTAAAAATACTCCTGTAGAAGTTGAAGTATCAACTCAATTGTTTTACTCAAGTAAAAGTATAAAAGTACTGGTTTCAAAACTACTTAAAGTATAAAAGTAAAAGTAATGTAAGGGGGAAAAAAGCCATTAAGGACAAAAGCCATTGGAAATGAATGTATCTTAGTATAATGCAAATATATTAAAGAACCATATATGTGTACTATTGAGCATTAACATGTGTTCCAGAGAGCAGGTGAAATGATGACTAGTTGCCTATAGGTATTGTAATGGTGCAAAAAGTCAAACTTCAGAGGCATGTTATCATTTATCCTAACCTTTATTGGAATGTACATCCAAGTTTAGTTGCAGGAATCTGAGGGAACGGATGTAAGAACAAAACTGGACAAGAACATCTGAAACAACCACAACCAAATTCACTCTATCCGGATGGAGCAATTTAACTGGATAGTTTTTATTAAAGTCTGGAATGAAATAGAGTAACGAGGCTGTTTTTAAAATGTAAGGAGTAAAAAGTACAGATAATTGCGTGAAAATGAAAGGAGTAAAAGTAAAAGGTCGTCTGAAAAATAATTACTCCAGTGAAGTATAGATAACCAAAATTTCTAATTAAGTAAGTTAACGAAGTATTTGTACTTCGTTACTTGACACCTCTGATTTTTCAATATAAAAAAATCAATTTCCATCCATTTTCTATACCCGTTCTATACCTGTTCTATACCCGTTTATCCTTTGCAGGGTGACAGGGGGGTCATCAATTAACATAGTATGCATGTTTCAAGACTGTGGGAGGAAGCTGGAGTACCCGGAGAGAACCCACGCAAGCACGGGGAGAACATGCAAACTTCACACAAACACACTCCCACCAGGCCCGGGAGTCAAACCAGGAACCTTCTTGCTGTGAGGCAACAGTGCTAACCTCTAAGCCACCGCGCTGCCCCTCTATATACAACAGAATGGCTCTAATATCTACCTGAGACCTTTGTTGTGACTGGATATTTCATTTTGATCAAGTGTGACTTTCCTGACATGTGAGAAAAGGCCATACACGTGTCCCACACAGCTATTCTCTGAGATCATCAGCACTGCTGTCAACCTGGGCTGAAACCAGCAAAGATATGCGTCAAATACAGTGAACTTCAGCGCCAGTCATTTAGGGCGTCTGTCAGTTGCTTGCATGTTGTTATGGACCAGACCGAGACATGTCCCATCAACTGGAAGACACATTGCAAAGACATTGTGTGCATTTATTTATGAGAACTGTCATATGATTGGATTTTCACTAATAAAGCTGTCAAAAGAAGCGGTCCACAGTAATGTGGTGTCTGTGAGGGCTCCATTACCAATCCAACATGAAAAATCTGGAGCTTCCCTTCCTGTGTCTCCTTATATCTACAGATCTTAGCAAAGAAATACAGAACTTGAACAAACTGCAAAGCAGGGACGTGCGGTCAGGGGAGGCAGGTGAGGCAGAGTCTCACCTGTCATCATGAAAAGTAAAAAAATAAATAATTATAACATCAAATTTATATTAATATTTGTCCACTGATCTTTATGTATGTAATTTCAAAAAAATGTTATAGTCAAAATCGCTGAATTTGCCTATTTCCTGTTCAAATACAGGGAAGAAACGAGAGATGCAGCATCAACGAGCCTCACCTCTGATTGGACAATCCATCACAAACTGGGTTTGTTACAACCAAAAACGTAATAACGGCCAATAACGTAATAACTGCCAAAAATGTAATAATTTTGGCCATTTCAAATGTAATAAAGCCAATAGTGTAATAATGTGGCAATAATGTAATAAAACCTTTGAGTCAATAATGTGATAACTTTTTGCCGATAATGTAATAATTTTGTAATATTTTTTTAATACCAGGCCAATAACGTAATATCCAGCCAATAATGTAATGCCTTATTACATTATCGGCAAAAAGTTATTACGTTATTGGCTCAAAAGTTTTATTACATTATTGGCACATTATTACACTATTGGCCTTATTACATTTAAAATGGCCAAAATTATTACGTTATTGGTTGTAACAGGGTTGATACGTGAAATTGGCGCGTGCTGGTTGCCGTATCTCTGCATGTCGCCAATATAATGTTTGCAGATACGTTTATTTGACCGGATTTTACACAGTCTGGCTAATGTCTTTAACCATTAAAGTTTAATGTTTGTTAGTGACATATTTCATTTTGCTGATGGGAAATAAAACCGCAGTGGAAAAGGCACAGGGTGAGGCAGACAATACTCTGCCGCACTGAAGGGGGCGTACGAGAACCAACGGGTACAAACACTTTTAATTTCAATCTTATAAAAAAGAGATTAGACTAAGAAAAATACAATAGAATATTTAAAAACTAAATTTTTGCTTTAAATAAAATATTCTTAGTTTTTCTTTTCATGCTTTTTGTTGAGCAATCTGTATTAAATTGATTAAACTATCAGAATTCATTTAAGAAAATTTAAATCTGTGGTTTTGTACACCAGTCTATACTCTCATTTATGTTGTATGAATTATAGAATTGCGACGGCCAACACATGGAGGGTGTAGAGCAAATGCACGTTTTTTCTTACCTTTACGTACAGTATCTCTAATATGTACTGTGTGTGTGCGCGCGTGTGTGTGTGTGCCCGTGTGTTTTTTTGTGAAGAATGCTGATGAGATATGAAATAACCAGTAGCCTGTTGAATAAGCTACCCTTTTTGGTTTATATATTTGTAAATCTGACACCAACCATGAACCTCACCGCACATCACTGCTGCAAAGACAGCACCAAAACGAGAACCTGGACGTACAGTCTGCACCTGCTCAAACGGACAGTGAGAATATAAAAAAAAAAAGAAACTTTGACTTTGTACACAGTCACTTTATTATTAGTTTAGCTTTTAGCCGCCAGTTTTGATTGAACTCTGTTTTGGTAGGTCCAGACTCAAAGTCCAGTGTTTCAATCTATTCCAACACATTCATTTGTTGTTGTTTGTTTGTACATTTATGCATTTGAGAAATATTTAAGCTTTATGCATGAACAACAAAAACAACATGATCGAACAGAGACTAACATCACATTTGTTGTTAATTCCTCCCTTCCTCTACCTTTCTCTGTGAAAGAAGAAAAGCCCCATTGCGACTTCTGGCAAGCCTCTATGTCCCTACGAATGTAAAAGAAAGAAAAGAAAAAGGTGGTGGGTTAAAAAAATTGCATACCCTACCTTTAATGAACAGTGAATGACAAATCAGAGGGATTTTTTCTCCCTGACACACCCAACTCCAGTTCAACTCAAAAAACATATACGGGGTCAGACAGAGGCAACGTTGAATTGTGCTTTTATAAGACAAAACCACAGGAAAGTTCACGGACATGCCTGACATTGCTGAGACTGATTGTTGACTTGTGTAACAGCCCACGGAATAAAATTAATTATAACTTTTTTCACTCAGTAAATTGAATGTACTGTATAACTTTGTTTACCCAGCTTTGTCCCTCTGTCAGAAAGTAATCCAAGTCAATAGAAAACTGTGTGGAGGCGGAGAAAAAAAAAAGTAGAAAAAAAAAGAAAATCCAAAAATAACAATTACTTGAAGAGGTGCAGAGGAAATGATAAACAACTGCTTCAGAAAGAAGCCAAAACTCCGTATTGCAACATCTCTACTTCACCTATCAGAAATATAAAACTAAATAACTGTTTTTCTAAGGTTTCACCATTAAGTTGATGGCTCGGGTTTTTAATTAAATAGCTCAACATGAAACAGACATGCACGGTAATAAATGAACGTGGGTGGAAGCAGCGAGCTTATGCGTTGTGTTAATCAGTAATGAAACTGCTGCAATGTTATGATCTCTTTGGAGTTGCTCTTTGTTTACTCTGACAAAGACAAATGATAAAGCAGAGCCTTCATCTGACTAATAACGTGCGCTCCAGTTCTCTCTCCCGCAGGAGGAATGTTCAAAGCCACAGTACAGCCAAGTACACAACATGCAACGCCTTGGCTCAAAATGGCAAATTGAAAAGGCAGTGTGAGTCTGCACAACCGCCTTCAAAGATGAATAAAGAAGTTCCTCAATTCAATGTTTGAGAATTTGAAAGCCAAAAACTTTCACAATTCAAATCATGAACACCAATCAATTGTAAACAATCTATGATCTGTTGATTTTGTGTTGATGGACTGGTGAACTCTACCAATAATTCACGCCTAAGCGCCTGACAATTAGAAACCTAATCCCCCCCACATGATGCCAGTTACTCCTCAGCTAACAACTTCCAGCATGATACATGATCACCTACGTCTGTGTGCGTGTTTGTGCGCATGGGTATATGTGATTGAACATGCATGTTCGTATGAGGAAAAGTGCACACTCAGAAAAGCCATTATGTTTACTAATGGTAAAATGATGTCAGAGAGGCTTTTGGAGCCACTTAGCTCTGCAGCCGGATCAATAGCATTGCTCCGGGATCATTTACACTGTCCATGTCTCATTTTTAGGGTCACATCTTCTTCATCTCTCCCTGATAAATGTGTGCTGCTGTAGCAGAGGGCTGGACAGAGCAGTTGTTTTTGGTCAAACAACCATTCAGATGAAAGCGATTAAGTGTAGTTGATGTCGACTATTGATTTTCGAATCATTCTGGTTGAGATCATCTGGGTCGACACAAAAAAGCATTGACTGACTTGAACGTACAGTGAAGAGAAGCAGACGTGCATGTTAAAAGTTAGACAAAGTTGGGGTTGTTGGTTTATTTGCATTGATTACATTTCCTTGTAAGACTGCAAAACAGTCAACAAACATTGTGCATCACTAAAGGCGCCAGGATTTGATGTGACAGTGCGAAAACTCGCAACAGTATAATTATCTGCAGAGGTGTCAAAAGTATTCACATTCATTACTCAGGTAGAGGTATAGATACTAGAGTTTAAAAATACTCCTGTAGAAGTTGAAGTATCAACTCAAGTTTTTTACTCAAGTAAAAGTATAAAAGTACTGGTTTCAAAACTACTTAAAGTATAAAAGTAAAAGTAAAAGTAATGTAAGGGGGAAAAACGCCATTAAGGATAAAAACCATTGAAAATGAATGCATATTAGTATAATGCAAATATATCAAAGAACCATATATGTGTACTATTGAGCATTAACATGTGTTTCAGGGAGCAGAATATATAATGACTAGTTGCCTATAAGTATTGTAATGGTGCAAAAAGTCAAACTTCAGAGGCATGTTATCATTTATCCTAACCTTTATTGGAATGTACATCCAAGCTTAGTTGCAGGAATCTGAGGGCGACGGATGTAAGAACAAAACTGGACAAGAACATCTGAAACAACCACAACCAAATTCACTCTATCCGGATGGAGCAATTTAACGGCATAGTTTTTTTTTAAAGGCCGAAATGAAATAGAGTAACAAGGCTGTTTTTAAAATGTAAGGAGTAAAAAGTACAGATAATTGCGTGAAAATGTAAGGAGTAAAAGTAAAAAGTCGTCTGAAAAATAATTACTCCAGTGAAATATAGATAACCAAAATTTCTACTTAAGTAAGGTAACAAAGTATTTGTACTTTGTTACTTGACACCTCTGATTATCTGTAACAAATAGATGCAGGCGATGTGACTGCATGGGGGTCTGCTAATGCCCAGTCTTGTTGTGGCTTTTTCATTGCTCAATATTTTAACGACAAAGTAAGGTGCATAACAAATAATAAATAATTTACCAAACTGACAGAAACAAAAATCCAATGTTCTAGAAATATTTTATTCACCACTGATCTAAAAATGTTTATTTAACAGACAACCTGATAGGAGTCAGTGTCTCCGGATGGTGTTTGCGAGCCCCTCCTTTTCTTGCCCCCAGTTGGAATCTGACATTATACCCTTCATTTCAGAATCCCTGTGTCCGTGGAGACCCAACGGCATCAAGTGATGCAAAGATCTTGCAATATCGCATCTTTGATAGTTGCACCTCTGCCACAATCCTGCCAAAGCCCCCCGCCGCGCCTGGGCTTTATTCCTGTGACACCCCACCTTTCCAGCCCCTGTCACAGATGAGAGGAGAATACAAATATCTGCAGTCCCTGAAGCCCAGCCACCACTCCTCCTCCTCCTCCTCCTCCTCCTCCTCCTCCCACCGCTGTGCCCTGTCCCCCACTCCCCCTCCACCCCACCACCCCCTGCCTGCCTCCCTCCATCCCTGACTGCTTCCCTCCAAGGACAGCCAAAGGCGTTCTCCGGAGTGATGTCGGAGCGATATTACCCGACACAAGACGGGAGGGCTCAGGCGAGCGCTCGCGGGCGTTCCTGCTGGAGCCACACACGAGACTGAGACTTTGAAATCTGCACGTTTGACTTGCTGTCACACTGCTTGGCGTTACACTTGAAAAACCATTCATATTTGTCTTTCTTCTTCCCGAGTGACTGGGTGAAGGCGGCGAAACCTCAAGGATGCCTTTCTAAATGAGACACTTGTTATGTTTCAGATATATGGGACTCAGGTTGAGAGGCCAAGGCCTGAGGCAGGAATGATGAATGGATGGGACCTCCTCTCCACTGTCTGCACAGAAACCATATGGCACATGTTTCGTGTGACTACCTCTTCTGTGTGTTATTTTAGATTTTTTTTCTTTCACATCTCAGCACATATCACAAACATTAACACTTACAGACGCGTGTTTTATGTTTGCCTGACAATACGAGTGAAACAGACACTTCCATGTGACAAAAACAATAGTTAAAGAAGAAATCCTTGTGAACAATAGCTTCCTGAAATTGCATTTCTGCTCTCGTGCAGCTGTTGACGGGGAATGTATGTTTTTATGAGCATCATCTGTAAAGCTATTTGGCTCCGGAAGGACAAGGCAGAGAAAGGTGATTAAAAAGCAAAATAGAATGTCACAGCTAATAGATACAGAGCTGGTCGGAGGAAATAGGAAACCCGAGCAGGAGGTGGAATGGGCAGCAAAAAGGAGATACACAAAAAGAAAGAAAAGAAAATGGTCTGCTTAGGTTTATGTGTCAATTCGTGTGTGAAAACGTGTGATGTTCCTGCAGTAAAATTGGAAATGGTGCAGTCGTAGGTGTTCTTGGTTCCTCCAATTTCAGGTGTAATTACCCAGACAGAGAACAAGAGTTAAGTGAACTTGACAGATGCCCCACAAGTCTTTTCTTACAGGCTCCCTCCTCTCCTCCTGCAAGGTTGGGAAGACCAGACTTAAGGCTATAAAGGAAGCAATGAGATCTGCAGGATTAAGTGAAGTTGCTGGCATCACCTATTTGCTGAAAAATGAGTGTAACACCAGCTGCAGCAAATATATTTAAATGATAGGAAAGAATTTCAGCCCGGATTTATGTAAATGTTGGTTTCCCATGTGCCATCTTTTCATTATTTCTCCTGATGAACAGAACATGTTCCTGCAGACATGTCTCAGTGAAACGCTTGACTCAAAAACATGTTTGTTTAAATTTGGTGCTCCGAGCTTGTCCGTGTTACGTTGCAGCGATCTTACATTCCTCATCATGACTGAGGAAAGAAATAGCTCAAACATCCTCCACCTCTCTCTCCATTTTACTCCCTTTGTTCTTCCTTCGCTTCAAGATGGTGGATTTGGGGTCTTATTCTTAGCATTAGCTGAGCTTTGAAAAGCTCAATTAGCCAATGACATTGTGATCTGTGGTGAGAGTGGAGAGCAGATGGATGAAAACCTGGAGAGGTGGAGAGATGCGGTCGACAGAGGTGGAATAAAGGCCAGTCACAGCAAGATAGTGTGTGCAGATGTTTGTTAAAATAAAAGTGACATGGAGGCAGGCAGAATGGTGAGAGGTGAATGTGCAGGAATTGTTAGGGTTACAGAGGACGATGCAGACGAAAGAGTGAGATGGAAATTAATGATCTGGTGTAGCAAACGCCAGAGGTGTCAAAAGTATTCACATTCATTACTCAGGTACAAGTGTAGATACTAGAGTTTAAAAATACTGTAGAAGTTGAAGTATCAACTCAAGTTTTTTACTCAAGTAAAAGTATAAAAGTACTGGTTTCAAAACTACTTAAAGTATAAAAGTAAAAGTAAAATAAGGGGGAAAAAAGCCATTAAGGACAAAAGTCATTGAAAATAAATGCATCTTAGTATAATGTAAATATATTAAAGAACCATATATGTGTACTATTGAGCATTAACATGTGTTTCAGAGAACAGAAGATATGATGACTAGTTGCCTATAAGTATTGTAATGGTGCAAAAAGTCAAACTTCAGAGCCATGTTATCATTTATCCTAACCTTTATTGGAATGTACATCCAAGTTTAGTTGCAGGAATCTGAGGGAACGGATGTAAGAACAAAACTGGACAAGAACATCTGAAACAACCACAACCAAATTCACTCTATCCGGATGGAGCAATTTAACTGGATAGTTTTTTTTTAAAGGCCGAAATGAAATAGAGTAACGAGGCTGTTTTTAAAATGTAAGGAGTAAAAAGTACAGATAATTGCGTGAAAATGTAAGGAGTAAAAGTAAAAAGTCGTCTGAAAAATAATTACTCCAGTGAAGTATAGATAACCAGAATTTCTACTTAAGTAAGGTAACAAAGTATTTGTACTTCGTTACTTGACACCTCTGGCAAACGTATAATGGAAAAAGTTGAAAGAAAAAAAAATGCATACAATTTTACGACTGTACCAGTTTCACATCAAACCAGAATTACGTTTTAATGGAAGAAAGGCTTGGGGGGGAAATCTCAGTAATGTACCACTGAAGTGGCATCATTTTGGAGCACAGAGGAGACAGTGATGCAGAAGGAGGTCTGAAGTTAAATAATCACTCTGGAAAATACGTCACCTTTACAATATCATCCAGCTCTCCAAAAATACCACTGCCTTTCACGTCAGTCACAGCACAGAAATAAAAGACCCCACAACATAGGCATTGATGGAACCCTGTACTGTCAGACACTAACATTTGAACACTTTCTGCTAATGATACTACAGGCTCTCACCTTTGCCTTGTAGAATATGAGCATGGAGCCAGAACGAGTGGCCGCTTTTGATCACTATGGGCTGCTGACTGGGTAGCAAACTGTCATGGCAACTGCACCATTTTTGAGTAGCTATTTTGACTTGAGGCAGACACTTGTTTTCAGAGATGGGATTGTAGCTGGAAGACTCAAACAAAAAGAAGCTGCCTTTGCTTCTAAAACTGTGGAGGCTCAATGCCTACAGATTAGTGACACCTTTACCTTACTAGGCACACCATATGAAAATATGTAATGAAAAATGCTGGAGGAGGAGTGTGCAGTACGGCGGCAGGTAGAGTTTAGTAAAGTCTTTGGCTGAATTAACAGGAAGGATTTTCAGCTCCTAGCAGGTAACAGTCCCTGGAAGACTGACTGGGAGGCTAGCGATGGCTCTGGAACAGGCACTATTCCTGTGGGTGTTTGATGATGGCGACAACTCGCTGGAATCATGATCGAGGCAGAAGCAGCATCAGCGGGGCAAAAAACGTTCAGAGGGAGCAGGCGGAAGCAGTACTGGAGTTGAGGGGGGACGATGGGGGATGGCATCCCCCCTGAAATAAAAACGGTCAAAATCATCCCCCCTGTAAAACTTCCATCCCCCCTTTCCATCCCTTATGTCATTTCATCAATGAATGTGGTTTTACTGCTATTTCAACATTTAGAGTCATCACCAGAAAAATAACACCAGAAAAATAACTTATTTGACAATTTTCACCTGTTTCAAGTAAATTTTCTTTTGAAATAAGTAGAAAAATCTGCCAGTGGGACAAGATTTATCTTCTCATTACAAGCAAAAAAATGTTGTTCCACTGGCAGAATTTTCCACTTATTTTAAGTGAAAATCTACTTGAAACAGGTGAAAATTGTTGTTTTTTCCAGTGATGAGTCTTGTTTTAAGTGTAATGAGATTTTTTTTTACTAAAATGAGACATTTTAACTAGAAATAAGACAAATATTCTTGTTAAGATTTTGAGTTTTTGCAGTGATCCATTTTACTTATCCTGTGAAGGACAGAGTCATATTGATAAGTTCAGAACTTACTAACTGTTTTTTATTGTTGTGTTTTGATGTATTTGATGTAAGCCCAGTGGATATTTTAAGCTTACAGAAGGCTGCATTTAACTGCTGCTATGTCATTCCTGCAGTATTTCTGCAGGTGTTTTGGTCAGTGCTATTATTTGTAATATATTATATTATTTGTAATCAGCACAAATTATCTGTCCCCATATGATAAAATCCGCCATCCCCCCCATTTTTGTTTTACAACTCGAGTACTGGGCGGAAGGAATGTCGTGGACGGACAGAGGGTCAATCAGCAGGGGAAACTACAACCAGATATAGCAGACGAAAGACGGCGTAGACGGGCAGGAGGTCGGGGCAGAGACGAGAAGACTTAATCCAGGAACTCCGGCATCGATACCAAGAAGTCGATCTGAAAACGAGGGCTGCAAACTAGTGCATGCTGCAAAAACCCAGCGAGGACTCAGCTTAAACGTGGCTGGCTGCTGAGCAGTGAGGAGCTGCAGCTGGGACCAAACAGGTGTTGGACATGAAGTAGATGATGGTGCGGCGGGGAGGTGAGTGAACTCACTCACCGCAGCATGCGACCGCAGGGCAGAGCGGGACAGCTGGAAACATTACAGCTTTCATCTTTATGTAGCTGAAAGCGAAACAACATGACCGCTCCAAGGAAGGAGCTGAATTGTTAATAGGGCTTTTTTTTAATTAAACTTTAAACATCCTTTAGTTGACCGGAACGCCATTCAGAGGAGGGCGACCATATGTGAACTAGTCTGTAATGTTGGATGCAAGTTGAGTCATCAATAATGAGAGGAGAAGGTCAGCTCGTTCTCTCTTTGTCCTACAAACTCGGGGCTGTGTGAATGAACGGTCCTCTCTGAAACCGTTGAATTGTGGTGCGTAGCATATTCAGGCCTGTGGCATTTGTGCGTATTGTCAGAACAAGGCTTTAATGCGAGTAGACATCTTTTATAGCCTGACCTTCTACCCAGACACCCCTCCTCCCTCATACCCCCCTCTCTCTCTCTGTGACTCCATTCCCAGTGTCCATTTCTATGTAACATTTCTCCATTTGTGCCTGTGGATGTACAAGATATTTATTTGAGCAATCGCCTGGTCTCACCGGCTCAACAAAATTGATCCCACCGGACCAGACAAAAGCACGCGTTGGAAAATAACGTCATTTTTCATTTATGAAAAAAAAAAGCTTTAGAAAAGAGATCAACAAAATATGATACAAATATGTGTCTTTCATTATCTGTCAGAACTTTGTAAATATTAACCAAATAATAAGTAAAGTTTTCCTACTTTTTGTGGTTTTATTCTGTTTCTGGAGGGAAGTGGAGCGTATTCACCCTCGGGCAAGGTGATGGAGCAGGCAGGTAGAAAAGGAGGGCTGGAAAAGGATCATACTCATAAAAGATGCACTTGGGAAGGAAATAATATCATGTTTTATGGGAGGAAAACACATGTGGCGGTATAAAGATAAGGTATAAAGATCACAAACATACATCTGGGTAACCAGCTTTCCTGCTGCGCCTGCATGTGTCTGGTGACTTTGTCTGAGGACGGGAAAATATACTTTCTATTATCTCTGCCTATTTAATTTTATTTATAGATGACGGTTTTCTACAGCGTAGGTGGGTATTTTTGTGTAGGAGAATGTTTTCTGCTTGTGTTCAAACTTTCTATAAATGGTTTCATACTTTCTTTTTCTCCTCTTTGTTTTCAAAAACATGCAAATGTGAGGAATAGTACGAAATTAACAGATCTAATTTAAACCCAGACAAGTAAGTAAAATCACATGAGACATGATGGGAAGTTTAAATTAAACCTTTTTCTACATTGATGTTCTTATTTTTCACATATTTGACTATTGCGAGCAAGAAAACAAGTGCACGAACTTGCACTCTGTAACACCTTTATGTAAAAGGGTAAAACTATAGTCAGACCTCCTGACTTAGAGTTTGTTATGTGTATTTATGGTACAACTTGTGAATTTAAACAGAGCAGTAACAAAAAATAATGTCTAATTAAAAAAAAAAAGATTAATTAACATAATTAATTTAGATCAGCTCTTGATTAAAGCAACCAGGATATCATGAAAGCAGAGTTTCATCATTATCCCCATCTTAAATTCATCGTTAATCATTCACAAAAATGATTAATCTTCAATTTCAACTGGCTTCTGGCTTCCTCTCAAAATCTCAAAAGAAAAAAAAAAGTGGAGCTGCTTCTGAGTTTGCTGAGTGTGCATGCAGATCCGCCAACGAGTTGCATTAGAGAGACAGGTGACTCAGGATCTAGACAAAACCCAGCGAAGATATTCTCACAGCCTCACAGGAAACTGTACAAAAGTACAAAAACAAAACAAAACATGATCTTGAAACAAATCCTATGCGTTAATTATTTAAAGCTCTTTATTTATTTATCTTATTTCTCTTTGGAAATTGGAATGGCCTTTCAATTTTTTTGTTGTAAAACTTGTTACTTCCATGAATCAAGTCCTTGAGCTTAAGCCCTGTCAAGACTAGACAGTCATTCTACATGCACTAAAACTGCTTTTAAATCTGATATATTTTCTTCAATAAGGAATGAAAAATAATATATAATCTGTGTTTGTAATCATGTTCCTTTTTTTTTACACATTGTAAGAAATGTCTAGTTTCTTTTGATTATTAAGTTGATGAAGAAGAAGGAGAGTCATCATCACAACATCTCCTATTATATAACCTCCAGACCGCTGACTTACATAATCATTCAGATGAAAGCGATTAAGTGTAGTTGATGTCGACTATTGATTTTCGAATCACTGGTTGAGATCAGCTGGGTTCACACAAAAAAAAAGCGTTGACAGACTTGAACGTGCAGAGAAGAGAAGCAGACGTGCATTTTAAGTTTGACAAAGTTGGGGTTGTTGGTTTATTTGCATTGATTACATTTCCTTGTGAGACTGCAAAACAATCAACAAACATTGTGCATCGCTAAAGGCGCCAGGATTTGGTGTGACAGCGCAAAAACTCGCAATGGTATAATTACCTGTTACAAATAGATGCAGGCGATGTGACTGCATGGGGGTCTGCTAATGCCCAGTCTTGTTATGGCCTTTTCATTGCTCAATATTTTACCAACACAGTAGGGCGCATAACAAATCATACATTATTTACCAAACTGACAGAAACAAAAATCCAATGTTCAGAGTCATCATCACAACATCTCCTATTAAATAACCTCCAGACTGCTGACTTACATAATCATCAGAATTTAAATCCACGTCTTCAGTGTTTTGTGGATCTGGAGAAGGCATTCGACCGTGTCCCTCGTGCCATTCTGTGGGGGGTGCTGAGTGAGTATGGAGTCCGGGGCCCTCTATTAAGGGCTGTCCGGTCTCTATATGATCAGAGCAGGAGTCTGGTTTGCATTGCCGGCAGTAGATCAGACTTGTTCCCATGTTCCATGTTGGACTCCGGCAGGGCTGCCCTTTGCCACCGGTCCTGTTCATAATTTTTATGGACAGGATTTCTAGGTGTAGCCAGGGGCCGGAGGGGATCCGGTTTGGGAACCACAGGATTTCATCTCTGCTTTTTGCGGATGATGTTGTCCTGTTGGCTTGATCGGACCGGGACCTTCAGCATTTGCTGGGGCGGTTTGAGGCCGAGTGCGACGCGGCAGGGATGAGAATCAGCACCTCCAAGACCGAGGCCATGGTTTTCCACCGGGAAAGGGTGGCGTGCCTTCTCCGGGTGGGTGGAGAAGTCCTGCCTCAGGTGGAGGAGTTCAAGTATCTCGGGATCTTGTTCACGAGTGAGGGAATGATGGAGGGTGAGATTGACAGACGGATCGGTGCAGCGTCTGCAGTTATGCGGTTGATGTACCGGACCGTCGTGGTGAAGAAGGAGCTGAGTCGAAAGATGAAGCTCTCGATTTACCAGTCAATCTACGCACCCACCCTCACCTATGGTCATGAACTTTGGGTAGTGACCGAAAGGACAAGATTGCGGATACAAGCGGCCGAGATGAGTTTCCTCCGCAGGGTGGCTGGACGCTCCCTTAGAGATAGGGTGAGGAGTTCGGTCACCCGGGAGGAGCTCGGAGTCGAGCTGCTACTCCTTCACATTGAGAGGAGTCAGCTGAGGTTGCTTGGGCATCAGTACCGGATCCTCCCGGACGCCTCCCTAGGGAGGTGTTCCAGGCATGTCCCTCCTCCCTAGGGAGGTGTTCCAGGCATGTCCCTCCTCCCTAGGGAGGTGTTCCAGGCATGTCCCTCCTCCCTAGGGAGGTGTTCCAGGCATGTCCCACCGGGAGGAGACCCCGGGGAAGACCCAGGACACGCTGGAGAGACTATGTCTCTCGGCTGGCCTGGGAACGCCTCGGACTCCCCTCGGAAGAGCTGGAGGAAGAGCTGGAGGAAGTGTCTGGGGTGAAGGAAGTCTGGGCATCGCTGTCGAGGCTGCTGCCCCCGCGACCCGGGAACGGATAAGCGGAAGAAGATGGATTGATGGATGGATGGTGTTCAGATTCAGTGTTATGTTTCGTTGAGATCCAGCATCATTCAGTCATTTTAACTTGAACGTACAGCAGCAAGAAAAAGTGTGTGAACCTCTTGGAATTCAGCTTAAATTCGTCATAAAATGTGACGTGTTCTTCAAGTAAGTTACAATAACGGACCGGCACAATGTGCTTGAGATGATGCACTCCAGGTATGCAGACTACCGACCGTAATTAGCTGAAGGTGAAGTAAGTATTTTACAGGTTACGATATGGATACCTGTTCATTTTAAGAGCGAACCAAAGAAGATGCGATCAGCCTCTGCTTCCTACAAATTCTGGTTGTTTTCTTAATGCCTTTTATGAAATGTTTATTTGGGTGTGAGGATACATTATTTTCCAGCTATGGCTTGTTAACTTTGTTTATCTTTGCTGTTGCAGTACCTCTGGTTAATGTCTGCTGTAACGTTACTACAATTTTAAACTTAGTTTCCACCATCCTCAATTGCTTTTTTAATCCATCTTGAACACACACACACACACACACACACACACACACACACACACACACACACACACACACACACACACACACACTTACGCATTCCAACTCACAGATGTGTCCGTGTCAGCAGAATGCAGCTTTATAATCAATTTGGACTTGAGGGTGGAGTGGGTTGATGTTCCTTATAGCAAAGTAAATCCCACAGTGGCTGTTGCTCATATACTGCAAGCAGGGCAATCAATTTCACCCGCCTGACCACAGGAGTGCTGGGTGTTGTGAAAGATATGAGCTGAGCGCCAGATCAGGGAGAGCGCGACAGTTTCCCCTATTCCCTCTGAGTGGGTGCACTTCACACGGTATTACACGCCCCCATGCAGATCTGCAATCTGACTCCACAGCCTCTTTCTGTTGCAGTGAAAGCCCGACGTTCATGTCCATTACTGCACTTACCTCTGCTCTCTTGTTTAGAAAAAAGCACTTATTGGAAATATGACTTTTCGCTTTCTAATGCTCCTTCATAAAATGCGAGACATGAAGGAGGAATAAACTGAAAGACCACTCTATTACATCCTCCCAGTAAAATCAATGTTATTACAGCATCTGCTTAAATGAAGAAATTAAACAGTCTTATCTTGTTAAATATTCTGCAGAATTTCATAGGGTGAAATAGAATTTGATGAACATCCATCCATCCATTATCTATACCCGCTTTATCCTTTGCAGGGTCACGGGGGTCTGCTGGAGCCTATCCCAGCTATACCCTGGACAGGTCACCAGTCCATCGCAGGGCCACATATAAACAGACAACCAGACACACTCACACCTACGGGCAATTTAGAATCATCAATTAACCTAGCCTGCTGTGGGAGGAAACCCACGCAAGCACGGGGAGAACATGCAAACTCCACACAGAAAGACTCTGCTGGGCCTGGGAGTCGAACCGGGGACCTTCTTGCTGTGAGGCAACAGTGCTAACCACTAAGCCACCGTGCTGCAATTTGAGGAACATATTTAATGTAATTAAACATGTTATAGTTTCATAGAGGATTTTTGAAAGGAAACAACATACGCTGGTTCACCGTCCCTTGGTCGTGTGTCCGTACGAAACATGGTTGGTCTGAGGTTGGAAAGAGAAAGCAGCTAAACTTTCAGAAAATGATGGCAGCTAAATGATTCTTAAGATTCAAGTTAGTTTGGAGAAAAATAGCACACAAGCTCACTTTTGTGGAAGCGCAATTGGTTCCCAGAGATGTGGAGTATGGACAACAATAGTTTAAGTTCCCCCCACATGCAAGCTCTGAATCTGTTATTTAGAAAACCCCCAGGACGTGTAACAATGCAAAAAAAACAACAACAAGAAAACCCCTCAAAAAAACAAACATATTCAATTCACATCCAGTTAATGTGTTTGATTAATCTTTCCTTATGAAGGTGTGTTGATAAGATGTACAACGAAAGGTTGATACATTCTCTACAAGAAAGGAGGTGTGTTTTCATACCTCTGGTTTGGGACTTCTAGCTATGTTGTCAACACGTCATCCAGGCTGAACTTCCCAGAACTGTTGTGTGATTGGTCAGAAATGTAAAGTGGGCGTGGCTAGTGCGAAGAGCAGAAACATCATCCATGCTTTTCTGCTAGTGCAGACGTTTGTATCTGAACTCTTTTGTCCATCTCCTCGGCAATTGTGAATAATAGCAACAAATCCTCCTCCTCCTTCATTGACTCAAAATCTGTCATCTCTGTCACTGTCCCGTCTCTCACATCGTTGTGTCTGTCGTGGTATGTGTGCAGGTTTGCCTATCGAAACTAAAAAAAGTGCATTATTTTACAGGAGTGTTCGCCAAAGAAAAATAAAAACTGCCATCAGGGTCAAAATGGTGAGCAGCTGGTTTTTGTCAATCAGCATTTGATCATTATGAGTGAACTACTCAAAATTTCTTCAAGGAAAATATGAAAATAGGTCCAGTGATGTTCCATGCAGCACCACCATCTCCGGCGGTTTCTCCATATTTAAGCTACAGCCATTGAGAGAGCATAATATCGTTGTAAGGTGATGATGAGGAAAAGAAACCTGCCAAGAAAGATCAATAAAAGCATTACTTCAACAAAGACATGATGATAAGTGCTTGGGAGTGTTTTGGAGGAGGCTACAACAGCATCAACATGCCAACATGAAACATTCGGATGCAGCAAGCACACAGCTTGCACTGCTCATTTCTTGCTTAGCATATCAAATTTAGACCTTTTTCAAGGTTTGCACATATTTTTTCCCATGTCGTTTATGGCTTGTTTTTATTGACAAAAACATGGTTTAGAGACCAGTAAGTATTACTAGATGACTGAATTGTTGCCAGATTGTGTAGCATGTGCTTTCCTGTGACCAATTGGTCGCATCGTGTAAATACTACAATGACTTCAAGACTCAAATCATGTAATCTGAACATCACAGCAATCCACTGATATGGGAATTTGTGTAGTTTGAAGCCGACCTTAGAAACACGGGATGAATGTGGATAATATTTTGCTTGTTTTTGACTGTAAAATGAATTATTACATCGTTGTGTAATACAAAAGACTCTCCCTTACTTTGACATTACTAATGATTATTCTCACTGCTGTCATTAGGTACAGTAACTAACGGTAATAATGTAGGAATTAATGACTGACAAACTACATGGCGCCACAATCTTAACTAGACCAGGATGGCAGTCCATTTGTTTACAGGACTCTTATTACGCTTCTCTTGACTTGCGAAGATTCAAACTTGATTGTGATATACTCAGTTTTCAGGTCATGTTGCTGCAGTTTTTAAGAGGCACGGAACTGAGTAAGAAGTAAAGAAGAGCTTTGAAAGAGTGAGCCTACCAAGGGCTTTCGAAATATTTTATTCTGCTTGTGCAAGCAGAATTTGCACAGACAGATTGTTCCTCTAAACTCCAGTCACAGATCAACCCAGCCCATGCAGCTATTCCTACTTCCCAACACAATGAGTTAGAAAAGAAACATCGTCCAATGTCCTCTGTTGCTGTGGCACATGACTGGCAGGAACATGTCTGACTGGTTTAGGAAGGTCACCGACAGCAGGACATTGAGCAGTCAGCACAGGATGGGGGAACGTGATGCTCACTACGGCTCAAAGAAAATAAAGGTTTTAAGCTGCAAGATCTAACAGACCTGTAACCAACTCTACAGTCACCAGCCACTTTAAGTACACCTTGTATCCCCAATAAAGTGGTTAGTGAGTTTATATTGACATTTGGTCATCAATATGGATATGTACCACATTTTCATAGTAGGGGAAATAAAAAAAAACGTTCTTTTAAGTCAATTTTACTTGGGTGAATATATTTTTTGAGTGGGAGTCAAGTGAAGTAAACTTCATCTAAAGTTGTATTTCCTCTTTAAGGGATTAATAGTGTCATGTTGATCAGTGGTGGTGGATTGTATTATTTATGAATGAATAAATAATTCACAATCAAAGAAGATTTTTAAATTAAATAAAAACTTACAAAAACATTCATCAGAGAAAAGTGACAAATAAAAGAATTATGATCTCCCCTGCAGTTCTGAAAGGCTTCAAAGTAATATCCATCATTTCCAATGATGTTATGTGCTTTAAAAGTATTGGGCATTTAATGTGTATTCATCAAAATGGTTTATATTCTTTACAGATCTCTTGGTTTTATTTGCAATCTCGTTTATGCAGTTCACTGAAAGTGCATGCTGCTTTGACAGGTTTTCAATTTCTCTTAAAAGCCCATTAAAACCTATGGATTGGTTGGCACAATAATAGAACTGTTAAAGACATTACCGTCTTACAAAAGTAAACTTCTGGAACTCCTGACTTTAATGGGCTGGAACGACACTCCCATGAGGAAATATCAGCGTCAACCCTGGGATGTCAAAAAGGAACCTATTCACGAGCCCTGAGGACTTATTTCCATCGTTGAGCATTTGAGTCGGTCTTAGAAAGGAACAGACTTGGAGCCTGTTAAGGATTCCTCGCGTCGATCACGACAATTTACATGCACAAATGGTTGCGACATGGTTCAATCCCAGAAAATTGAGCCCAAATGCCATGCTGTCAGCGAGACAAGAGGGACACACATGGGCAGGTTTCCAGGAACACAGATGAGCTGCGGGAAGAATGCAGGTACCCGTGATGCTAAAACTGGGTGTTAACGCAGGAATCTGCTCATAAACAAGTCAATTTTCAGATGTATTGTTAGTCATCAAAATGCAATGTTTGTGTGCCCTTGAAGCATAACAAGCACAACAAACAAGTTGTACTTTCCCTTCTGCGTAAAGTGCTTTGAATTTTTATCATACGCGAAATGTGTGTGCTGTTTGTGTGTTCTCCCTGTGCCTGTGTGGGTTTTCAACTGTTGTACATCATGGATGGATGGATGAATAAATGAATTAATGAATGAATGAACAAATTAGTTCCTTTTTCACTTTATTTATTGGTGCATTCGTGTATTTATTTATTCATACTTCCAAGCAGCAGCCTGACAGTCAACGGCAGATCACACTTATCCAACCTTTGCAAGGCCTGCAAATCCACACAAACAAGTCAAAGCACACCTGTTGGAATCCACCGGTGTGGCCAAAATCCACCTCCTCAAATCCTCCTCCTCCGCCTAGAGAAAGCGACGCTTCTGTCTTTCAGCAGCCTTCATGTTTCATGCTTTTGTGCACCATTCAAGCCCACGCACAACTGTTCAAAGTGCTGGTCTCCTTCATCTTGTCATCTAATTTGAGATTCATATCGTGTGGATCCCATGGTTAATCTACCGAATGTTGTCCTTCTCTTTGATGAGCAGGTTTTTTTGATTGTGACAAATCCTACTGTGTATGTGTTTGAGTCACATTCAGAGACTTTGATGGTTCAGTGCAGAAATATTAATGAGGGACTATCGTTATAAACTAAAGATATTTTGCTGTATGTGATAAAAGCAGAAATCACTTAGAAATCAATAGTTTGATGTATCAGAAGTATTTTATTTTAATATTTAAAATACTATACTGCAGCATTCCAACGACTAGGATGAAGATATTGAAGAAATTTCTTCCCACTAATATGTTGAGGAAAGGTTACAATGATAGACATGTCTAAGCCGGTCTAATAGATGAACCATAGCTGAACTGCTGATACTACTTACTCTGAAGTGAAGACTAAGGACTAAAGTATTTTAATTTGTTTCATCTGTTAGCATTATTTTCATCATATCAAAATTAATTGAAACCTCTTATTTTTCTATTGTGAATCTGAAAAACTGAAAAATGCAATAATGAATCAATTCTTTATTTATACACCTCCTGATCAATCTCTCCCACCCCTCTGCTCACAGTCTTTTATGAGGTCTTTATCTTCTTGCTGTTTCCCTCTGGACATTTATCACAACTTCATATTTATATATATATTTATCCTCATCGTCTTTCTCTCTCTCGCACTTTTATTTTGCCCCTCCAACGGTGTTATCACACGCTGCTGCCGCCTCACTGATGCAAACTGACACCTGAAATATAGCTAATTAGAGAATCTGCTGCTTCTTAATCCCATCTGACAAAAAAATCAATTTTTCCCTTTCCCCACTTTCTATTCATTCATCAATTCCAAAAAACAAACTTGCTGCTTGAGGTATGAGAGGATCAATTGTAAATGCTTCCTTTTTCAGAGGAGGGATAACAGTAAATTTCCTATATTTTAGGTACTCAGGCTACATTGATTTTGACATCTAAGACTGATGTGTGGATGAAGGATTTCACGGTGTGGGAGCAGAAATGAATCATTTATTACAGACTTTATTGACTGCTTTTCCTTAACTTTGAACTGAATAAATTCTTTGAATCAGATACACTCCAGCATGATGATGGGTCAGGGTCCCTTTAAAACATGTACTGTTTGCAGTCACGTTTACCTGCTACAAAAATGATTATCTATTTTGCTGCTGCGTGGTTGAATTTCTTGGAGGGTTGAATTTTTGCACTGATCATACTCACTGACAGAGGTGTCAAAAGTATTCACATTCATTACTCATGTAGAAGTATAGATACTAGAGTTTAAAAATACTCCTGTAGAAGAGAATGTGTATGTGTTTTATATAAGCTGATTTACAAAACAAGTGACTGAGATGATTGGACTTCCTCAGTTAAATGTAATATCACAGTGGAGAGGAAGAGGGCTGTGTCCAATGCATTTTTCACAGAGGTGTCAAAAGTATTCACATTCATTACTCAGGTAGAAGAATAGATACTAGAGTTTAAAAATACTCCTGTAGAAGTTGAAGTATCATCTCAAGTTTTTTACTCAAGTAAAAGTATAAAAGTACTGGTTTCAAAACTACTTAAAGTATAAAAGTAAAAGTAATGTAAGGGGGAAATAAGCCATTAAGGACAAAAGCCATTGAAAATGAATGCATCTTAGTATAATGCAAATATATTAAAGAACCATATATGTGTACTATTGAGCATTAACATGTGTTTCAGAGAGCAGGAGATATGATGACTAGTTGCCTATAAGTATTGTAATGGTGCAAAAAGTCAAACTTCAGAGGCATGTTATCATTTATCCTAACCTTTATTGGAATGTACATCCAAGTTTAGTTGCAGGAATCTGAGGGAACGGATGTAAGAACAAAACTGGACAAGAACATCTGAAACAACCACAACCAAATTCACTCTATCCGGATGGAGCAATTTAACTGGATAGTTTTTATTAAAGGCCGAAATGAAATAGAGTAACGAAGGTGTTTTTAAAATGTAAGGAGTAAAAAGTACAGATAATTGCGTGAAAATGTAAGGAGTAAAAGTAAAAAGTCGTCTGAAAAATAATTACTCCAGTGAAGTATAGATAACCAAAACTTCTACTTACCGTAAGTAAGTTAACGAAGTATTTGTACTTCGTTACTTGACCTCTGCTCACTGAAAACACAACCTTATTACTATAACAATACATCTGTTTGTTGGTCTCTCTTTGCTGTGGTGCTGTGATAGACTGGTGACCTGTCTGTCCCATGCTAATACACCCCAAGAGAGCTGGGACAGGCTGCGGTTGATCCCAGTGACCCTCAACAGGAAAAAGTGGAAATAGTGGATGCTGGATGAAACTTACTGTGCTAAAAATAAACATTTTATTAGCTGTCAAGTAGAAATGAAATCAGGTTAAACAATATCACAGATAGCTTCTGTATACCTGTTGTAAAGCCCGTAATTGCCTCCCCTCTTTACTTTCATACTGATTAAGATGCCTTTTTGCCAAAATGTTGAGCCAGCAAAAACTGAACAGTGATCACCAGACGCACTTTATCCTGATTTACTTATACACTTTTTTTTGAAGAAAACTTTACCGTCTCTATTTTCTTGTTACGGCTATGTTTCAAGCCTGAAACACTGGAATATTTTATAAACAAAATGAAGCTGATGATAAAAAAATATATATTTGTTGCAGATAAATGTGTTAAAGTGAATATTTCTCATTTGCCTTTTCCATTCTTTGGGTGGTCAGGGGCCAGGGGGTGGATAAACTGAGGATCACGTAGAATTTGGCTTGACTTGTTTGTTTGGGGTTTTTTTCTTCACATTTTTCCATTAACCTACAATATGTTGGTGCAGTTCTGTTATTAAGTGTTGTGAATGGTGGTGTGAAAAGTATGTGCATACTTATTAATGGGTCTTTCAAGACAGTGCCTGACTTATGAAAGAGGGCAGAACAGAAATGACAAAAAGAAAGTAGTAACTAAAAAGACAATGCCTGTAAGAAATGTCCCTGCCCTCACTTTCCATGATCGAACCAAGAACACAATAATGACAGAAAGCAGAAAATCTGCTTCTCAGTGTGGGAGCAGCAAGCTGAAGTGATTGCACTGATTGCTCAGTTACCGCAACAACGGTGACCAAGAAAATGAGTGATTGGGACCACAATTTGAAGGGCGTTAGGGAGATTTTATTTGAAGAACCTCACCCAATATATGTATACATGTAAATATACAATCTTTTTCAAAAATGGGCTTTTAAACAAGTATGATAATTATATTTAAACTAAAGATTCCATGATAGGTCAAATTAGAGTGTATATAGATAAAATGTGTTTTGGTTAAAGCATTACATATATTGGTCAGTTTGTTAGGACTCGGGAAGACCGGAGAATAGAATTGACAGGATCACTGCATCATCTGCAGGAGAGTGATGTACCAGTCTATTGCAGTAAAGACAGAACTGAATCTAAAGGAAAAGGTATAACTGTTAACTTATCTACATTCCTGTCCTAACATGCGGTTATAAGCAATGGCTAGATACAAAAGAGCAAAATATCAGAATTTTTTTTTTAAACATGTATTTATTAAGAATTTTGTTCATATAACAGACAATACAGAACAAGACAACAAGGCACATAATAAGGAAGAAAAAAAAAAAAAAAAAAACAGATCTGTAATGAATAGTGATAAGTGTAGAATCCAGTTGTTCGTGACACAGTATACAGTCCGTAGGATTACATTGACTAATTACATTGTTTAAAGGAAGAAAGCAGAATGAAAACGATAAAATTATTAAATAAAATAAATTAAATTAATCATTACTTTATTAAATCAAATTAGATTAATTCAAAGGAGAGAAAAAAAAATAAATAAATAAAATAAAAAAATAAAATAAAATAAATAAAAACTCAGCCTTAATCCATCTTATCACCCTTCCATCCGTCAACTTCTATATTGTTATTCTGAAGGAAGTTATAGAATGTGGACCAAATTTCCAAAAACTTGTCAAGTCTGTTCTTTATTGTGTAGCTTATCCTCTCCAAAGCTAAGCAAAAAGTCATTCCCTTCAACCACTGGGATGTGGCACAGGGTGTATCTGATTTCCACGAGCAAGCTATACAACGTTTGGCTTCTAGAAAACAAATATTCAGAAGAGATCTAATTTTTTTGGAGGTAGTGAAGTCAAAATATCAGAATTGGTGTAAAAAATGTACAGTCTCTTTTAGAATTAATTTTTAAATACTATGTGTGTTTTTAAGTCACTAAATGGGTTGGCACCAAAATACATCTCAGACCTCCTACATGTTTACACTCCCTCGAGGTCTTTGAGGTCCTCTGCTCAGTCACGTCTTGTTGTTCCCAAAACCAGGCAAAAAACCAGGGGCGACCGTGCCTTTTCAGCAATAGCCCCTAATTTATGGAACGAGCTTCCTCCCCACATCAAAATGGCCCCCACACTCGAAATTTTTAAATCTCGTCTTAAATCTTTTTGTATTCTTTGGCTTTTAATCCAGCATGAGAGTTGTGTGGTCTCTGTCTTGTCTTTTATGTTTATAAATCACTGGTTGTTGTCTGTCTGGTGTGTTTTTATTTCGTGCTTTTATGTGCTCTTATCTATTTTACTCTGTTTTAGTTTTTACTATTTTATTATGTCTTGCTTTACTCATTGTGCAGCACTTTGGTAACCTTGTTTTTAAAATGTGCTATATAAATAAAGTGGATTGGATAAAACATGTGTTTCTTCCTCATTGAGTCTAGACTAAATTTCCCAGAAGTTCAGACATTCTGTAGAATTCTGGAGTAAAGGTGCCGCTGTTCTACAGGAGGCATTTTAATTAAATTCAGTTCCATTCAACTATATAGCATCCATTACAATACAAGTCCAGGCCAACACATAGTCAGAGCTCAGAGGGCCGCCCTTGGGGCCGGGCCGACCGGCGAGACAGTTTGGGAGGACGCCGTTGGGGCGTGGAGCTTGGCTGTGGCGTGGAGCTAAGTTCGAGGGGCCGACAGAACCCGAGGCGCTTGCTGAGGGGGGCACCGGGTCCTTGGCACAGGCTTGGGGGGGGCACCGGGTCCTCGGCGCCAGCTGAGGTGCGTCCAGTAACCCCCCCCCCCCCCCCCTCAACAAACGCCCGGCCTGTCAGGGAAACGGCGTAGGCGGAGTGACCAACGATGAGTGGAGTGGGAGGCGGGGCGACGGCCGGAGGGCTGAGCTCGCTTGAGCCCACAGGTCTCAGCCATGGATGTATTATATAACTGGATACAGTACCAAAAATGGCCGCCCATTCATTCCAATGCATTCTGCTCAGCCAGCGCATGTGCCGAAGAAATTTCTGACTTCCTGGTTTACTTCCTGGTACACGGGCCCATAGAGCATGCGCAGTTGAGTCACCTCCCATGATGCCCGTGACGTCACGCCCAGAAAGATACTTTTCTTTGACTTTTCTGGCCGTTATAAAACATTTTTGACGGATATAAAGTCCATGACTTAAAAATATAGAATACAAAGATTAGTAATTGCCGGTGATTACAGCTGGAGGTGTCCTGTGAACAGTTTTAGAGGCTTCTCTTTTACTATTGCGGTCTATGGGAAAAATGCTTTCTGGGCCCCATGGGATTTTTTTTTGCAGTACCGCGGATGGACACTGGGAAAAATCGGCACACCTTCTGAGCGCGAGACTGGGGGGCTGGTCTCAGCAGGGAAACATGGGGAGGTGTGTCCGGAACCACCGCCGGAACAGGAACAGGGGCCAATGCGTGTGGGACCACCGCCGGGGCCACAACAGGCTTGGGTGCGTCCAGGACCACCCCCGAAACAGGGACAGGAGGGGATTGCTGCCGACGTCGTATCTTCCGCCTGCACTGAGCCTGAATGCTCTTGGGCCCACCGAAAGCCAGACACGTTCCCCAGAAGGGGGACTCCTCCTCCCTGCAGCATGGTCTTCTCTGTCTCCCGGCGGAAATACTCCCATAGCTTTATCCACTCTCTTACTGAGTCCATTCTGGCTGGTCCAATCTGTCAGGAAGGTTTTAATGAGGACCCAAATGCAGGAGAGCAGGAGGTCCCAAAAACTGTGATTTATTCTCTTAAACTTAACCAAAAACGCTGCTGAGCAGGATACAAAACAGAACATGAACATGAAGGGAGCAAACAGTACGACCAGCCAGGAGCAGGGGAAAGACAAGACTAGATATACACAAAGGTTAACGAGACGCAGGTGCAGACGATCAGGGCAGATGGGAAACAGGAAGGTCAAGACAGAACTTAAACACAACGACATGGGCTTTCAAAATAAAACGGGGAAATGTCAAATCCTGACATTCCCCCCACGCCCCCCCTCAAAGGACAGATCCCAGATGTCACAAAGAATAGCACAAAAAAAAAAGACCAACCCCACCCGGAGGAGGGCCGCCCTCGACACGACATGGGTTTTCAAAATAAAACAGGGAAATGTCATGACAAGAACAGAGAGAGGAGAAACACTGATACACTATGAAATGTACAAAAGACACGACGTATTAGTATCAATTATCCATGAGCAGGAGAACTTAAAGTTCTATGTACATACCGTATTACTGATACATGGTTAGTTGGTGTACTACAGAGACGACAACATACACAGATGTATACAGCAGACACTGAGGTGGTCAGAGGGTGGGACTGCAGGTCAGGATGTCAGTAGGTTTCCAACAGAAATCTATACAGACGGGTGGAAGCAAGCAGTCGGATGGTTAGAGGATGAGACTGCAGGCCTCAGCGGCATATCCAGGACGAAGCTTTGTTTAAGACAAGTCTGCTCTAATCTTCTCCTGTAGTTGTAGCTATGACTACTGGCCCTAACACATTGGAGTTTACACTAACCAGAGCCTTTACTAAACAGAAAGGTTTTAAGTTTGGTTTTAAAGGTGGAGGCGGTGTCAGCCTCCTTAATCTAAACTGGAAGTTGGTTCCATAGTAACAGTGCCTGAAAGCAGAAGGCCTAGGAACTACGAGTAAACCTGCACTTTGAGAACGAAGAGCTCTATTAGGAACATAAGGTACTATAAGGTCTTGCAAATATTGCTGAGCTAAGCCGTTTTCAGTTTTATACACAAGTAATAAGATTTTAATTGGATTCATTTAATTTGAGTTTTACGGGGAGCCAATGGAGAGAGGCTAACACTGGAGAGACGTGGTCTCTCTTGTTGATTCCTGTCAGCACTTGCGCTGCTTGATATCTAAGGATGTATCTGAGATGCTTGATGCAAACAAGAGAATAGTGGAGAGATTATGTCTCTTAACTCACTTGGGGAGACTTTGATGTCACCTGGAGGAGCATTTGAAGTCTGAGGAAAAAAGTTGATGGATGGACGGACAGACGGATGGATGGACTTTGGATGAAACTTCTATCCTTAACTTGTATCCTTCAACTTCATCTCTGCATTTGTATCACTAATTGATTCATTCACATCACTTTTTGTAAAAAAAAAACATAAAAAACGAATCTGTTTCCGTAACCCAAAAATATTTACCCCTTTGACCTCCGCTTTCAAGATAATTCCCTTGTGACTGATGGGAATATTCTTTCTTTTAATAATGGTGCGTCGTCGCTGCTCTTAGCATGTCATTTTGTCATCAACCTATATATAATCCTTCTATCTCCACAGAGCGGGCGAGAGCACTGAATTAATCATACTCTCTGAGGGCCGTGGCTCAAACCTCTCTCAAAAATGAGGTCTGACTAAGTCTCGGTCTAATTGTATAAGCATTGCCACTTTCCGTCCGCTTCCAGGCACATCAATGGGAGTGATGCTCGCAAGAGCTGCCCTTTTGGCCCCGGTGCCGCCGTCATATCTCCGTCCTGCCAGCCATCCCCTCAGCAGGAAATCAAATCACTTAATGGAGAGAGGAAACATTATGACTGTAATCAAACCTGGAAAGCGATAAGTGTGTCACCAATCACCACTTTCCTGCTTATCTTGCCTGTGGAAAAACCTTTTACCATAACTCCGGTGTCAGCGGTCTTCATGATTTCTCTTGAACACTAGGATGACACGGTCTTGTGTGCTTAGTGTATTCAGTAACCTTGAGGCAGATGAAACCTATTCAAAAGCCATTATTACATTTTGCCACAGCACAGTAGGAAATCCTATACCTTTAAAAGGCACAAAGGTGTGATTTTCTAAATCGACAAAACGGTAAAGAATAACTGAAAAGATGTGAAGCAAATATGCTTTTAAAGTAGGTATTTTCTCTACTTGCTGCGCACAGGCTTTCAGATGGTCAGTCGGATTCATACACACACCCCGCAAATCTCTATTCACTGATGGCCTAAACAACTCCTGCTGGGCTACAGGGTGCGTGGCCAGTGGATCAAGTTCTCCCTTTGATTGAGGTCAGAGTTCCTGAGAGCAGAGGCTTAGTGAAGCTCGGCTCACCACAATCCAGCTCCTGTTTCAGGGGAAATGGGCTGACCGCAGAGGGCAACCTCAAGGTGAAAGGCTTGATACGTCTCAGGGAGTACTTAGAGACTGATGCTGTAAAGGTGTGCATGTTTCTCTGTTGGATCAGAGGAGTACGGTTTCTGAGAAATGCTGCCAGAAACTCAACATATTGTTTGTAAGTGAGGTAGTGTTTTGAAGTTGAAGCGTTTACATCTTCTGTTTTCCAACACACACACTTTATACTTCAGTACAAATGTCGTGTTTTAGTCTGATAATACTCCTTATAAGAACAACATATCTGTCATATGATCTTTTGATCTCACAGGCCTAGGCTTCGGGATCCACCATCACTCCTTAATGACAAGCTGCCATCAATTTGCCATCCAAATTGAGGAAAATGTAAAACTTCTCAAGTGTATTTAAAGGGGACCTATTATGAAAAACGCGTTTTTTCTTGCTTTAACATATATAAAGTGGTCTCCCCTCACCCTACCAACTCAGAGAAGGAGGAAAGCAACCAAATTCTGCAGTGTCTGTACAGCCGCCCGGATGAATCTTCCAGTATCATGTGACTTCTACGAGCCGTTCAGAATCCAGATTTCCATAGGTCGTCCTCCACTGCTGAAAACACGCCCACAACTAACTCCGACGGCCGGAGCTTCCGCCATTGTTCAGCAGCGGTGGCTGTTTGAATAACGAGGGACAGTCAAAATTAGGTTTTGCATCGACACTTACCCTCATAAAAGGATCAGTACCAACAGTACGGACCCGGCAACTGCACACGAGTCAGCGGTAAGTGACGTAAATTTTTTATGTTATTTATATTTGTTTACAAGTATGATCTTTGCATGGGCTAAGTATTTAGCTTAGCTCCGGTGTTACTCCGTGTTACGGAGCTCTATTAGTACCGTAATACATTTTTTTCTGTTCATGGTTTCAGATCTTCCAAGCAATGCACCTGAAGCTGTTCAACGACACCTTCAGAAGACGCACGGTCCTTCCATGAGTCAGCAATAGTGCATACATGTTATTTATATACAACTTATGTTTTTTTTTTTTTTTAACAATAAAATTGCCATTTGTGAACATTCAGTGTTATGATTTCTTTACAGTTAACATGATTAATTTGTCTTGTAACATCAAATGTAATGATGAGGAATCGGAGTAAATAAATGTGGTGTACCTGTTTAGAATTCAATTAAATCTTCCTGTGTGAATTAGTGTGAAGACGAGGTGACTAAAGGCTGATTTATGGTTCCGCGTTACACCAACGCAGAGCCTACGGCGTAGGGTACGCGTCAATTTAACGCAGAACCGTAATTCAGGCTTTAAGATCCATTTCCACTGTGTAACTGAATGCGAGCGTCCGACTATCACGTCGAGCTGCGTGACATCCGACGCTCTCTGTCCACACTGAAACCGTTAAACTCGCGGCCCGTTAGGACGGTCCAATAGAAAATAAAGCAATGGAATTGATTTTGTCACTGAAGCTCGCTTGCATCGCATCGGACATGCTTTAATAGTGTACGGAGCCGCTGCTTTTCTGCCCGGAGCGACGCTTTGTTCCCTCCCCTGCTACACGTCATTCAGGGAGCCAATCAGCACAGAGCCTCATTATCATAGCCTCCCCTCCCCTCAGAATCACTCACAGAGAAGGAGGTTAGAAGCGGTAAAACTAGATAAATGGCCCAGAGGCTGAATTTCTGATTTATGTAGAAAAAACAAGCTTTAGATTGTTTTTAAGACATTCAAGGCCTGTTTAAAATATACATTAAATGCCATAATAGGTCTCCTTTAATGAAGAGTTGTGGCAGCTAAAACCTCAGCCTGAAACTCTGATTGTGGCGACTCTGCCATAAATGATGTATAAAGGATGTGCAGTAAGAACACCAAAGTCCTCTGCTTCCCCAGGGATATGGTCAACGAGGAGAGAATTCTTAAAATTGCAGCTGAATATCCAACTGTGAAAAACATCATCCTGCATACAGGTTCACACGATGTATCCCAGCGACACCCTGAGGTTATGAAATGGGACATATTTTAAGAGCTTATTAAGGGATTATTAAACACAGCGAGCACTCTGAATGCAGCTGTATTCATCAGTGGACCTGCACCACCCATCAGAGGAGGAGAGGAAAGATTCAGCAGGTTGTTGGCACCGAATAAATGGTTCCCATCTGCATTTGATGACCACTCAGTAAATTTCATTAACAATTCTAATGTTTTTTGGGAACGCAGGCATCTGTTTAAGGCAATGGATTTAATTTTAACAAGTCAGGGGTGAAACTGTTCACCTCCAACATATTTTACTGCCTGAGTCATCCATCCATGCTTGGTGCCAAGGCTGAGGTAAGTGAGGAGTTATCTTATAGAGCGGAGCAAACAAAGCCCAGTGGAAACCTTGATGAGGAACCATATCTGCCCCCACTCAGGGAGAGATTCAAGAGACATCAGAGGCAAGAAGAGGGTCTTTATTTGCATCCAACCCTTTCAGCACCAATGACCAAGGATCAGGGACCATGACGTTCTTTACCCAAACTACTGGGTCTGGGAGGGGGGTAATGCTCCTACAACACTTCAGTTAGCTTTGCTAAATGTTAGGTCTTTTGCTGGGAAAACATTTTTAATTGATGATTTTATCACTGAGCACCCCCTGGATTTTATGTTTTTAGACTTACTTACTTTGGACTTACTGATCTCTAGCATTTCAAAGGTTACTGTGTCTGATGTCAGCCTGTCTGATCATTGCTGTGTTTTCTTTGAGAGAACGGTTTCAGTGCACATAAATGTTTCAACAGCAGTGATCATCACCAACCGTATACAAGCAACAAGGACATATATTTCAACAAAGCTTATCAGCTCTGGTGCCACAAAATGTAAAAACATGCAATTGTAAACTAAAACAATAAGTGCAGAATAGTGCAATAACAAAAATAATTACATTTAACTTCAAAAGAGGTAGTTGAATGACATCCAGTCAAACTCACACACACAGGAAAATTAAAATACTTTTTGGCTTAACCTTAGTGCAACATTCTGAATGGCATGAAACGAATATCAGCAGTTTAATGCAACATGAACAGATAGAACATTTCACAATTCAAACATGTACAGTAAACCATGTTAGTTTCACTTAATTTGTCACTTTCGGCCGCCGACCGGAAGTGACGTTAAATGCAACGATATATAAAACGATTTAATATATATTAAAAACATTAATAACTAGGTATGTCCCGGTACTTTTTTGGCCGATACCGATGTTTTGAAAATGCAGTGAGATCTTTAACCAGGTGTTCTCTTTAACACCCACCCTGTCCGGGGGTTCAGTCAATGAGCGTGTCAATAGCCTCAATGCTAAACTCTTAAATGTTATGGATAATATTGCTCCCATTAAGGTGAAGGTTAACCCTGGAAGGAAGACGTCTCTATTATGAAAAATGGGAAAAGAGAGTGTCGGAAAGCTGAGCGCAGAAGGAGAAAAACATATCTACAGGTTCATTATGATATCTATCAAGAAACACTTCACTCTTATAACTTATAACTGAGGTATGCAAGGAAGTACTACTTCTCTGACACCATGACCAAAAACATTCATAATACTCGGGCTTTATTTGCTACAGTTGGCAAACCCTCCTGTGTCAGTGGCAACTGATTTTTTTTCCGTGGCCTGCAATTACCACATTTATAAATCAAAATTATGAGACAAGCAGATGGTACATCAACAGCAGGTTCAGGATATGTACTGTGTCCACCAAAAACCGCTTTAAACAGCATGACACAGTTTCATCCCATTAACAGCAAAGACCTGGAGGACATTGTCCGTCAGCTAGATTCCTCTTGATGTTTAGACATCCTGCCAAGAAGTGATTTTCAAAAAGGTCTCGACAATTTTGGAGTCAGAGCTGTTAAAAATTCTGAACTTGTCTTTAATGTCAGGTGTGTTTGCAGAACCACTAAAAATAGCTGTAATTAAACTTCTACTTAAAAAGAACAATATTGACAAAACGCTAATGAACAATCACAGGTCCATCTCAAATCTCCCATTTTAAGTAAGATAATTGAAAAAACAGTTTTTCAACAGCTGAATGATTTTTAAACTCAAAATAACTGCTATGATGTCTTCCAGTCAGGTCTTAGACAGCACCACAGCACTGAGACTGCTCTGACCCAAGTGTTTAAGGACATATTCTTCAATACAGACAGTGGAAAAAGATCAGTCTTAGTTTTGCAGGATCTCTGCATTTGATACAGTTGAAGACAATATTTTACTCAAACCACTGAAGAACTGGGCGGGTCTTTCGGGAACAGTACTAAACTGGTTCAAAATGTACTTAGAGAACAGGAAGTCATTTGGGTTGTTGCTTTTTGTTTATGTTAAATCATGTTTTTATTTCTCCTGTGTGTCTGTAAAGGACTTTGAATCACCTTGTTGTTAAATTGTGCTATACAAATTGTCAAGGGTGGTTGTATGAGAACCCAGAGGCAGGAGGGCGGGAGGCAGGAGTTCACAAAAACTGAGTTTATTCCACAAAAACAAAAAGCGCTGCTGAGCAGGATCAAAAATAGAGCAAAACAGAAATCCAAAAAACTAGGCGTGGAAACATCGGGAGCAAACATTACGGACCGACAGGGAGCAAGGGAAAGACAAGACCAGATATATACAGGGGGTAACGAGACTCAGGTGTGAACAATCAGGGCAGATGGAAAACAGGCGGGGCAGAACAGAAAACACAAACTGGGGGAAATGTCAAACACTGACACAAATAAACTTGCCTTGCTTCAGATTGCATAGAATCAACAGTACTTGCTTGCACAAACATCAAATAAAAAACTGCAATAATTGAGAAGCAGTTAAACCAAATCAAAAATATATAGTTTTACCTGAATACCCACTAATTTGAATATATAACATGCACTGTACTAGTAAAACTATTCAGTCAATGAATCAAGCTATAAACATAAAGCTGAATAAAAAAGATCAAAACATTTCAGTAACAGACTCAGTTGGTGTTTTTCTGCAAAATACATGAAATTAAAAAAGTGCAACAACTGAGAAGTAGTTCCAAAAAGAGTAATGATAAATAAATAGCTTTACCTGAAGCAACGGCTTGGAACCCACTTGTTGGTCCCGGTTCACCAGTTGAGAAGGACAGTGGGCGACTGCTTGATAAAAAAAAAAAAAAAAATATTGATGTAAGGAATTAAGACAATAATTGTGGATCCCTGTTTAATGTCATGGCACATATACATTACATGTGTTCTGGTGATTGGTCTGCATATTAGTTTGGAGAATTAAGTATACTAATACTTTCTTTAAACTCATGTAATAATAGAAAAGCAGACTATTTCACCAAAAAAGATTATTTAACAATCCTGTGTAAGTTACTGTAAATTTCCACACAAAACAATAATTGTCTGTTTTAGATTCAAATATATTTGTTAAATTGTGTCAGTAAAAATGATTAAGACCAGGAGTACCTGCTTCACACAGCCTCTCGTGCTATTAAAAAAAAAAAAGAAATCCTGTGTTTGAAATAATATCCACTAATGCAGCGTAATGGTATCAGCTCTTGTTTGTATTATACAGACACGTCAACAGTCAGTGTCTCTTTTAAGGTAGATAGTGTAAAACCAAAGCCATTTCTCCTCATCACGGCAGTACAGTGATATGATACATTACCAATAAATAATGAAGAAATTCATCAGAAAAGACTTTGCATATAGATAGCCTGCTTAAGACGGAAGCGACTATTAGCATAACTTTCAGGGAGTAGAGGATAATTGGAGTGGCTCTCCTTCATTCCTTCTCTTTCTGTGACTAATAGAAAGGTGATAGTGACAGAAAGACGATCCATTTATCTGCGGACTGTGTGAAAAACCTGCGCATAATAATCAGAGATATACTATTTTTAAAGTTAACTTGTTAGCCAAATGAAAATATCATTACTGAGGGAAACAGTTGCTTACGCAGAAGTACCGCAGATCAACAGGCTTTGTACCATTTACATGCACTGAGTACTGCAACTACTTTTTCAGAAATGTCTTCACAACTCCAAGCAGCTTCTGGTTTTTCGGAGGTGAAGTGAGCCACTTGACTCTCTGTACACACCTCCACAATGAGACATGCCTGTTTTGAGATCAATGGAAAGTAAACTGAACCCCAAATTTCACTCAAAAGCGACCGATGCCTCATGAGAGTAGGGTTACCACCTTTCAGAAATAGAAATAAGGGACGCCCCGATTTCAGCAGCGCAGGCGCCAAAAAAAGGGACATCCCCAAAACTTCTAAAATGCATAAAAAATGCATTTATTTTATATGAAAAAACAAAATGCTTTGATTTAAAGTGCTTTAATAGCATTGGACTTGCACGACTTTACAGACAGCCAACCATACTGAAATAGCCTCCTATGATATGTATGTCCACATCAGCCCAGATGTAGAATACAGGTGAAGAATATGGTGTAAAAGTTAATTTATTTCAACTTAAAAGGTGAAACTAATACATGTATATTACATAGTCTCATTACAGGCAAAGCAAGATATGTTAAGCCTTTATTTGTTATAATTTTGATGATTGAATTGTTTATTGATTTCATAATATATTCAAATTTTTTTAGATTTTTTATTTGGGGTTTTCATAAACTGTGAGCCATAATCACCAAAATTATAACAAATAAGGGCTTGAAATATCTCACTTTGAATGTAGTGGGAAATAATATTTGTTTCACCTTTAGTTGAATTTACTACGAATGAAGTTTTGCAATATATTCAAATTTTCCGACCTTCACCTGTATATTATGACATCAATAAATAAGAGCATAATAAATGTCCGTATTGGTTCAATACGGAACGCAACTTTTAATTCCTAATTACGGGACAATTCCGTATTTCAAGGGACGGGTGGCAAGCCTGCATGAGAGGTCAGACAGGACAGAGACTGAGATGTCACAGCACAACCACTTTACACTAAAACAAAATTGATACAAAATATGTGGCTGTCCGTTTTAATCTCATCATCTTACATTTTCCCTCTGGTCTCTCTTCTAAGAAGTAATTACGACTAAAACAACAGTGTAGCATGTGTCCATCATCAAGTACCTAGGTGTCAAACCCTGAGGGGTTGACAGGTGAGCGAGAAGTGGGGCTATGTCAGTATAAAGTGCCATGTAAGCTGTGTCCGAGGGGAAAATGTGGTCGTTGTACAGTTTTTGAGCCTTTGCTGAACTGTGTGTCATGAGAATGGGCTGGTTAAACAACTGCAGTCATATCATGGTGCTCAGAGCATCAGGTAGTTATTGGAAAAGACTGATGACATTATGGAAAGGATCATTTTTGTTTACCTCTGTACTCCTCAGAGGCTTTTCAGCCCCCCCTCGCCCCCAGAAACGGATCACAGCAAAACATTTTGACAGATATCTCAATCCTCAGCATTCATCCACACCACTAGGGAGTGAGGAGAATTCTTTTGGAGGCGCTATGAGCAAGGATGCACAGTTCTACCCTTTGTTGAAGCCTTTAAGCCCCTGCACAGCATGAAATAATGATGACGAATTGTGGCACACTGTAAACATAGTTAACAGGAGAATTTGTATCTTCTAATGGACATTTCTGCTTCTTGGAGCCTCAAAATGGTCCAGTAAGTGGAGGTGCTTGATGAAAGGAAATGCCATTTTTGTCATTTAACACTGACCTCTAAAATGTGAAGGATATGAGAAAAAATACATGAGAAAAAGGAAACAGAGTGTTGGCTTTATAAAGAGGATAAAGAAAACTTTGATTCTAATGAAGAAAATCCGCTTTTGATCAAGTTCAGTTCATGGAGTAAATCACCATGGCAACAGACTTGAGTAACTCTTTACTAGCCCAACATTTCATTGCCACAGCTGGGAAAGAGCGGCTTGTCTACACACACAACACAAGCTCTACATGAGAAGTAACACGTGTACTGTTGTCTTCCAGCAAACCACATCTACGAGTATCTGCTGCACACCGGACAGACTTAAAGCTGCGAGCGGCGCCCGGGTTCTTGGTGCACCTGTGAGCTGTTGTTGGGCAGCGACCACGCACACACTCCTGTATGGGATGCACAATGGTTTACAGAGCCAGACAGCTCTGTTCCTGCCTGACACTGTGGTGTAGAAATTACTGGAAAGAAAAGAAAGATAAATGAAAAGAAAGAAAATGAAAAGATAAGATAAGATAAGATAAGATAAGATAATCCTTTATTTTCTCCCTCAGTGGGGAAACTTATTTTGTTGCCAGCAGTACACTTAGCACACACATGCATGGGAAGGGTACAAAGTACGACGGAGTATTAGGGCCAAACTAAGACAAAAAAAATTGGAAATTACGAGAATAAAGTCATAATATAATGAGAATAAAGTCGAAAATTACGAGAATAAAGTCGTAATGTTGCGAGAATAAAGTTGTAATAGAATAAAGTCGTAATATTATGAGAATAAAGTCGTAATATTACGAGAATAAAGTCGTAAAATTACGAGAATAAAGTCGTAACATTACGAGAATAAAGTCGTAATGTTGCGAGAATAAAGTCGTAATATTATGAGAATATAATTTATGAGAACTCTAACAGGAAGAGCTTCTTCTCCCTGTGTTAAAATGAGGAATATTGAGCATCTTGTGAAGTTATATTTATATATTTATGATATATTACGACTTTATTCTCGTAATATTTTGAGTTTATTCTCGTAATTTTACGACTTTATTCTCGTAATATTATGACTTTATTCTCGTAATTTTACGACTTTATTCTCGTAATATTATGACTTTATTCTCGTAATTTTACGACTTTATTCTCATTACATTATGACTTTATTCTCGTAATTAAATGTTTTTGTTTTTTTGTTTGGCCCTAATACTCCGTCGTAAAAAAGAGACTAAAAAGTAAAAAATAAAAGATATAGGCTATATAAAATATGTATAATTACAGAAATATGAGCAGTATATACAGTAGAAACAGTGCAAAAAAAGCAGTTAGAGTGTGTGTGAGGTAGACTGGCAGATATTGCACATATGATTATTGCAAATCTTATGTTATTGCACAAGCTATTGTCCGTTGGCTACTGAGAGCAGGCCTGGTTGTACAGTCTGATGGCAGCGGGGAGGAAGGACCTGCGATGCCTCTCAGTGGTGCATCGCGGGTGACGAAGCCGGTCACTGATGGAGCAGAGAAACACAGTTTTCTCCACATTATCATCTTGAATTATCCCCAACTCCTGGCTGAGGAAAAATCCCATGTGAGACTTTTCAGAGACAGGTGATTTATTAACACCTGCACACAGGGTGTGGTATGCTACCATCCATTTAATTAGTTACCCTTTGCTCCAGTTAAATACGGTTTAATTGTATTTTGAGCCGGAGAGTCACACTTGCATGCGTGATTACATTATTGCAACAGTTTTTGTCTGCTGTTGCACTCCTGTATTTAAGACTCCTGTGAACCAAGCAGTCTTATCCTGACAGATGATGTTCTTATCCCTGCTGGGTCCCTTTTAGATCCCTGCCAAGATTCACCTAATTAAACAAATCCCTGGGAAAAATGTCATTACATACAGGATTTAAAGCCCATAAATCAAACAATCTGTCCTCACCCTCGTGGGCGTGATAGTGCTGGGTGAGCGGTTGGTGGGGGGAAAGGACTTGTATGGTTGTGGGTGTATATCTGCATATGTATGCAGAAATATGTATCTATACATATATGGACAGTAATTAGTATATTTGCATATTTTATGCTTAAATGCATGTAGAAATATCTATGAGTAAGATAGCTTGTAATGAATAAGATTGTATAAGGATGAATATAAATTATGTGTGCATTTCTGTATAGATGAATACAGGGAGTCTTGGTAAATAGTGTTTATACACAGTGGCCTATAACTGCACATGGCAATAATCACTCAGGTATCCGCTAATTTATACTCAGGGATACCACAATATATATTTATACTGTGCAAACTATTATTATTAATTTGTGTAACTTCTAAGTACGTCAAGAATTTAGTAATTCACAAGGTTTTTACTTCTTCCTACTCCTTTTTGAACATGTCAAGGCTACTGATGGTACAAAAAAGCCTCTCTCTTGTATTCATTGTTTAAGTATGTTCAAGCATCCCTGTTACTTTACACTTCTATCATGTTCGAGATAAAGACTTTTGAATTGAACTGAATTGAAAGTATTAGTACAGCAACAAGACAAATTGTGATATATTGCATCAACAATGGGAAGAATTTAAAGCTGACAAGGGTGTTGAGGTGTGTTGTTCAAGCGGTTTTTGAAGACACACAAAGAAACAGGCAATGTTGAGGACCAACGACGCAGCAGTCAGCTGAGAAAATGAGCACAGCAAATGAAACCACACTGATACAAATATTGTGCTTGATCTACTTGAAAAAAATAAGTCAACTTTTTGCATGAGATTATTATGTAGATCAAGAAAAACTAGTCTTTGTATAAACAACTTAATTTTTTGTATGTAAATAATACATTTTGCAAGTACAGTCAACTTAATTGTGTTAAGTTAACTTTATTTACCAAAATTAAGTTGACTTTACTTGCAAATGAATTTTGTACATACTAAAAATTAAGTTGTTTATACAAAGACTAGTCTTTCTTGATCTACATAAAAATCTCATGCAAAAAAGTTGCCTTAATTTTTTTTAAGTAGATCAAGCAAGATATTTTTTACTGCGGTGTTCTACTTAAACAAATAAAGCATGTTTCATCTTAACGTTGGTCAATCTGCCCAATAGATTAAAATTGTTAAAAGAAAAGTAAATACAACAAGATCATTGCTTGTTGTTTGTGTGTAAATGAAAAGATTGCCTGGGATTAAAGAAATACTGCTTGTTAAGGAAAAAATGTCTTGTTTTTTTTTAACAAATGCAGATTAAGTTCAAAACTAGATGTATTCATGCATTCTTCCCCGTTCTCTCTCTCTACCGCTTTCCAGTCTGCATCTCCAATAAAGGGCCACTAGAGCCCAAAAAAACCTTTAAAAAAAAAAAGCTAGATGTATTCATGTAAAGCACCAAACTTAATTTTTAATTGTTAATATCACAGATTTAAATATGTTATATTTACATGCACTTAGATTTATTTTTTTCAGTGCAGAAGCAGAAATCAGTGGGACCCACGTGCACCCATCTACTGTCCACAGAAGTACGGCCAGATGTGGTCTTCATGGGTTGCAGCCAAAAGCACATACCCCTGATGATGAAACAAGGCCAGGCGACTCAATTATGCATGAAAATATAGGGACACAAATAAATAAGAAAAATGGCAGCAGTTTTCTTGGACTAATAAGTCAAAATAGGAAATATGTGTCTGTAGTAAAGCAGTGTGTATACTGAAGGGCTGGTGGCATGATAATGAATGTCTGAAGGCAACAGCAAAGCATGGTGGAGGTCCCTTGCAAAGAGAAATGTAGATTTGATCAGAATAAATGGTGTCCTCAGAGTTGAGAAGTATATGTTGATACTTATCCACCATGCAGTACTAGAGAGGCTTCAGACTGACCTTCAATTCTTTCTGTAGCAGGGCAACATCCCCACACGTTGAGCACCTACTTTGGCAACATCAATATTTCTAGGATTACATGAAGAGACAGAAGGATTTGAGGCAGCCTGCGTCCACAAAAGATCTGTTGTTGTAAATGGTCAGAACAACCTATTCATCATACTTTAGCCAGTTTATCACAACATACAAAAGTGCGCAATACAAGATAAATATTTCCTTTTAACAGAGTTTGCACTGTGCTATGAAGTGGTTGAGGCTTTGGGGCATTTTGATTGAAGGACAGGTACATTTTCTGGCGAATCCACACCCAGACTGATCGGACACCATCTCCAAGGCTTCTGAATAGTGTTTCACATTGTAGATCGTTCCACTCCAATTTCTTTGGAAACTGTTCTATAACCTTTTCCAGATTGATGTGCAGAAACAATTGCTCCTCTTTAACTATTGTTTATATCTTTCCCTATTGGTATTGTGTATTCCAGACTAGCAAACTGTGAAAAGATCTGCTTTAATAGAGGTATACGCAGTTGCTGATGATCAGTTTATCAAGGAATGATGAATTAGCAGGACCATGCTGCAACTTAGCATCTTGAATCCTGTAAGGGGTACTTTGTATTCATCACGTTGTTTTTTTTTGTTTGTTTTGTTTTAGTTTCATTCTTGTTCAGAAAATAACTGCACAGTGAATATACACTAAACTTGTAAAATTGGCAGAAGATTGGCAGAATCAATACAATCAGATGACTTTTATGTGGGTTTGCAGAGCCATATGATTAAGAGAGGGGATACTAACATTTAAACATCATTGTGAACCATACCTTTTTCAGATTAGGTGTGAATCAGAAAGGCTGTACATGATTAAAAAAGAAATCTATAGCAGTTTTGCCTTTGGTGCATCATCCAAATGCACCAAAACCTCCCCAGGAACACCTCTTACTAGGCCAGGTGATACTTAAACAGCTGGAGCTGCAGCACCATTAAAAATAAATCACATGTTTTTTTAGCACATTTCCTAATGACTCTATAAACCTGAAGGTGTTCTTTAGGACATTGGTTAAGGAGAAAAATGCTGTAATTTATGTCTAATTAGTGGTGTGATTGTTGGGAAAATGGTGCAGATGCAGGAGACCAGAAGGCAGGAGTTCCAAAAAATAGTGATTTATTATACTTAAATCAAAGAAAAGCGCTGCTTAGCAGGATTGCAAAAACAAGAGCCAAACGTGAATCAAAACCTACAAAAACCTGACATGGAAACACGGAGGGAGGAAACAGAACTGACCAACAGACAAGACCAGATACAGAAGGGTTAACGAGACACAGGTGCAGATGATCAGGGCAGATGGGAAACAGGAAAGTCAAACCAGAACTGAAACACAAAGACACGGGCTTCAAAATAAAACAGGAACTATCAAAAGCATAACAGTGATCTTTTTGAGTGATAGCTATATTTCAGTATATTGAATTAACGGCTAGCTGGCATAGCATTTGCGACTTTGTGCTTAATATTTTGGGTGAATTTGACATCTGAGGTGTGAATTAAGAGCAAATAGAGCATTATCCTTATTATTTTAAAGATGCTATAGCTTTTTATGCTCAATTGATGGTTGGCCTATAAAGGAGCATGAGGCAAGAATAAGAAAAGAGACTCATTAGCACCACAACGACTGTCGGGGTTCCTGCAGCCAACAGCGAAGCCGGCACGGGAGCACGTGTGTAATCTCATGTGATTTTCAAATCAAGCTCTAAATATGACTTACAATGTTATCTTACCTGGTCAGTAGGAAATGAGCCACGCCAGTTTCTGTTTTCATTTCCAATTCAAGTTGAAGCTGCCTCCATGACTTAAACCCGTATCCAATGTTTACTTGTGCGCCGCCGAGAACGCGCATGCAGCGTCATTTGACGTCACATCTGCAGGACAGCGCAGGAAATTCCGGTCCGGAATTGCAGCACATTTTGCAGCACACAGCCTGTTCAAGGCAATGGAGAGATACACTAGAGGGCTCATTCTTTTTGGTTTGGAACGCTTCATCTGACATTATTACTAGAAAACTTAAAACGTATACGAATTTCTTTCATAAATCCTGCCTCATGCTCCTTTAAGGGTTCAGGGAGAAATCCACCAATTAGCTGAGGGCCTCATTTGAAAGCGCCCTCTGTTGGAGGTGACCGCTGACGGCTGGATGGTCTGTAGCTGCGGCTCAACCTGAGCTAAATTGTTCACCACTTCTGTTCCACACCACTTTGCTCCTATACAATTCAAGACCAACCTGGAAGGGTTTGAGTCATGTCTTCAGCCCAATTATTGATGCTGTAGATCTTTCTGCCTGAGCAATTGAGCCCGCGCAGGCCAGCAACAGCTGGCTGTGGTAGAATCAACAGATCTTCCGGCAGTCCTCATTTCAGCTCTGACAAGTCCTCATTTCAGATGTAGCTACTGAAATGACTGAAAAGAAATGAACACAGATTCAGTTAGAATGAATGTAAGGTCATTTTAGTTAGATTTAAAAGTTAACATGAACTAAGATAAAATACGTCCCTTGTGGTAACTGAGATAAGTTGGGCGTGTTCCATCTGACTGCCAGACTTGGTCCTTCAGCCCATTAGTCCATTTTTGATTAGCAAAAATGGCATGGTGGAGTCAAACCATGCCAACATGGCATCCAGGAACCTGGGTAACATCACAGTAGGTTGGCCATGTTTCTTTCTACAGCCTGCAGTTCCATCAGCAGAGAGATGTGATGAACATCTCTTTTTACACTCTCCCGGCGTCACAACACACGCTCCCTCTTTGCCTTGTGAATTTGTCAGAAACACTACTGTGTCATTCAAATATGTGTTGGAAACCTGGGGAGTAAGGCATGTCATTTCTCTTGCTGCTGAGTACAATAGGTGAAAGCAGAAAAAAGCTGAGGTTACTCAATCCTCTTACAGTTGAAGAAGGGCTGCTTCTGTCTCCCTTGCTGCTTGCCTTTGATAAGCCCTTTTCTGTGGCCCAAGGTGGAAGAACTTTTTTTTTTAATAGAATTGCTCTGATCCTGAAAGCTGCGGTCTACCTACTACTTTTGACGGAGCAAAAAGGAGCCCCTTTGTGACCCAGATGAACTGGGAGATTGATGAGGCCTGCCTGCCTGAAATCAGCCCAGCCTCACTTCTTATCCAGCCTGAAGGCTGCAAATGTCTTTTTAGGGGGCTTTAATAGACAAATGCAGAGGTGTCAAGTAACAAAGTACAAATACTTCGTTACCTTACTTAAGTAGAAATTTTGGTTATCTATACTTCACTGGAGTAATTATTTTTCAGACGACTTTTTACTTTTACTCCTTACATTTTCACGCAATTATCTGTACTTTTTACTCCTTCCTTTTTAAAAACAGCCTCGTTACTCTATTTCATTTCGGCCTTTAAACAAAAAACTTTCCAGTTAAATTGCTCCATCCGGATAGAGTGAATTTGGTTGTGGTTGTTTCAGATGTTCTTGTCCAGTCTTGTTCTTACATCCGTTCCCTCAGATTCCTGCAACTAAACTTGGATGTACATTCCAATAAAGGTTAGGATAAATGATAACATGCCTCTGAAGTTTGACTTTTTGCACCATTACAATACTTATAGGCAACTAGTCATCATATCTTCTGCTCTCTGAAACACATGTTAATGCTCAATAGTACACATGTATGGTTCTTTAATATATTTGCATTATACTAAGATGCATTCATTTTAAGTAAGTAAGTAAGTAAGTAAACTTTATTTGTACAGCGCTCTTCACAGACCATGGTCACAGAGCGCTTCACAGTTAAAATAAAAACACAGTTAAGGGATACATACAAATTTAAGATTAAAAAGGCCAAGACAACACATTTACAATCAATTGCTTTTGTCCATAATGGCTTTTTCCCCCCTTACATTACTTTTACTTTTATACTTTAAGTAGTTTTGAAACCAGTACTTTTATACTTTTACTTGAGTAAAAAACTTGAGTGGATACTTCAACGTCTACAGGAGTATTTTTAAACTCTAGTATCTATACTTCTACCTGAGTAATGAATGTGAATACTTTTGACACCTCTGGACAAATGTATGTGAAAATGAAATTCCGCCAGTGCAGTGTCATGCATTGTATGTCACTCCTAAATGACACAGCCCGGCGATCTTCAATATAATTGTTGACAGATAACACAACACAATGTCTGTCACTCTCTCTGATGACATTAGCAGTGTCAGAAATGCTCAACAATAAATGGCACTGAATAAATCTGTGGTATGACCCACTATCTGCTTCAGCTCAATGACTCACGGGATAATTGATACACCGGTTTTGTCTTGATTGTATGTTGAGGAAAGCTGCAACAAAAGAAATCCCATTATCAGCAAGCGGCCTTGACCACCCAACATTTTGTAATACAACAGATATTCTCGTGGAGTTCAGGAGACAGGCGGCAAGCTGATAAGATACTTATCACCGCCAAGGCTCTGCGGCTTTATTCTACTCACAGATGCTTTTAACTTTTGGCTATAGCACAGCCAGACCATGATTCATTCTCAACAGGACCTTCAGCTCCAGGTGGCGGGAAACAAATTGCTCTCTTGCTTTTTTTGGTCAGTTTTCTGTAACCTTGACGCTGCTTGAATAGCTGGCGTAAAAACAGGTGGCCAACATTGCTTATTAATGTCAACTGGAACTTTGGTTAAAAAGCTCTCCCTCTGTTTTACGATACAGTATATCTGCAGGACATAAAGATGCTTTATGTGGTTGAAATTATTACCTTTGATAGAACTTTTGTACAATAGCAATCCAAATATTACTTCATGGCAAAAAGCCCATTCTGTTAATGCAATTTTCTCCCAATAATGGAAAGTCCTTTTTCTTTCCTGTTCATCCCTGTCTCCTCCAGGGTTGCCCAGTCATTTAACTGCTGCAGAGATCCCATTCATCAGGCCTGTGAGTGCCCTCATGTCTGATCATCTGTCAGCGGTGCCCATACGTCCCTTACAACCCCCCCACTGCTTCTCAAAATAGATCCGAAGATTAGGGAGAGAGGAGCATTTTAGTCTGCTCCCAGGAGGTCACTCATTCTCTTCATTCCTCCTTCAAAACCCCCATTGTCCACTTCCTCCGTTCCTCCTTTCAACATCTAACTTCCTGCCTCTCGTCCTCCACCTCCCCATTTCCTCCAGCTTCTTCACCTAATGGAGCTATCGAGGGAAATCATTGTCCTGTAAATGTGCTGTGTGCTTCGGGGGGCCGCCATCAGTCAAAGACAGACACACTAAACCGGGATTGGACACGTTGGAGGGCCAGAGAAGTATACGTGTTGGTTACAGATGGAATACACTGCCAGATACACATTTCTGAGAAACTTTTTAAGGAATCGTTTGTAAGTTCTTACGTAAGGATTATAAAAAATACTTGAGCTAATACTTGGGGGTAATCGAGACTGATTGTTACATTTTTTTTGTGGAAATGTATTACTGATTATGCCGTGAAGAGAATAATATTAAGTTTCAAATATATAAAACATGTTCACGAGACCAGCATACTCAAAAAAAAAATGTTCAAACTGAAAATATTACGAACAAAAGCACATGCAGACCACATACAGAAGACGGTGTGCGTGTGTGCTCATGGATAAACAGTTTCCCTTGATATGGGCAATATAAGTAATATAAGTTGTAAAAACAATACCCCATGCACACTCACACACACTTATTTTTTTTGTCTTCATTCTTTATTATTTATATATTGCATTATTAGTTTGCCATCGATTTTGTGTAGTTATACTTTTTGTTTTTGTATGTAAATCTTGTGTTCTTTATAACACATGAAATTTTAATATCTTCGGTGGAGGCTTCAAATAAGCCCATTGGGTTTTTGGCCTCTTCCTGCACCTATAGTATTTATATTTGATATGTCCTGTATATTTTTAAAACTGTGCAAAACAATAAACTAAAAAAAAAAACTAAAAAAAAATATTCTGTTGAAATTTACTGGGTTTATAGTATTATCATTTTTGTTATTGCTTGCTTTCTGTTCGTGTTTTTATAATAGTAATAATCATAGATCTTGTTATTGTAGGGATGTCAACCCTACAGCAGCAGGCAAGATATCAAATCCAATCAAAATCAAATATAATGATGGCTAGCCATTCGCTGAGCTGATTGTCAATCAATAGGTTACAGCTCATATTATAAATAAATGTATTTCTCCATATAGATTAACCAGATGTGGTTCAGCAAAATGAATCCCCCTCAGAGGTGTCCTGGCTGTGAACTCAAACAATATAAACCAGGGTGTTTGTTATTGACCAGGCTGTAAATATGCTAATTAAAAACTGTTTAAAAACAGCAGAAGTTTAATTGTACACTATTTTTTGTTAGAATTACTCTGATTAACATCAGTTGTTGCTTGCAAATAATTATATGACATATAAACAATGCATATGTGTGTGTGTAGAGAAGTGTACAGAATTTAATATGAGCCTTTTCCTTTTTCCCGACAGAAATACTCACACTACAGTGTTACCTTTAGAGAGGGTCAGCACATGGTGGCAAAAAGCTGCGCATAATGAAAGTAACTGTTTTGATAGTTGCTATAGTAATAAAGGTAAGACATCAATATTTAATGCAATATAGCAATAATTAAACAACCGGGCTGTGCATTAATGGCTCCACACACCTCAGCACAAATGGTGATAGTGTGATATTTCATTGAAAAAGCACAGGCTAGTTTTCCTCTGGTTCACTTTACGTGAGCGGTTCTTCATTCTACCGGTGATGTCATTTTTATGGCCTCTAATTTGACCACGATGATTTGGAAGCTTCTAAACCAAATTCATTTGATTGATTTAATGTATTGTTGACTGTCCACTGTTGCGATGTATAGGAATGTTGGAGTTGTTATAAAACAACAACAAAAAGACAAAAAAACACCTAAATCTCAACCTGCTGCCCAATCTTTTGATCTTTATAGAAAAAGGTCATCCTTTAAAAGGGATACAGCCAAGAGGTTCTGATGCACAACGTCACAAAAGGCATTTACTTATCTTCAGACAATGTATTTCCATTAAAATCCCAGAGAACCTTTAATGAGAGAAGAGGGTTTTAAATCCATGCTCAGACAATAATCCTGTCCCATCTCCCTTCAGCAGTCACTGGGCTGCGTGAGTGAATCACAGCAAGATGGACGGCCCATTTCACCGAGATCATTGCTTTTCCTATCGATCGCCCGTTGCAGGTCCTGCCTGAGTACAGACATAATGCTGAAGAAATATACATTGACTACAGAGGAACAAGAACATGCACTTGCAGCCCCGAGCTCTACAAGACCACAAATGCATGATGATTCTTGGTCTTCTTAGCAAAAAGTCGTTTTAGCAAATATAATCTGCTGCCGGGCTATTCTTTTTCGCTAACTCCGCAGTAATGTAATCTGTTTTTTGTCCTATTTTTTAAAGCCTACTCTTTATGTTAGGCACTGACAACATTTTCCGTTGTAATGATAGCAAGACGCATATTCCAAAATGCACCAAGCGGACATTGTCTCATTCAGAGCTTTTGGCCTTGTTGTGTTTTCTTTTGTTGGGTCCAGAGGAAACTTTCTGCTACAGTGCCCACACAGTATTGAGTAAGCATCTGGAATGAGTCATAGCCCCTCTAATGGAAATCCATTTAGCTTGGTCTGAAGTATAAGGCTGCGCAGGGAAGCATAGCGTCATGCTGAACCGAACCTCTAGCTATCTTTCACCACAGGGAGGACAAGCAGGCAGCACTCAAGGTGAAAAGACCCCCCGAAAACAATCAGCAAAAAAGGTATTACTCAGCCATTGTGGTAGACTTAAAGTGTTTGTAATTTATTGCAGCTTTATCAGACTTCTTTTTGTTTTTATCATTTTTGGCAGTGCATACATATTAAGGAAGGTTTGACGGATCCGGGTATCGTATTTCAGTAGTCAGCGGTAAGTGCTGAGTCTTGAAGATGAGTTACTGAAAACTGAACGCCTTCACAGAGTTATCTGATTTGGATGAAGCAGCACGACCGCTGCAGAATTCGGAGCAAAACGCAGATCCGTGGATCATTAATATTTACATCAAGACAGGGGAGGATTGGATTTTGGGGTCGGCCTTTTATGCATTCTGCCTCTTGATTAAGAGGTTGCTGCCGTCTGAGAGACCAACTCTGAATACATTTGAAGCAGATCTTTTAAGGTGGAATTGTAATAAGGTCTGTGAAGGTCAGGGTATCAGTAGCAGACGGGGCAAATGAACTCCTAACCATTTGAGTCACTGCTCATGACAGAAGACTGACGTTTTCTTAAGTACTGAAGCACAGGAGAAAATAGTGCAGGATTCCCCAACGAACGCTGTTAAAAATACGAACACTTGGAAGACTTTATCCAGGAGGTGATATGTAAAAGTTGCTGCAGATACTTGTTGGTCTTTAGTTCTTTTACTTTATCTTTTCTATCTCAGATATATATACAGGACTGTCTCAGAAAATTAGAATATTGTGATAAAGTTCTTTATTTTCTGTAATGCAATTAAAAAAACAAAAATGTCATACATTCTGGATTCATTACAAATCATTTATACTAAATAGATAGGTCTGTTTACCCACTGACTGTACAACTCTCACTAGTTTGTGACTGTGTTGTTAGGCATTACTGCTTTGACTGCTTTCTGACTATATTAAAATGTCTTAAAATAAAACTTAAAATAAACAACCCTGATTTAATTTGTTTTGATCCAGGAGAAAAGGAAACAATTACAATAGACAAAGAAAATGAAGAATATGAGAGCAAACACAACATACATGTCTCAGAAAATTAGAATATTGTGATGAAGTTCTTTATTTTCTGTAATGCAATTAAAAAAAACATGTCATACATTCTGGATTCATTACAAATCAACTGAAATATTGCAAGCCTTTTCTTATTTTAATATTGCTGATTATGGCTTACAGTTTAAGATTAAGATTCCCAGAATATTTCTAATTTTGTGAGATAGGATATTTGAGTTTTCTTAAGCTGTAAGCCATGATCAGCAATATTAAAATAATAAAAGGCTTGCAATATTTCAGATGATTTGTAATGAATCCAGAATGTATCACATTTTTGCATTACAGAAAATAAAGGACTCTATCACAATATTCAAATTTTCTGAGACAGTCCTGTATGTATATCAAGCATTGCGCCACAAGTGACAACAAAAGAGAATTAAAATAGTCGTTTTTGGGGGCTAAAGTGGAACACTGGGAGCTTTCAGGGCATTCCCGTTACGCCAATTAATATTTATGCTTGTCTTGCATCCAGAAATAAAAAAGACTTGTCTCCATAACATTTTACTGAGTAAACTTGTTTTTTTCTCCCACTAAGAAAACAGTAACTGTGATGAAGTGGTAACCCGTCCAGGCTGGACTCTGCCGTTCTCCCTGTAACGCCTGAGATAGGACTCAGCCTCCTCGAACCCTGAACAGGATCATCACTATTAATAATGTCAAATCTGGCTCCTTCAGCGTTTTTGTTTCCTTCCGATGATTCACCACTCAGACGCAGTCTTTTGGATGCATTGATATTCTATCAACAAATGTGTCAGTAGCATTTCTAAGCCTATGTCACTGTTTTCAGAAGAAAACTTGAATGTTTGTTTGAGCTCTCTCAAGGGCTTTTGCTCTATTTTCTGTTGCAAACATAAAAACATTCTTTATTTGTCAAAACTGTCGACGGTTTGAAAAAAAAAACATTCAGTGTTACAGAATAAAGTTTTCTTTTTTTCTGTGATTTGTGCCTGTCTACATTTTTGACAGTGCAGATGTAGTGGGCTAAAAGGAACTCAGGGAAGACACTTTTTCATTCAATGTGTCAGTTTTTTGTGTGTGTGTGTGTGTGTGTGTGTGTGTGTGTGTGTGTGTGTGTGTGTGTGTACTGGACACAAGATTAACGTTAGTCCATCTGGATGTGTGTGCAGATTGCTCAATCTGTATCTTTCACCAGAGTTGTGATGAAGACTTCTGCATCAGAGCGGGAGTAAAAGATCACAGCGATGATGACAGCACAGCTAACAATGCCGTCATCTCCAGCAGCACATGCTGAAACCTGGCAGTTGGTTTTGTGCATGTCAGTGATGGTCCTGATAAAGAAAGTAGTGAATAAAAGAACTGTCCATAGTGATTTGTGATTAACCTGCATGTGCAAAGATTCACAAATCCCTAAGCAGTAGGCTTAAGGATAAGCGATATAGATAATGGATGGATTGATTGTATCCTCATTGTATCCCTAATCTGCATACGGCATCTTTTTCTAGAGTAATCTGCCTTTTTGTGCATACGTCCCTCTAATGGTGAAAACCTCAAAAAAAAGAAAAACACTGATGTTTGCATAGCCAGAAAACCAGTCATTTCTGGAGGATTTCCCTCCCTGGCAGGTCTCAGAGATGAAGGCCTCGTCAGTCCCCTCTGCTTAAATTTCAGAAACAAACTAATGTACAAGAGAAAGGCTTCACCTGCAACCTGTTCACAATCCACCCTGTTATGAGTACGTGTCTCCTTCTTCTACATGCCACCAGATCATAGTATCCAATCAGCTATTAGAGCTAATATAGTTCTTCCTCATTTCCTGCTCTGATCCCTGCAGGAGTCTTTCTGGGTGGAGTCTGCATGTTCTCCTCGTGCCTGCATGCCTCCTCGTGGGGTTTTCTCCCACAGTCCAAAAACATGCATATTAGGTTTGATTGATGATTCTAGACTGCCCGTAGGTGTGAATGTGAGCATGTGTGGTTGTATGTGTGTGACGGACTGCGACCTGTCCAGGGCCAACCCCTGGACTTCACCTGTGTGACCTGGGATCGGCTCCAGCAGAACCCTATGTCCCTTTATATACGACGGAGTATTAGGGCCAAACTAAGACAAAAAAAATGGAAATTACGAGAATAAAGTCGTAAAATTACGAGAATAAAGTCATAATGTTGCGAGAATAAAGTCGTAATATTATGAGAATAAAGTCGTAACATTACGAGAATAAATTCGTAACATTACGAGAATAAAGTCGTAATATTATGAGAATAAAGTCCTAATAATATGAGAATAAAGTCATAACATTACGAGAATAAAGTAATAATATTACGAGAATAAAGTCGTAATATTTTGAGAATAAAGTCGTAATATTACGAGAATAAAGTCGTAATATTAAATATATTATAAATATATAAATATAACTTCACAAGATGCTCAATATTCCTCATTTTAACACAGGGAGAAGATGATCTTCCTGTTACAGTTCTCATAAATGATATTCTCATAATATTACGACTTTATTCTCGTAATATTACGACTTTATTCTATTACGACTTTATTCTTGCAACATTATGACTTTATTCTCTTAATTTTACGACTTTATTCTCGCAATATTATAACTTTATTCTCGTAATTTCCCTTTTTTTTGTCTTAGTTTGGCCCTAATACTCCATCGTATGAATACGATGAAATGGGTATAGAAAGTGATCATTCAATCATTCGAGCAAAATGATGGAAAAAAAAAAATCTTTGTATATTTAGAAGAATCCCTTTTCCAGGCAAATAAAAGTACAACACTGAAAATGATGAAAATGCCAAAATTACTCATCAGGAATCCGACTGCTGAGAAGGTTTATGTGGGACTGGCTCTACGTCAATGAAATACCGGATTCTACACGAAATTCCTCTTTTCAGAGGCTTCCGATATTCACACTTTAAGAGGGCAACAGAGGAGAATGACCTTGCTGTGAACACGATAGTCAAGCCCCATCACATTTATTTAAACACTTCACTTATAGACATTCAATGTGCTGCATAGCAATGTGTTTATTATTAATATTTTAATAACCTAATAAAGAGAATATTGGCTCTATCAATAATTCAATAACTAGTTCAGAGCAGCTTCTCAACACTGATGTTTGCCGAGAAAGTCAAGATGCACTTGGAGACCTTCAGGCTGATATTTGCTGAAAAGGAAGTCCTCACGTCCTCATGTCCACAGACAGTCAAAGAGTTTCACACAAACTCAAACTGTAGATATTAATGAAAATTAAACAAGTTATTCTAATGAACACTCTAGGACAGCAACAACTGAACATTTGCGTTAATTATCCAGTATCCTCCACATGAGAAAGAAGTGGGCTAGTCTTGGAAATAAAACTCCCAACTTGTCTGTAACTACAGGGGGGGGGAGTTTACCATAATTAAAGTAGTCAAGTAGATGACACCACCAACTTTATGGGAGACACTCGTTTGTGAGCTCTTACCATTGTCTTGTTAATGAGCTCTCAGCCTGCAGGTCAGTTTGTGTCAGTTACTTGCCTGATTCAAAACATGATCAAAATGTAAAAATTGTGCAAGTTTAAGTATGTCTTCTTTTCACCGTGTTGACCAGCGTTCCGGACCCTCAACATAAATACGATTTCTACTTCAGATTCATATTTGTTCTTGTTTCGATGTCAACACCTGTGTGTGTGTGTGTGTGTGTGTGTGTGTGTGTGTGTGTGTGTGTGTGTGTGTGTGTGTGTGTGTGTGTGTGTGTGTGTGTGTGTGTGTGTGTGTGTGTGTGTGTACAGTATGTTATGAATAATATTTCAAATATAAACTTTTTATTTTCTATTCAATGTAAACTTTAACAAGATCCCTTTGAAACCACCAAACAACGGGACTTTTACTTCATAGAGATAAAGGTTAAAAATGAATTTTCTGACAATTAAGGTTTTACAAATCTGAAAAAGTTTATTATTTTTGATAAAGATTCTGATCTAACAAAATATTGTTAATGTTGGGAGCAGTGAAAACACAATGGAATGGCCTTATTGTGCATTTTCACAAATAGAATAAAGGTTTCACAAATCTCAAACTGTGTTTTAAATATATTCAAGTCTTCAAGAGTTAACTTAATAATCCAAGCCTGAGTAGTCTGAATATTGTGGTTTTTGACCTGGACCTTGTCCTCAGGGCCCTGGCAGGGGAAAGGCCCCTTTGGTCTGAGTCAGAAACCAACTTCATCGCTGCTGCTCTGTTTCAAATCTGGAAAGTTAAACTCACCAAAAAAACTTGAGATTGAATGCCAACCTGATGCTGATACTCATTTTAGCAGTTCTTTTCAAGGTTACACACCTTGCCATTATCGTTTTGTCGTTGCTGTATTTGAATTATGACATCTCTGACACACTTGATTTAAAAAAAATAATAAATCATCGAAGCGCTCTAGAATATTGATCAGAGTTCTCGGTATAAAAGGCTCTTTATTCTTCTCCGCAAACTTTAAGTTGTTAAGTAATAGACTTTATGATTTATTGGTACGGCTGTTGCTTTTGTCAGCCACCAGTTCCCTCTGAAGTCTCGTTGGTAAATCTATCATCTGACTGGTGATGTAGAGTCTCTGCCAAAAATAGACTGGCGATAATGAAAGAGATGAAAGGCAGTCAAATTTGTAACTTCTTAATTATGCCCGTTTTATAAATACATTTCTCATTGGAGGGTTTGAATTAATGGAAACAGATGTCATGTGGAGCCGAAGTAAAGATTTTCATCCACTCAGATGGATGACGTGCAACAGCTGAAAGAATCACACGAAAGGGGCTTGTTGCACTGGAGTTCACATGACTCTATATGAGAAACGATATCTCTTGAATCCCAGTTCTCTTAAAGGAGCTTGAGGCCGGATTGTGGCAAGATTTATGAAAAAAATCCGTATACGTTTTAAGTTTTCTAGTAATAATGTCAGATGAAGCGTTCCAAACCCAAAAGAATGAGCCCTCTAGTGTATCTCTCCTTTGGCTTGAACAGGCTGTGTGCTGCAAAATGTGCTGCAATTCGGTCCCGAATTTCCCGCGCTGTCCTGCGGATGTGACGTCACATGACGCTGCATGCGCGTTCTCCCCGTTCTCCCGTGCCGGCTTCACTGTTGCCTGCAGTACCCCCAATGGCCGTCGTGGTGAAGGGTGGCGCTAGAGAGTCTCATTTCTTAAAAGGAGCCTCATGCTCCTTTAAGACCAAGAGAAACTTAAGACATGCAGGAGTAAGATGTTGAACAGTCACAAAAGGTAATGAAGGTAAATGAGGGTGAATCTCAAATATGTTTCCATCATGACCGACTGAAACCAGTGCCTTGGTTACAACGGAAGTACAGTAATCATTGATCCGTTTAAAAGGTACTTTAATCTACAAATCTTCAAAGTAAATTTGTAAATTTACATTTTTTAAATCCCTGGAAAGGAATAAAAGCTTCTTGGATAGAAACATTTATAGGGTTGGCCTTCATTTGACTTTCCCCAAGCCAGTGATAAAACAGCTTATGTTTTCACCCTGTCTGGGCTTTAAATTGAACTTGAATTGAATTTACATCTCAATGATGTCAAGTTTTAGACAACTGTTTTGAAAGTAATATAAAATGTTTAAATAAAGGCCTTAAGATTTCCTTTTAAGACATTTTTACCATGATTGTTTTCTCAGGCAGAATGTTGCATCTTTCCAGAGTAATTTCCTCCTCTGCAATAGAAAAAAAAAAAAAAGAAAACCCTGACAGATGCCCTTCGTGAGGTTTGACCACAGATTACTGGGGCGGCGTTACATGACTAACCTGAGGAGAAAGCTGCTGCCACCATCATGAATGATCTCATAGCTGTCACCTCAGTTAAACATTTCTCGCAGGATGAGGTGTTAGAATCTGCTCTGGATAAATGCAGTCACCATCAGGCTTTTCATATTTAGTCAGCAGTCAATGACCTTCTGCTTTGACAAGCAATCAAGGAGTAGTACACGCCTCGATGAGTCCTCTGCCGTCTGCATCATCTGATCCGGGGCAGCAGAGGGCAAATCTTTCAATCAACTAGGGTTCTTAAGTAGTATGGCAGTAAGGAACCAAAACACGTCCTGTTCAGTCAGGAAGAAACCGATTGCTTAGGAACTGTGCATGTGCTGAGTTTTTCTATTTGATCAAATCAAATCAAATCAAACTTTATTTATATAGCACTTTTCCTACAAATAATGAAACACAAAGTGCTTAACAGAAAAAAAAAAAAAAACAAGAAAAAACAAATAAACATAAAACTTATTAATGCCCCCCCCCCCTCCCCGCAGACAAAAGCACACTACAATTCACCTAAATTCCTAACACACACAGACACGCACGCAGACACATGGTGTAGACATGGCTAGGCACAGAGGATCCAGGTGAGGAAACGGTAACAGGGAGCCGTCCACGCCAGGAGGTCTCATAGCCCGCAGCTACAAGGGGGGGGGGCCCACAGAGACCATCCCGGCCCGGACGGATAGAGGAGTCCACACCACAGCGGTGAAGCCGTGGTGCAGAGCTCCACAACCATCCAGGCCAGAACCACACCCAGGACGACCCCCTGCAGGCCAGAGTCACTGCAAAAATTAATTAAAATTAAAGCTGCTAACAGCGATGAACGGGCCCTTGCACCCTTGTGCACGTTCAGGCGTGCTGCAGTGGAAGCTTGTATGACTTGCATGTAGATTCTTCAGGCCTGGACATTTAGCGGATGACGACTCTATATCAAACCATTCAAAAGTTATGGCAGAAAGTAGGAACTATCAAATATGGACCAATCAGATGAAGGGGCGGGGCTAATTTGCATCAATTATGTTCAAGGACTCAAAACCGAGTCAGATGACACCACCCATGAGTCTTTATATCAAACCATTCAAAAGTTATGGCAGAAAGTAGTAACTATCAAATATGGACCAATCAGATGAAGGGGGACGCGCTATCTATCTTTTTTGGCTATCTATCTATTGTCGCCACGGTAACGCTGTTGACTGAGAAAAGTAATGTGCATCGTCGCAGGATTTAGATGCACATTTTGATGTATAACACACCTGGGTGCACGTTATGGTTCGGGCGAAGAAGCGGCCAAAGAAATGGCATAAATTGTGCCAAAATTACATGATTAATTCAAAATGGCTGACTTCCTGTTCAGTTTCGGCCATGGCGTCAAGAGACTTTTCTTTAAGTTGCGACATGATACAGGTGTGTACCGATTTTCGTGCATGTACGTCAAACCGTATTGTGGGGCTTGAGGCACGAAGTTTTCTAGGGGGCGCTGTTGAGCCTTTTTGCCATGCCCATTAATGCAAACCATTAAATATCACATTTTTTGCCAGGCCTGGCTTGCGTGCAAAATTTGGTGACTTTTGGGGCACGTTTAGGGGGGCAAAAACGCCCTCATTTCGTCAGAAAAATAAAAATGAGAAAAAAAAAATATATTCCTACAGATACAATAGGGCCTTCGCACTGTCAGTGCTCGGGCCCTAATAAACAAAAAACCTTGGACCCTGCCCACGAGACCTGGATTACGTTTTGTCAGGTATCTTTACCTTGGATACTGTGGTCCCAGCTGCTTCTGCATAACGTCTTGGTTCAGGTCCCGTCATCACTGCGGTGCAGTGGGAGTTAGACTCGTTTCTTTCAGCTGGGAGCCACTGAGATTTGAAAACCAAGCTATTTTTTTTTTTCTCCCCTGAATCAAATAAACCGTCTCCTTTCACACATTTGCTTCTGTCATGAAACTCCAAATATTATACAAATTCAAATAATGGTGGATTCTCGCAGGAAGACCGTAATCCCAAAGCACTTCTTTTTGTATCCATTCAGCAAAAAAATCATTTCATACATATATTTTATTCAGTAGCCATTTATAGGAGTCTACGATGAAAATTGCAAATATTCCTCTCACTCACTGCCTTCAGAACCAAGTCAAAGTACTAGTGTTTCATCCTTCCCGGTCTACGTGGACTTCTCTTTTCCCCTCGCTGCAAGGGAAAAGAGTATCAAGTATCCTGTATGATTGAAAGTTTCTGTGGATCTTTACCCCTTTAATAACAAACTGAGTCAGTGTCGTAATCCAACTTGTGAGACTGTACAGCAAAGGTGTGCAGATGGACCACCTGTCTCATTCCTCTCCAGATCAGGTGTAACATCGAGTCACAGTGGGCTTGTTTCTCCTCTCGTAGCCAAACATCATTACTGCAGCTCTGCAGTTTGTGTTCTCCATTTACTCTAACAAGGCTCACGCGGTACGCTATAAAAGTCCATCCCTCCCCCCAAGGAACCACCTGCTGTCTGCAAAAAGATCTGCTTTTTGCTCCTCTACACCTGCAACATTTACAGTGTCTCTGAGATGCTGACCGGAGGACTTGGTAACAGATTTGTTTAATTAAATTCTTCTGGGGACAACAACTGGCCCGCCCAGTAAATAATGAACTAATTGGACAGCAAACTGGAGGTTTTTTCATTAAATTACTACAGAACAGGACAGAAGAGCCTACACCAGCTGTCTTTGGGTCACTGAAGACTACTTGAAACAATACGGAAAGATGTGGAGTCGCTCCTGTAGATTCTTGTGCTGGCCCCCCCCTTTTCTTCTCTTTTTTCTCTTTTGTACATGGTGCAGCATCCTCTGCCGGTGGCGAAGAGCATCTCTGAATGCACAACACCGGAACCTGCAGCGTGGGAGTGAGAGGGGCAGGGTAGGGTAATGGCCCGGGCAGGCGGGGGAGAGGTTTGTCCGTCAAGACCCCTCTCCCTGGCCCTGCCCCTTCTCAACCTTTCCCCGACCCTGAACCTAACCTGGCGCTTGCTGATTGGGCCGGAGCTTCGGGAGCTGCGTGCTGGCCTGCGGTCCCCACCCCCGGTCATCCCGTTGCTGCTTCCACCTGCCTGCTGTGCTGCTGATGTCCCCGACTCCCCCAGTCTGGTCTTCAGCAGGAGGGTCCCCCCTTATGAGCCTGGTCCTGCTCAAGGTTTCTTCCCTTCTAAAGGGGAGTTTTTCCTTGCCACTGTTTGGCTTAAGGTTTTTCTCCCACTAGGCAGTGCTTTAAGTGGGCCGGTACGGAGCGGTACGCAGTACCCGCACTTCTAAATTTTACCCATCAGCGTACTGGAAATTATTTACTGTGTGCGGCGCGTACCGGTACTGTTCTTCCCAGATTCCCCATCAGTCAGTAACACCCCCCGATCTCCCCAAAGTCTACAGGTTGGATTTGTTGATTAAGGTGTTTTGATGCTCAAAGCTTGCCGTACAGACGTAAAGGCGCGCTTGGCCAACCCGCGGCTCGCGAGCCGCATGCGGCTCTTTGGCCGGCGTCATGCAGCTCTTGCAACTTTATTTGATAGGTGCAGTGAAAGACAGACTCGTAGGAAGTGGGTGCAAAATATGTCGCTACTGAAATCGAACCCACGTTCGCTGTACGCAAGTCACCTGCTCATCCCGTTGAGCTATACGGGCGCGCTCGTGGTTGTGACGGAAATAACTTGGAGGGACAAAATGCACGGCCAAACGGAAATGTGAAGGTAAACACAGGAGGTTTTTAACAGAGTGGGAGAGTTTAATATATATATATATATATATATATATATATATATATATATATATATATATACACACACACACACACACACACACACACACACAAATTTACATAGTCCCATATTTGTATGACTGGAGGGGGAGAGTACCGGCACTTATTTTTTCCCACTTAAAGCACTGCCACTAGGGGAGTTTTTACCTGCCATTGTTTATGTAATAATTGCTCGGGGGTCATGTTCTGGGTCTCTGGAAAGCGTCTAGAGACAACTTTTGTTGTATTAGACGCTATATAAATAAAATTGAATTGAAAAATTGAAAATCATGTGGCCTTAAATGCTCTCTGTGTGACCAACGTCCGTCCCAGAGATCCGCTCAGTTATCCAAGCAGCACCTGACCCATCAGACGGGTGAGCCAGAGGATTATCAGATAGATTAAAGGCTAAAATCCACACAGGTCCCCTGACACGTTCAAGCTATATCCTGCTACACACTTGAGTATGTTAACTGGTTCAAGGTAGAGCCGTGAAGTCAAGCTCCGATGGAGGCAGCAATTGAGCCGCCGGCTATCAATCAACTCTAGCTGATTTTGAATGCGGCCCGCTGTGTGCTGCACTCTGGCTCCGGGTGGAGGAGGGAAAAAGTCAGCTTTTCTTGCTGCTGTCTCAGGGTGGACACACACAAGTTAATCACAGAGATGCACAGCCCCTTTCCTCTGAGCACAAAAGGCCTGCCGGTCTCCTCACGTCGCTGCGCCTGAGGGATCCTCGGGCTGGATGAAGGAGATTGGCGGACGGAGGATTAAAAAGCCAACTAGACAAAGTCACATTAACAAAAATAACTGAGATGACAGTTTTGGCTTTCGTGGATAAAGTCTTTGGGTTTCTTACCTCAGTCCGGTGTTCTGCCAATCCATGCTACATGCCGAGAAATGCTACTTTGTGGTTCTGTGCGTGCGCACAGTCGATTATCAAAGTTTGATTGCCACGCCAATACTTTCTTGCACCATGTAAAATTGATTGTTACGTGTACTAGTACACGTAACATTGATAATATGGGATGTTGAGTATTTGATCCTTCAAAATACACGACCCATGACATGAATTGCATTACACTTTGTGAACATTATACGATAAAGAGGGAAAAAAAATAATTCTATCGCTTTATTTGATATTCATTCAGTCATTGGCCTTTATTTTTGCCAGGCAGGTCATTAAGAACATTCTTATTTACAATGACGGCCTGGCAAGAGACAAGCACCACTTGGGGGGAAAGGAAGTGGTTTAGGGAGTAAAACACAGTAAAATTGTAGCTCTGCAAAAGGTAGAAAACCATTAAGTAGCATTTTTTGGCAAAACAGCAGAAATTGGCAGAACACCGGCCCCTCTGCTTCCAGTTTCCACTTCTGTTTGATTCAGGTGTATCAGTTCTTGACGGGCTGAAAAGCTACCTTGTGGTTTATGGTTGAAGGGATTTCTAATATAAACACTGCAGCTACCGTATATATGCAACAACAAAACAGAAAACTCAGTCACCCTTTTTATAAACTGCCACTCATGATCATAAAAAAAAAAAAAGTCAGTTATTTATATTAAAAAAAAGGGACATTTATGAGCGCAGCAGCCACCATCTCATCAACATGATATGAATCAAAACACTGATGGAAGAATATGAGTTATACAGGTCCAGATAAGACTGTATCACATCAATATCAGTCCCCGGCTCTCACTAAAAGAAATTACCTCAGTATTCATTCATTCGACCTTGAAGGAAATGAGCCACGGAGACGCTAAGAACAGGAGTCATTGTTATGATGAAGCGCCAACTGATGCCGTGAGCCCGGAGGACTTCTCCAATACTTTCAGTGACTTTAAAAAAAAAAAAAAAAAAAAGGGAAGAGGGGGAAAAAAAATAAACAATAGCCTGAAGCTACAAGAGTGCTCCGATTCCATCTAGTGGTGTCACAAAGTACATGCAGAGGTGGAAGTCAAGTAGATTGTCTTCAGACATATTTTTGATGAAACACCAGACTGAAATGTGTTCATCTCTTTTCCCCCACATACCCGTTTTTATCACTGTCCTCCAGGAAAGGGTCATAAATGAAGGCTCTCCATGCACTACTTAGCTGGAAACTGGGATCTTTTCTTCGGGAGGAAGGAGAAAGCTGTTACTATAACTTACCTTGTTGCTCTGCAACCCACTTTTCTTGAGAAATGGGTCATCATCATATTCTCTGAGGTTTTCCTTTAGAGTTAGGAGGCACAAATCTAACCTTACTATAAATGATTGACGGTTGTCCTGGCCAAGGGGAGCAAAGCAGCCAAACAATGTTTTATGACCACCACCAGGTTTTTAATGCTGGTGCTTTAACACCTGCTAACATTACACCCAAAATCAAAAAGAGTTTTGTCTCATTGGCCTTAAAAGTGCATGCAGAGATTTCCTCTAGTCATTTGCAGCCAACAGCTGCAGATTCCCTCGCAGGCGAGGACAAAAACTGACGCTTCAATCTTTGGGTAAACAACACCATCTGCTGGAAAACGTATAAAATACATGCAAAACATCTAGAAGGCCAAAATGCATCCTTGGGAAGAGGAAATTGCACGATTCACAGATGGGGGCTTGAAAAAAAACATCACTTCTCTGTAAAAAAAAAACAAAACATTATACAATATTAAAATTATTTCACCAGTTCACCAAAATGTAATTGACAACACAATCCCGATATATTTCATAAAAGTCTTTATTCATAAACTTGATGCAAGTTTACAAATTACTTTACATTGTCAAAATCACCCTTGCAATGAAAAAAAGAAACCAACCAAAGCATGCTTTCAGTGCATAACTCTTTAACCCGGCCACCGATGTAAATGAAGCAAGGTAAAGACCCCAGTATCAGGCGAGTTCAGTTCTCAGGCCGCCGAGGCCGAGAAATCCATGTTAGTCAGACGCGTGTTGGTGTAAGAGGAGATGTTATTCACAAGACTTGAGAACGTCATTATTCCAGAGATCAGCTTCATCGTGTAGGATGACAACTGCCCTGACGGCACACAAAACCCAGCTGCTGCTCTCCTCGGGAATCAACCAAAATAGCAATCTTTACAGGTAAACCAAGCAAGCAAGATATCCACCAAGTCCTTCTCTATTTTACTGTCCGACATGAGCACTGATGCAGAAAGAAGCCTTAATTAAACGAGCCATGAAAAGATGGATACATCCAGTCTTTCTCGTCATCCAACATAACCACTCAGTTTTTCCACAGCTTGGGAAGGGAGGGGGCGGGGGGGGGTTACCCACTAATATATTGACATGCAAAATACAGCAATATCAAAGAGGAAGGGTAGATGTATTCTGATCCCCTCATCAAATTCAGGGTTGGTGCACTCTTTGCTTTCCAAATCTCACCATTCAAAAACCTTGATTAGTAATATTCAGCCTCGATAATGTTTGGAATGCGAAGGCGATAAACACATCACAATGCCCACGGGATAAAACGAAGACGAAGAATTTAAAAATGCAGAGAATTCAGAAAACATTCGATCTTGCTATTGTGATGATATTGTGAACAAATCATTTGCACATTTGACTGTGCAGTTTATATTCCTGAGTTTGTTTTATCCGGAGGATGCAGGGATGGACTCAACGTCACCAGAATGAGGTGATTTGTACATTACCAACGCACATCACAACAGTTAACAACCATGCCAATGATCCATAGCTTGCTTGATTTAAGAAACAAAAAAAAAAAAAAAGGAGGACAATTCTTTGTCATTCTGCAACTGTAAACAAACCTTGGATACGGTGAAGCTTAGTTTGTACCACTCCGGGAATCCAAAAAAGAACCCAAAAACAAAATCAAGTGAGAAATGAGGACTGGCTATGAAATAGCATAATTAAGTCTTAAACGCTGGTTATCAGGACAATATACTTAAAGCAGTGCACGTAACCAAACAACAGATTACCCACAACAAATGTGTAACTGCATTAATTGGAATGCTCCACACAGTTTCCTGCATATCATTCATATTACATCAAAGCCTCACCACACTGAGGGGTACAACAGCACAGAGTGGTCATGAATAGTAAGCAGAGAGGTGGTAATGGAAAAAAGTGAGTCTTTGCTGTGGTAAATCTGGAGGAAAAAAAAAAAAATACATGTTTTATAATCTGAAAACGGAACAGGCTCTGGTTGATCTTCCCAGACGTGAAGCTAGAAGGTATATTATGGAGATTATTGCTGACGCTTTAACTCTGGCTGCATTTTAAAGCAGCTAAAAGGTCAAGGGAAAGGTCACTTTTTTTTTTTGTCTTAACAGCTTAACTGGCAAAGCGGTCAGGATGTTAACCAGCTCCAAATCTAAGCAAATGACAAAGCTCCTCTCTATTCAGGTCAATAAAACTCCATAATACTGCATCCTCCATGCTTTCTGAGGTCCCTCTAGTTTCAGTGATGGAGGTGTGAATAGCCAAGCTTCCAGTCAATGACACAGTTGTCTGTCAATATTGTTGCTGCCAATACGGTTAAGAAGTGCCAGCAGAGGAGAGGGTGGAACTGTCACTTTTGCCAAATTGCTAAAAAACAAAAAACAAGAAAAGTAAGAACAAAACTGCAGTAGTCATTCAGTTTACATAAGAACATGGTTTACCTTTGTTTCATTCTGATACTTCAACAGTATCAACGAAACAACTTTTTCTTTTTTTACTTATTTATTCTTTTTTTTTTTCTTTTATTTTAAGTGGATCTTGAGGAGTTACTGTGGCCCTGAAAATAATAGTCAGGTGTATATAGTAATACAGTCTCTGCCCAGTCAAAGACCTAAACAAGATTACATTATAAACAGTTAAATCCTTTTAGCGGAAATACAAATTTACATGTATACAGTGAAGTTTAAATCAACTACATTACAGTGTGATCCAATCCAAACAAGCCCCTGCTTTGCCTGACCGTGTCGGCTATGCTGCCAGACAAGCTGCACTCCAAACCTCTCCTGTAGCGGGTCGTCCGTCTGGTCTCCAGGTCTGAACGCAGCGAAGATGCTGCCCCTTCAGAGCGGGGGCTCCGCCACCCAAAAGAAGTCCCTTCATCTTGCTCCCCAAGCTCAGGAGCACAAGCGTTAAAAGATGAGATGTATGAAAACAACTAGCTTCAGGAGCAACCCCCCCAATATTACATAATATTACAGAGGCCATCCACAAAAAGAAAAAAGGCAGCGGTCCTTCCCATCTACCACTGCATCATCAAGAAATGCCACATGCCGGTCTCGGATCCAGTCTGTGTGCAGGAGTCGGACCGCCGGTGTTGGAGGATAAAGCCATGCCGCACCGCTCCACTCATAGCCAGCAAGTAACTTTGACATGCTCGATACCAAAACCAAACAGTGAGTTTTGCATGATATTTAGTCCAGTGATTTCCTGGGGTTGACGGTAAATGTTTCCTTTTTTTGGGGGGTAATGTTGCATCGGACGACAGATGTACAGGAAGATGACGACCTAATCAGACGACACCAGCAGGGGTGTCCATCCGTGTCTATGTGATAGTTTTTAGGTGGTAAACGAATGAGGAATTTGGTTTGGAGTTCAAACTGTCATGTAGAGAATAAAATAACTTGCAGAAAAAAAACAAAACAATATTGGTCGCAAGAAAAAAAAAAAACTAAGACATGTGGTCCCACTTCAGGAAAGGCAACAGTCTGTATTAGCCGTCCTCCTTAGGGGGTGTGTACCAGCCTGGAAAAGAAGCACAAAGAAACACAATTACAATATGGCAGTGAGGAAAAAGTACAAACAAAAGCAAACAAAGACAGTAAATGGTGATACAAGCCTGTCTTCCATCACAGGCTTGTAACTGCCTCACCAACATTCTCTGGTTAGTATAAAAATAGAGAGACAGCAGACCAAAACAATGATGATTGGTTGTTCTTGGGACACGCATCATCCGGTACGGCTTTCAGCTCTGACTTTTATTTTCTTATTAAATACAATTAAATGTGGTTGGACAGGGATGGAAGTCATTTGTAAAGTCATTGTGATTTGCTTTAAAAATGCAAAACGCACAGCTTGGCTGAGGTCACGACCAATGAGCAGGAAAAAAAAAAAAAGATCATGATCACAATCTTCCAATACAACCAATTCTTCGATCTGTGGTTACTAAAACGGAGGCTTACACGAGCTGATCAGATTTTTAAAGAAAGGAGCAATGAAAAAAAATTGCTCACCTGATAACATCTGTTCTACTATCAAAGAGTAGATGAGTAAGGAAGACAATACTGATTACAAATTGAGGATTATGTGTGGAGGGGAGAGAAGCTCCACGTCTGAATGTGGGCGAGCAGCCGAGCAGTGAAGTTAAGTTCAGAGCTGACTACTCAAAGCCCACAGGGAAATGTAGTAGTTTTATTTCCTCTGCATAAATTACCAACTCAAAGTGCTGTTTAAATTTAGCATTCATTTAAAAAAAAATCTGTAGTAAAGAAGCTGTAAACCTTCCCAATAAGTAAGAGCAGGTTTTTGTTCACGTGGGGTACAATTCACCCTGTCGGACAATAAATGAACGGTTTTAAATTCACTGATCGCTTTTTATGTCTGCATTTAATACTCAAGCATGTCATGAACAATAATTATAGTGTTTGCTCAGGTATGGCACGGTCGCCTGGTACAGGAACATTACTGTTCAGATGAAGATCAAACTGGCCGGTCTGGTCCAAAGGGCTATGAAGGAATATCCAATCCTTCAAACTGTTTATGAGCACCCTGTTTTTTCATCATATGTCCTCCACATGTCATTTAAACTTAAAGAGTCATTTAAACAGAAGTAAAAACCATTATCTAGAACAGTGGTTCCCGTCCTTTTTTCTATGGAGCCCCCCCCCCCTACTTGTGTCTAAGACCAGCCGGGCCCCCCGACCCGTACGTACTAGCAGCAAAAGAGTAAAGTTAATCATTACAAACCTTTAATTGAAAAAATTGTGTTTTTTGATACATTTCTCTTTGGTTTACCCTGTACTTTGTTTTTCTCACCTTCCTTTTGTGTCACCAATGTATAAAATACGCACAAAAAAATAATTGCAAGGACATAAAAATATTTCTGAAAAATGTCTCTTTTTAATATGAGAGCAACATTTTTTTAACATTTTTCCTTTAACAACCTGTCGGAGTAGTAGTATGATTAGATGTTGAATAATGATACTTTTTAAAGTTTTGATCCTGATAAATAGCTTAAAAACGTGGGTTTATGCAGACTTGGATTACTGTATTCCATTAGGTGTTTTATGATTTTTTTTACAAAAACATGTACAAATATAATTTTTACAACTGCATATCCTCAAAGCAGACAAAGTTTCGCACCCCCCCAGAGATCTCTGGCGCCCCCCCAGGGGGGGCCCGGACCCCAGGTTGGGACACACTGATCTAGAAATCTAACTTCAGTTATACTAGGTGGGAGGGCAGCATATATGTACGTCTCCCCCAAAAACTACCTCAATCCAATCTTTTAGTAGTTATTTTGAAATATAATTGTGTCACAGTAACACTGGCACTAAATATATCATTTATCAGAGCAAAATAAATTTTACGTGACAGATTATTCCATTAATACAGAAAAGCCATCAGAAAGAGCCACATATTCTAAATCACATAAGAACCTTTTGCTGAGCTGCTACATCCAACACACAGCGGGGCCACCATGTTACGCAGTACCAGTCGATAACACCTCCCAAATCCTCTTCCCTCCCCGCAACTCTGCTTCAGGCGCTGGGGCCGTAATAACAAGCCTTGGATTTACACTGCCCAGCGCACGTTAAACAAGAGTTCTTTGTCTAGGCAAAGTAATGGGCTCTAATGTAAAAACACCTAAATAAATGGCAGCGTTCCAAGAGTCTTTCATAAAGGACGCGCTGGGTGCTACACTGTGTCCTGACGACACCTCCACGTGTACTGACAGAGCACAGGGACAATGGGGGGGGGGCTTTAGCAATGTCCCACTTTCCCATATAAGTTTTAAGACTTAAACCTGCTGTGACTTGAAGAAGAAAGCTCTAGTGTGGAAAAAAGAAATCTTTAACAACTTGGGCTAAATGTGTTTATAAAAAGCTGCAGAAAGCTTGTTTTTTGTTTTACTTTGACATCTGCAGCCCATTTCCTCCTCCTCATTAAAGCAAATAAATCCAACGCTCTCTCCTGACAGGTAGAAAGATACAGTCTGCAATGTCTGCAACTTGAATAATTAGTTTATATGAACCAACTGCTTCCTGATGTACGCACATCTCTCTGGTCTCCCGTGCTGTGGCAAACATCCACGGTGAGCACGGTACGACCAGCACGCTATCTGAATAGAAGGCCTTTAAGAGCTGCAGATCCACTACGCTTATGTAAAGTGATGCTGATCTGCCCAGATAATAACAACAACAATTTCTATTTGTAAAGGCACTCTTCATCCAAAAATCTCAAGAGTGCCACAGAGCCAGTTCATAGTTAAAACTAACAATAATAAGTCATAAAACTCTAGGTAGGACTTTGTATTCCACCCGGGTTGAGACAGGGAGCCAGTGGAGTGAGTGGAGAACGGGTGTTATGTGCTCATATTTCCAGACTCTCATCAGATCCTAGCAGTGCTGTTTTGAATGTATTGCAGTTTCTGGTCTGGATGTGATCCCAGTGAAGAGTGAGTTACAGTAGGTCAGTCTAGAGCAGGGGTCGGCTACCCAAAATGTTGAAAGAGCCATATTGGACCAAAAGCACAAAAAACAAATATGTCTGGAGCCGCAAAAAATTAAAATTCTTGTATCAGCCTTAGAATGAAGGCAACACATGCTGCATGTATCTATATTAGTTATAACTGGGGGAAGATTTTTTTTTTCATTATGCACTTCGAGAAAAAAGTCGAAATGTTGCGAAAAAATTGAAATGTAGAGAAAAAAGTTGAAATGTCGAGAAAAAAGTTGAAATATCGACATTAATGTCGAAGTACAATCTGGAAAAAAAAGTTGAAATGTCGAGAAAAAAGTCAAAATGTCGAGAAAAAAGTCAAAATGACGAGAAAAAAGTCGAAATGTCGAGAAAGAGTAAAAATTAAAAAAAAAAAAAAAAAAAAGTTGAAATGTTGAGATTAATGTTGAAGTACAATTTTGGGAAAAAAGTCGAAATGTCAAGAAAAAAGTCGAAATGTTGAGAAAAAAGTTGAAATGTCGAGAAAAAAGTCGAAATGTCGAGAAAAAAAGTCGAAATGTCGAGAAAAAAAGTCGAAATGTCGAGATTAAAAAGGAAAAAGGAAGAGCCGGGTTGCCAACCCCTGGTCTAGAGGAGATGAATGTGTGGAATGAGCTTCTCTGCATCCGACAGGGTTAAAGTGGGGCGAAGTTTGGAGATGTTTTTGAGACGATAAAAGGAGGTTTTGCACAGATGTTTTATATGTTCATTAAAGGTCAGGTGAGGATCAAACCTAACTCCCAGATTAGTGACCGTGGAGGAGAGGGGTATGACCTGACCATCCAAGGTGAGGCGAGTTATGGAGGATGACTGAATTGAAATCATGCTCCACAACTTCTTAAACACACACACTTCCAATGTATCCCCTGTGATGCATGGATATATTCTGATAGTATTTAGACCTAAAATACTTGTGCCTGTTATAAAAATAGAGTGTGATCCTGTAAACTACAATCATAACTTTCCCATTTTGACACAGACAAGAGTCGAAGCACCAACAATCCTCAGCTTTGATGCAGAAGAGGGCGTTGGTTTCAGTAAACAAGGCGAATAACACACTCTGTATGAACAGGCAGACAGAAATACTCACCGTTCTTTTCGTGGATCTGAACCAGGGATTTGTAGGACTGCTGTGCTCTGGCGAGATTGTACTGGTTCTGTATTGGCAGATGAAAATCAAGACAAACTTGAGTGTACAAATTCCAATAGAGTTAAAATGACGGGGGGGCAGCTGTAGTCTTTTTGTGTGCTCCAAATGTCCAATTTGAAGAGCAGTACCCTTAGCATGTGCAGTAACAACCATCCTTCCCTGGTTTTACCACTCTAGACTCAATTATCTCATCCACATTCACTTTACAACGGGTCCTGCATGAGAAATTACATACACACAAACCACCACCACAACACAGAACCGTTGCATTAAATTCTGCACACGTCTACATCAAAGAGGATTCACTTCAGACTGTAGCAGAGTTCATTATTTCCCAACACAGCCCATTTCACAAATATGACTTTGATTACTGATGTGATCAGAACAATATATTTATACTAAATACATAGGTCTGTTTACCCACTGACTGTACAACGCTCACTAGTTTGTGACTGTGTTAGGCATTACTGCTTTCTGACTACCGGTATATTAAAATGTCTTAAAATAAACAACCCTGATTTCATTTGTTTTGATCCAGGAGAAAATGAAACAATTACAATAGACAAAGAAATAATGAAGAATATGAAAGCAAACACAACATACAGGACTGTCTCAGAAAATTAGAATATTGTGATAAAGTTCTTTATTTTCTGTAATGCAATTAAAAAAAAACTAAAATGTCATACATTCTGGATTCATTACAAATCAACTGAAATATTGCAAGCCTTTTATTATTTTAATATTGCTGATTATGGCTTACAGTTTAAGATTAAGATTCCCAGAATATTCTAATTTTTTGAGATAGGATATTTGAGTTTTCTTAAGCTGTAAACCATGATCAGCAATATTAAAATAATAAAAGACTTGCAATATTTCAGTTGTTTTGTAATTAATCCAGAATGTATGACATTTTTTGTTTTTGTAATTGCATTACAGAAAATCACAATATTCTAATTTTCTGAGACAGTCCTGTACATGTGGCAATAGCCAACTGAACATGTCCTAATTTATTTATAATGTATATTTCCAGTTAACTTATGTGGTATTATAACAGTCAAACATTTAAGTAACTATTAGTAATTACCAGCAGCTGAAAAAACTAAGCTGCCATCACTTGGAAAAAGACGGGCATCTACTCCGGCTCTCTCACTCACACCAAAGCCCACAAAGCCCAAGTTTATGGGAAAATACACCAGAACACAAATTAAGGCTTAAGGGAAACAACAAACTATGACAAACGTTGCATGAACATTTCAGTCTTACTTTATTTGCTCCAAACTGCACTCTGGCTTTTCCCTTGACTAAAGTGGCATTGATCTGCATGATGACAGATTCAATAGAGTAGGCACTGCTCCATCCCTGCAATAAGAAACGCAGCAGCAATAAGAGCAAGTTCTGAAATTGTAAACACATGCTTAAGAAAGCAAGACAACAGATAAAAACAACAACAACCAGAGGCATTATTTAAAGACATGTAATTAACGGTTACATCATGGATTTACAGAATTAAATTTAACACACCTGTTTAGTGAGAAGTTCCATACACAGGGCACCTCCTCCGAGAACGTAACTAAAGCGGAGGAGAAGAAAACATTTTTTTAGAGAATATTTTTCACTGGGAGAGAAAAAGAAATAAATGATGCAACATAAACACACCTCAAACTGAATCTGAACGGCGAGAAAGTATAAATCGCACAACAAATCAACAAACTCACCCTCCAGAAAGCACAGGGGAAACCACCCGGACAAACGGTGGATCAAAAGGGAAATTATCCTGGACAAACAAGCAGCATCATTAATTAAGAGAGCTCAATAATCCAAAATCATTTAATTTTCATTATTTCAATGTCATTTTTACTCACTTTATATGAGAAGTTTAATAAAATGTAATCCATTCCTTCTTTTTCCTTTAAGACTTGAAGATCACTGTGTAAAGGACTATCTGGATCCACTCTGTAAGCCATTTAATCATACAGTCACTTCATGTTTACGACGGCACAGGAAAAAAAAAAAAAAGAAATAAAAAGAAAAGTCATTTGACTGTTACTTACGTCCTTAATTTGACGTGCCATTCATACAGGCTGTCATTACAAAGCTCGACTGAATATATGCCTGCAAAAAAACAAAATATACATATATGTATATAAACCCAGATGTTTTATACGAGTCTTGAAGCCTGTTAAATCCTAAGGGAATCCCCATAATCTCCATTCAGTCTTCAAACTCCAATCTTCCAATTTATATTTTCATTCCATGGGACAGGCCTCGAGTGTGTTGAAAAATGTTTTCTTTTGCTGTGGACTTCAGGGAGAGACAGCACTCTGCCAGGACATTGCAGGCTCACAAAGTACAAGATTGAGAGTCAAACTAATCACGTGGTTTTGAGCACATTCAAGTGAAAACTGTATCGTCACATTTGGACAAGTGTTACCGACACAGTAAGAAGCTGCGTAGCAACGAGTGCCTCCAAAAGGAGTTTAACAGGCTATTATTATCCTAAAATGTTTCTTTTGTAGCATTTATCGTTTTGTTCAGTTGCAGTATTTCCAGGTGCTTATTTGATAAAAACAAAAACAAAAAAACTGCCAAATTTAGTCGTTCCCTTTGCAACACCTTCATCCATGGTAAACAAGTACACATGATGCATCGACCGTATACAGAATGGAATTGCAGATGTATGTGGAAACACGGTTAAAAGTTGAATGTTAAACTTGACACTATGTCTGAGCAATTAATTGCATTTGCAATGATATCACGATATCATAAAACGCGATTTTATAGTCGCAACATGAGTGATTACAAGATTATCACGTGATGCGTGAGTGAGCAGAGCACTGCATCAACTTTTCACGCTGCGCTTTAATCTGTTGCGCAACGGCCTCTGGCTCGACGAAACGTCAGAAGCCGGATCAGCTGAAACTTTAGTCTCTAAGAGCAGCAGCACATCTACAGTGTGGGATTATTTGGGTTTTTAAAAAAAGCTGTTTAGAGCATGCCGTGCTACCGTTTATACTTCAGAGTAAAACTAAAAATGTGTTCCAGCAACTTAAAAAAAACACAATAAAGCCATGTACCACAGAGACTATAATACTCTAGAGTGCAATGCTGATTTTTTTTTTCTCCTTTGCGTGAGTCAGAGACGTCGTAACTCATCAGTCTCAGTTCACAGAGCGGCAGTAAGAGATTGGTAATTTATGTGACCTTGAAAAGAGGTGCATAAACGAATAATATCAGGTCACTATCACATTTCTTTGAGTTTAATTGTCCCACTTTGAAATGGAGCAGGAGTGATCGCTGCTAACGCTGCAGTTAGTTTCTAAAATCACTAGAGGACACAATATTCCAGTTAGTTTCTGAATGCCCACAAGACTAAAGGAACGTTCCACTTCATTATAGATGAACGAGGGATTACACCGGGTCCAGTTGGAAAACCAAGTTGAATTTCTTTTGTTATTCGATTTGTGAAAATCTTGCATTTCTTTTGGTCCCACTATTAAATATTTTGTAAAACCAGAATTTTTATTAAAAATAACCGATTAACTCTTTCAAATTTGAATAACTTTAATTGTGTTTTTTTATATTGAAACTATAGTCTTTGAGCTTGTAGATTTGTTGGTTGGTGGTGTTGAAGTATTCATTATATTATTGATAGTTTGTAAAGATATCTACTCTATGGGAAGAATATTTTAGTTGGTATTAAAAATCATCCATTAGATTTATTTATTTTTTTAAGAAAAAAAAAAAAAGGGGGGGGGGGGGGCGTTGCATATTAAAATTGCAACCTGAATACTGGGGGGAAATAATAGTAATTAGATTATTTTTCAAAATCGTACAGCCCTACTTAACACTTACGGTTTCCTCTTCAATATCATATAACAGTTGATATTGATGTGCATGCATAGGAAATGTTGCAGAATAAATGCATTAAAAGGCATTACTATTGGATGATATTGTCACACCAACAAATTTTTATTCCAAAACAGCTAAAAATTTTAAATAATTGATTTTAGGAAACTGACTATAAAACTGAAAAATAAATGAAAAAAAAAAAAAGATCCACGCTGCATCTCTCATTAAAATCCCTTTTATAAACACTGTCAGCTGCAATAACATTGCAAATTTCCTTTGGATGCAATGGAAATGAACTATGAAGAATTTATTTTTGAATGCGTTGCCTTAAATGAAAATATTTTTACTGTGAGCAGCACTCGTATTATTTGTTCTGATCATGTAATTGACACATCTTTAAGAACAAAACAGAATCTAATAGTGTTTGTGATTTTTATCATATTTTTTCAAGTCTGAATGTTTGATTAGTAACATTTCCTTTTACACAAAGCCGACCTGTGTGTAGTGGACATACCCGTCTTGTAACTCTGAGATCTGTAGATCTCCCTAAGCTCCTTCATCAGGCGGTCAGAAGCTTGCACCGAACCAGACACAGCTCCCTGCAAAGCATCAAACAACAACTTTAACAAACAGAGATAGAGGAACACAACGCTCTGTAATTTACCTCTGGGGTGAACCTGTCATTTGTACTTAACATGGGCTGACATCAAAGAAGCAGCTTTTTCAATCTGGATGTTAATATTTACATCAGAGCACTCCTTAGGAGAAGGTTTCACAGACCCTGAGCAACTTAACAGGATTATAAAAAAAAAAAAAAACCTCATATCCCTTTCCAGAAAAAAATACCATTCATATATGTTTTTCTACCTTGAGGGGATAGACGCCAAGAAACCCACAGCATAGCTATACACCGCATAAAAGCAGGTCTTTATGTCACCTGTCAGATATACACCATATACGCAGTACACGAGTTGAGGAGGGATGAGGGGGGATGGCATCCCCCCTGAAATAAAAACGGTCAAAATCATCCCCCCCCTGTAAAACTGCCATCCCCCCTTTCCATCCCTTATGACATTTCATCAATCAATGTGGTTTTACTGCTATTTCAACATTTAGAGTCATCACCAGAAAAATAAAAACAAAAACATAACTTATTTGACAATTTTCACCTGTTTCAAGTAGATGTTCACTTGAAATAAGTAGAAAAATCTGCCAGTGGGACAAGATTTATCTTCTCATTACAAGCAAAAAAAATCTTGTTCCTCTGGCAGATTTTTCTACTTATTTTAAGTGAAAATCTACTTGAAACAGGTGAAAATTGTTGTTTTTTTTTCCAGTGATGAGTCTTACTTTAAGTGTAATGAGATTTTTTTTTTTACCAAAATGAGACATTTTAACTAGAAATAAGACAAATATTCTTGTTAAGATTTTGAGTCTTTGCAGTGATCCATTTTACTTATCCTGTGAAGAACAAAGGCATATTGATAAGTTCAGAAAACTGTTTTTTATTTTTGTGTTTTGATGTATTTGATGTAAGCCCAGTGGATATTTAAAGCTAACAGAAGGCTGCATTTAACTGCTACTATGTCATTCCTGCAGTATTTCTGCAGGTGTTTTGGTCAGTGCTATTATTTGTAATATATTATATTATTTGTAATCAGCACAAATTATCTGTCCCCATATGATAAAATCCACCATCCCCCGAGTACCAACTCCCCCAACTCGAGTACTGGATATACGTCACCTGTCAGATATATACCATATATGTTAGAGGGTTTGTTCATCTTTTTTCAAAACCTTACATGTTCATGGCAATCATCATCAACCAGTGCTTTCACCAAATACTCACATTCAAGTGGTCTTGTCTCTGGTTCTTTCGGATCTTCTCCAGGATTGCCAGATTCTCCTTCTCAATGCCATCATCCTCAGATTTCTTCCCATCCACGGGTTCTTCCTCTTTCATGTCATAGTGGTCAAGGTCTTCTATGTCCTGGTTAATATTTTGATATGATTGAAATTGTTAAATGAGATATGCTTCTTTCGTACTAAAAACCATGAAACAAAGAAGTTAGTGATCAAAGTCACTGTCATGTACTAAACTAAACAAAAACATTGGATTGTAAAAATATAAAAGATCAAAATATAACTAAATGTTGTCAATAACAGTTTCTGTGTTACATAATATTATTACATTTTATAAGCCATTGAAGTTTCCATAATTTTTATGGACAGGATAATCAGAAGATGGATGGATAAAGTTTCAAAAAATACATTGCATAAAAATGTCAACTGCCTGAAAACTATTTTGAAAAATCTGTAAATAAGATGCTAAATCTATCATCATGTTTCAAACAGCCATTTACGTGTTTAAATCAACGACAATAACTTACCTCTCCCATGTCTTCCTCCTCTTCCTCTTCAGAAGTGACTTCCTCTGTTCCATGCTACCCACATAAACACACAAAAGACAAAGTTGAGCTGAATACAATAGTCGGCAAAAAACTAACCAAAGTCTCCAGATATTTTACAGTGGACTACCTTCTACTGACCATGTTTGCAGATGGAGGATACTGATCAGCTTTGACGCCGTTGGTTAAAGTCTGTCTTGCATGTCTTTTTGGTGTGTAATGCACTGTCAGACCCAATTGGTGTTTTTTCAGCTGATATGACAAGCTAATTTGACGCTGGGTTGGCGGGTAGGAGATTACACTGATGTTCAGTGTAGTGGATAGCCACATGAGGAAGTGGCAGCGATGACAAAAATACAAAAAATACAAACTAGTGGAGTCACACACACAACATTTTTCATTTTCCTCTCTCAAAAACAAAAAAAGGTTTCTCCAATAACATGGCTGTTAGGCGTCAGGCTGGAGACAAACCAATAGGTGATTCATAACAGATCAGCTCTATATGTCGTAACAAAGCAAATACTCCTTTGTTAACTTTTTTTTTTTTTTTAACCTAGTCATCCTTATTGAATAATGGACATATTGCCACTCCCTCCCAGCTGGTAGCTAAACAGGTGCTCTTTGCACTTTGTTCAAGTGCTTGTTTTCTGGCCGAGTCAGAGGTGAGATGGAGAGAAACAGCATGAGTTTAGAAGCTGCTGGTTCTTCAAAACAGTAATGAACCACTTTTGTTTCATTCAGCAATAGCTTGTATGTCTTATAAATGTATATTTTTTATTTTTGTATTTATTTTTTATACGTTTTATATTGTATTATGTTTTATATGGACCTGTGTCTGCAATAAAGTTGTTAAAATAACTCAAGTAGTGTGGAAATGAAAAATAAATAAATAATGAAATGTCTAAATTTAAATATCCACACTGGATAAGTACATAAGCATGATATATTCATTAAAAGTAATCAAATAATGACCAGTGGTCTAGCTGTTATCGTGCCATTGGGAGGCATTTCACTAAGCTGTATGAAGCGTACTTGCCTTTCGGTCTGGAGCCACCGGCCCCGTGGGGAGGGGCTGGTCCAGCATCTCCACATCTGGGTGTTGCGGAAGGTTGTACAGCCGACAAAGGTCGCAAATGAGTTTCTTCAACTGCTGCAAAAGCTATGGAGGTGACAAAACACAATAATAAAGAATACAGAAATAGATTAACAGTTTGTTTGTTTGTTAATGCAACTACTGACTCTGAGCAATGCCTCATAGCAGATATGCCAGTGTGAATTTGTCTAAGCAAATGGGTTTCAGTATTATTATTAGCATTTGTTAAATATCACAAGTTCCTGAATCAAAAATGTGCTGATCCATACTGTCTAAGACAAATGAGGAAAAACGGGATCTATCTTTACAAAGTAGTTACTTCGGAAAGTCAAAATTTAAAGTTTTATAATAATTGAAAGCGTTACAATATCCAACTGTACAAATAAATTCAAAACTACGAATGAATTCACTAAAGCAAAAGGCATAAACATCATATGACTTTGTACCAAACAAATGTGAGCCAATGTTTGTATTCTTTATGAGGAAACATTGGCTATTTGTCATTAAGGCTGGATTCAACTTGTCTAACTCCTGTTAGACCTGAAACAAAGTATGCAAGCTTATTACTATTCAAAATATGCAGGGCATAGGGACTCCGTATTTTTAGCACACACACATTACAAACAATCTGTTTGGTTTTTTTTTAATACTAATGAACATGAGGAAAAATTAAAATTATCACAAAGCCCATGTGTTTAACCTCCTTTCTTTAGAGGCTGCTTAGAAATTAAAGTTATAGTTGGAAGTTACAACTCAAAATATTAAAACAAACAGGAAAAAAAGAAGACTCAGCTTTAGGAGGCAATTTTCAATCAATACTAAAACTAAGGCTACGTTCACACTGCAGGCCTCAAATCTGATTTTTTGCCCCTGTGGTCATTATCATTCCACCTTCATCACACTTAACAGTTAACTTGAACAGTACATGGCTCTGAAGTGACAGGCGCACACCGAGGAAAACATGACGTCAAGTAGTGCCTGGTGTTTACAGAAGTAAATATGGATGCTTCACGCCTTTGCTTAGCAACTTGGAAGTACTTGCACAGTCGGAACCAACAAAATTTTGCACAACTGATGAAGGAAAGAAGGAGATTGAGAAAGAGGAGAGCATGAATGTTAACGATGGCCTTTTGTGCAGCTCTGGCTCCACCTCTGTACAGAGGTTTGCTCGGATGCTGAGTCGGAACCAGGAGTGCAGGACTCGCGACATCAGGGTCTTCACTGACAGAGTTCATCCATAATTTCAGGATGTTGAAGAAGACTTAAATATATCTGTCAGCACTTCTCTTCTAGACTTTCAAGACAAAACACTAATCTCCTATGATGTTAAAGTCGGATGAAATGCGACATGACCACTCTGACTGCAGTCACTTCAACACCGATCAGATATGTATCTGGAGAAAAGAACAAAAACCTGAAAGCACTTCTATAAAAAGCCAATATTGAGCCCTTTAGCAAAAAATGCAACCTTGAAAACTAATCCCAGGACATGAACACATAACCACCATAAAGGCCCAACAGCAGATAATTTGGTTCTCTGGTCTGTTTAAGACCCATTTGTCAAAAAGCTCATAAAATTTTCAAGAGCAAAGACTCACAATAATACTGCATATTAAAATAGTTTACCATTCAAAGTCCATATAAAAGTGCAATGCTCTCCTACTTTACATAATTTTAAATGTTAAAAACTAAAATGGTGAAACAGCACTAACTATGAACTTTCAACTATTAATCTGACTTTTTCTGACGAAGTTCAAAGCAGTAGACTGGCATTATGTCTCAATAAGTCAAAAATCTCCCTACTGAGAGTTAGTCTGGTCAATACTTGTCCAGTCAAGCAACCCAGTTAGAGAGCAAAGTGTAATTCCTTGTTTGTGACACATACCTAAGATATAATAACAAAGCACTTTGGCCCAAGACAGATCACATTTCATTTAACATATCCTTTAATTTCAACAAAGTATGGTGATCTTTAAAACAATTTAACCAGCAGCCATCCTTATTCTCATCCAACCATTAGAGAAAACTATAGGATGCATTTCATTGAATTGAATAATCCCAATGTCCCAAAAATGTTCGAGGTGGCTGGGACCTTTGATGTCAACAGAATAACACTGTGAAACAAAAGTAAAACATAGAGGAATAACCAAGTAAGGTTACCAGGGTGCTGCCTTTTCTCACATCCTCCAACCTCTCCAAAACTTGCGTCAAGCTTGGGTCATCAGAGTCAACAAACCATATCGGTGGCGTAGATGGATAAGATTCCTGAAGATGGGGGAAAAAAAAAAAAACAAGTTAAAAAGTCATATGGATTAATACCACTGACATGCATCCCTGTGTGTTGCAGCAATTAACACCAACAAAAAACAACATTTCTCAGTCGGTGACAGTAGATAGACCAGGGTTGGGCTTTCCTGGTGGCCGGTGTCCTACAAGTATTAGATGTTTCCCTGCTTCATTGCACCATGATACAAGTGACTGTGTCATTAACAGAATTGTGCATATGCTGTAACAATGCATCTTTCAATAACCATTACCACCCTTATACTGCTGCACCTTTCACTTTTAAATTGAAATATATGTTAATAAGAGCCATTTGTCTATTACTGTTTGTAACTATTTAAATCTGGGTTCAGTGAGCGAAAAAAAAACGAAAACAAATTCTCTATCTGGCATGTTCATACTTGGACAATAAAGCTGATTCCATTATTCTATTCTATAATGTCATGCATGTAATTGGAAACTAATAAAAAAAATAGGTGAGTATGTTTTAACAAGAAGGACAATTTCTAACAATTTAATAACCCCGCTATAAATATGTAGCCCATAGAAATGCTTCACCACGTGATATAATGTCAAAAACTTTATTTTTTGTTCTTTATCTTTAAATAATGTGGGACCGCGCTGAATGCTGGGACTCTGCAGGAGCAGGGAGCTCGCCGGACGCCATCTGACATACAGAGTGCATATTATTTACATTTAAACTGGTTGCCAAATATCATAAAAATACATTTTTCGTAAAATTTTATTGAATGAACTTGTGTTAAATCTTAAAACAAGTAATTTATGATGCCAGATAAATTCAGAAGTACAGTAGACAGTATTAGTCTTGATACTAATAAGGAAAATACATACTAATAAGGAAAAATTGTGTATTATACAAGAGTTAAAAGTTAATTTCACTTTGTATAAAACTGAAAACATAAAAATTGTTTCTTTTAAACATAATATTGCAAAAGCAGTGTCATAATGACATGCATAAAGCTTATTTCATTCTACTCTCTTCTATACTGATATATGGAGTTTGTTTAAAAAAGCAGTACAAATCTGGAATGCTCAGTGGTGTTATATAAATAAATAAATATCAATGTTGCTATTAAAGTACAACTACATTATTCAACAAACATCTACAATCCTATCATTTCATACTTGGCCAATAAAGCTCATTCTATTATTCTATAATGGCATGCATCTAATTGGAAAATAATTAAAAAAAATAGGTGAGTATGTTGTTTTAACAAGTAGGACAATTTCTAACATTTGACTAAAAATTTGAGTATGAATATTTAGCCCATAGAAGCCTATATAGATCTTAAGATATTTGAAGATGACTAATGCCCCTGCTTCTCACAGTTTTTCTCATATTTTATCATTATAATTGTATTTATTTATTTTATATTGAGTTGTTTTTTACTTTTCTTTACCTTTGACCTGCCATTTGTTTATGTCCTTGCTTTACAACTTATCTGTTACATTTACTGTCGCACTCTTACAGTGATGCAGAATGTGTTGTATGCCTTATAAATCTACATGCTCTTTTATATGTTGTACTGTATATGTCTCAAGGATTTGTACAATATTCAAGTGTTCAATAAAAAAAAACAAGAGTTAAAGTTAATTTCAATCTCCATAAAACTGAACATATAAATATTGTTTCTTTTTAACATAATATTGCAAAAGCATCGTCATAATGACATGCATGTAAGTGGAAAATAATAAAAAATAGGTGAGTATGTTGTTTTAACAAGTCTCATCACTCATAGAGTAATCTGTGTAATAATAATAATAACAACCTCAATCATATGCTGTAACAATGCACCTTTCAATAACCATGTCTACCTCATACTGCTGTACCTTCACTTTTTTTATTTTATATATGTTAAGAGCTATTTGTCTATTATTGTTTGTAACTATTCAAATCTGGGTTCATTGAGCGAAAACAAATCCCCTGTCTGGCATGTTCATACTTGGCCAATAAAGCTTATTCTATAATGCCATGCATGTAATTGGAAAATAATTATTTGCATTCTTTTCTGTTTTTTGTAATTGTTTTTCTTGTTTTATTTAATATGCTCGAAATAAAGATTTCAATCACAAAAAACTTTGTATAAAAATGAAAACATAATATTGCAAAAGCAGTGTCATAATGGCATGCATCTAATTGGAAAATAATTAAAAAAAAATAGGTGAGTATGTTGTTTTAACTAATAGGACCATTTCTAACATTTGAATTAACCCCGATATAAATATTTAGCCCATTAGAAACGCTTCACCACGTGATATAATGTCAAAAACTTTCATTTGTGTTCCAATTAAGCTCATTCTTATTCTTATTCTAGCATTGTGTAGGCATCGTTAGCTCCAATGCTAGAAGTGTTGATTTATGGTTAAAAAAAAACAAGAGTTAAAGTTAATTTCACTCTCCATAAAACTGAACATATAAATATTATTTCTTTTTAACATAATATTGCAAAAGCATCGTCATAATGACATGCATGTAATTGGGATAATAATAAAAAAATAGGTGAGCATGTTGTTTTAACAAGTCTCATCACTCAGAGTAATCAACCACTGTGCAATAATAATAATAATAATAATAATAATAATAATAATAATAATAATAATAATAATAATAATAACCTCAATCATATGCTGTAACAATGCACCTTTCAATAACCATGTCTACCTCATACTGCTGTACCTTCACTTTTTTATTTTATACAGTATATGTTAAGAGCTATTTGTCTATTATTGTTTGTAACTATTCAAATCTGGGTTCAGTGAGCGAAAAAAACAAAAAAAAAACAAATCCCCTGTCTGGCATGTTCATACTTGGCCAATAAAGCTTATTCTATTCTATAATGTCATGCATGTAATTGGAAAATAATAATAAAAAAAAATAGGTATGTTGTTTTAACAAGTAGGACCATTTCTAACATTTGCATTAACCCCGCTATAAATATTTAGCCCATTAGAAACGCTTCACCACGTGATATAATGTCAAAAACTTTCATTTGTGTTCCAATAAAGCTCATTCTTATTCTTATTCTAGCATTGTGTAGGCATCGTTAGCTCCAATGCTAGAAGCGTTGATTTACGGTTCCGCGTTACACCAACGCAGAGCCTACGTGCGTAGGGTACGCGGCGGTGCGCATCGCCGCGTACCCTACGCCGTAGGCTCTGCGTCGATTCAACACTTCCTCCCCTCTCTTCCCTCTCACCGTGATGTTGCAGTGGATGATCAGCAGCTTCTCTCCGGTCACGTTGAACTGGCAGCTCAGCTCGTCCGGTTTCCAATCGATTATCCGGAATCGCTCGTGATTGGGATCGAAAATGGACTCCAAAAACTTCAGTTCGGCCTTCAGCCCCGACACCGACATCTTCCTCCACGCATCTCCGGCTGAGCCACCGGGGAGGAGGTGGGGGGGAGGCCGGGGACGGGAGGGGGGAGGCCGGGGACGGGAGGGGAGGAGGACCGGTGGTAGGGGGGGGGGGGGACCGGGGACTTAAGTTTAGGCTGGAAAAATTACACAATTAATTAAAGTAACAAAAACTGGCGTGTTAGCAGAGGAAATGCAAGACGGGTGTCCCGTTTCTGTGACTCAGCCCGGTTAAAAATCGGCCAAAAAAGCATGATAAAGTGAGTAAAAACAGAGAGTAAAAACAATAACAAAAACAGGAGAGAGTGAGCTGCTGTTGTTCCTCCGTCTATTGTTGCTGGAGCAGAGAGCACGGCAGACTAAGGGAGGGAGTGCTGGTGGAAGCCTCTTGGTCCCGTCTCGAGGTTCTGAGGCACGGACCCGGGGATGAGCGTCTTGTTCTGGGCGCCGTGCGCCGCCGAGCCGCCGTGCGGAGGTTGATTCTCGTGGTGGTGCAGCAGCAGCAGCCGCCTCTGGCCTCCGCTGGGGTTTAAAGATGGCGTCCAGGCGAGCTCCCCGCTCCCGCAGAGTCCCGGCATGCACCGCGCCGACACTTTATTTAAAGAGAAAGAACACAAAATAAAGTTTTTGACATTATATTATATCACGTGGGGGAATGGGCTGGATATTTATAGCGGGGTTATTCAAATGTTAGAAATTGAACTATTTGTTAACCCTTGTACTGTCTTTGGGTCAAAATGACCTAATTCTCCTATCCTTCTTTCCTCTTGCTCTCACCTTCCTCTTTTCTCCCTTCCTCTTTCCTTCCTTCCTTCCTTCCTTCCTTCCTTCCTTCCTTCCTTCCTTCCTTCCTTCCTTCCTTCCTTCCTTCCTTCCTTCCTTCCTTCCTTCCTTCCTTCCTTCCTCCCTTCCTTATTTTCTCCCTTCCTTCCTTCTTTTTATTCTTCCTTCTTTCCTCCCTTCTTCTCTTCCTCCTTCCTTGACCCAAAGACAGCACAAGGGTTAAAATAACATATTCACCTATTTTTTATTATTTTCCAATTAGATGCATGTCATTATGACCCTGTTTTTAGAAATGGAACTACTTGTTAAAACAACATATTCACCTATTTTTTTTTTAAATTATTTTCCAATTAGATGCCATTATGACACTGCTTTTGCAATATTATGTTAAAAAGATACAATTATCCTGTTTTCATTTTTATACAAAGTCTTTTTGATTGAAATCTTTATTTCGAGCATATTAAATAAAAAAGAAAAACAATTACACAAAACATCAGAAAAGAATACAAATAAACACAGTCATTAAACAAATCAAAGGGAAATAAACCTTCATGCCCGAAAAGGAGTAGGAGGAAGTAAACAGCTTATGAAGTCCTATCCCTTGTTTCTTTTTTCAATTTTGCTTTAATACAAAATAAAAATAAATATAAATAAATATAACAGCACGCTTTATTTTCTCAAAAAATATACCTGTTATTACATTATAAAAATATTACAGCTCTTCATTGCAATATTATACCTGAGCATTATAAATATTATACCTGAGCATTATAAATATAAATATACCTGAGCATTATAAATATTATACCTGAGCATTATAAATAAATTATATAAATAAATGAAAGTGAAATTAACTTTTGTGTAATACATCTGAGTGTTTCCAATTTCTCCTTATTAGTTTGGTAATCACAACCAGGACACAGTCTGTTTGAACCGGAGTCAAATTCCCTGGCTTGTTTGACCTGACTTGGCCAAATAAACCTGATTCTGATTCTGATTCTGATAATGTGCACTGGACTTTCAAGACAAATACTATCTGTCTACTGTACTTCTGAGTTTATTTGGCATCATAAATCACTTTCTTCTTTTAAGATTTAACACAAGTTCATTCAATAACATTTCAGTGAAAATATATTTTTATGATATTTGGGAACCAATACCAGCTTAAATGTAAATAATATGCACTCTGTATGTGAGATGGAGTCCGGCGAGCTCCCTGCTCCTGCAGAGTCCCAGTATTCAGCGCGTTCCTACATTATTTAAAGATAAATAATGAAAATAAAGTTTTTGACGGTGTATCACGTGTTTTTTTTTTAATTGAACACTTGAATATTGTACAAATCCTTGAGGCATATAAAACATATAAAAGAGCATGTAGATTTATAAGGCACACAACACATTCTGCATCACTGTAAGAGTGTGATAGTAAATGTAAGAGATAATTGTAAAGCAAGGACATAAACAAATGGTGGGTCAAAAGTAAAAAAAATTAAAAACAACTAAATATGAAATAAATACAATTATTTTAATAAAATATGAGAAAAACGGTGAGAAGCATGGGCATTAGTCATTTTCAAATATTTTAAGATCTATATAGGCTTCTATGGGCTAAATATTTATAGCGAGTTTATTCAAATGTTAGAAATTGTCCTACTTGTTAAAACAACATACTCACCTATTTTTTATTATTTTCCAGTTAGATGCATGCCATTATGACACTTCTTTTGCAATATTATGTTAAAAAGATAAAATGTTTATGTTTTCAGTGTTATAGGCTACAAAGTGAAATTAACTTTAACTCTTGTATAATAAATCTCAGTGTTTCCAATTTGTCCTTATTAGTTTGGTAATCACACCCAGGACAGTGTTTGAACTGCTCCCCTCTGGACGGCCCTACAGAGCTCTGTACGCCAAAACCCACACAGAGACAGTTTCTTCCCCCAAGCTGTTGCTCTGATCAGTAGTAGCATCTCGAGCCCACAAGAGTGCAGTGCTGGCTCAACGCGTAAAAACCCTGAGTTTGCCAGAAAAAAAAAAGAAAAGAAAAGAAAAGAAAAAAGGCAAATTATTGACTTTTCCAGTGCTGCACAGTCCTTCTTCTAAATATTTCTTACTCACTTAGTCTCAAGCTACATTTATATCTGTATTTCTGGTGTTAACATGTAATACATAATATGGGTGCTTCATATAGATTTTCTCTAACTACAAATCCATTTTCTTTTTATTACAGGTCGAGCTTTAACTCCAGGAGGTCCAATATCAGAAAGAAAGCATTCAATCTTCAGGAAATCATCCTGTTTGTCTTTGTTTGCTAGAAATGGTTGCAGGCAGCACAGCTTAAAATGATCTTTTTGAGTGTGACCAGAAGGTATTTTGGAGAAGTTGGCCCAGAATACTACAGTCCTATCCACTGTAATTAAACAATCATAAGATGGTCCTTACACATAATCTTTCCTTTGTTTAGTCTTCTGCAAGTTAAGATTTCCATGCCAAAGGTAGGAGAACATAGGCAATTCGCTCAAAATGACCAGTGTTATTTCAAAGTTAGATGTAAAATGTAATATGCATACATACTGTAGATTTTTAGTATATCTGGTGCACACGATAAGTATCATTTAGATTTGGATGTTAACTATTATTATGCAGTATCCAGAGTACCTATTGATGAATAGGATATTGCTTTGCCATTTCAAGGCCTACATAAGTAAATTATGTCAAAACCTGCGCAAGTCCTTGGTATGGACTCACTGCAGCACAAGTGGGTATAATATACAGAGTACCAACCAAGAATAAACCTGTTAGTATTCTTTAATCATCACTGATCTGTCTCCTCACTCTCAAAGTCAAAATCTGTTTGTGTTTCAACATCTATACATTTAGGCTTTGACCAACAGGGCCACTGTGAACAATGTTGAATCTTTGAGAGGAAAACTCAGAATAATGATGCATGTCGTGAGTGTGCTGTGAGGTAAGGGGCTCTGTTAATGTAAAGGTCCTTCTAGAAAGGTCAGCGTTCCAGTCTAGCAAACATACTAATACATGTTGGAGACTTAGGGACAACAAGAGTGGAGGTGGTGTTGTTTAATCAACCCAGGTAAGTGTGGAGAACAAGCTTTCTCTCATGGTTAAATGTGAAATGAACACATTATAAAACTATTGGATGCATGCAAATGGACACACTTTTTTATTTTCTTTTGTTGAGAGGGACAGTTATATCGTTCAAAGAAATGTTTTTCATCTGTTTACGTCAGTGTGTCTGACAGATGGAAAGGGACTCATTGATTGGTAGGACTGGTCCCATTTGGAAGCATGAGGAGCAACTGCCTCAGTCTTAATGGACGGCTGGTCACAATGTTACGGTTGATCAGTGTATGTATTGCAGTTTGTTTCTTTTCATTATTTACATTGATGACATACAGTAAGAGATTGTAAATCATCCATAGGTGTGAATGCTTGTATTGGTGTGTCTCTCTCTGGAATTGCAGGGTTGTGTCAGGAAGGTCATAAACCCCTACAAATCGATGTGCAGATTGCGCTGATTCTCTGTGGTGAACCCTCCATTTAGAGGGAATAAGCTGAAATGGTAGAGAGGGAGAGAGACTGATGACACAGAAAAGTAATGAACCTCAATATTTGTTTTATTGGAAAAACAATATTACATAATTCAAAAGGAAATAAAAGAAGAAGAAGAAAATTGAGAGTCGTTCCTTACTGTTTTGGGACGTGTTCCTACTCTACTGTCCTCTCTTTGGTTTGAAATTGTACCAAAGAGAAGCTTTGATGCAATCTGTTGAGTACTTTAGCTAAGCTGTTGTTTTTTTGTTTTGTTTGTATGAATCAACATTGTATACATTTTGAATTTGGACTCAACTGGATTGCATTGAAGGGGTTTGCTTTCTGTGTAATATGCCTTTTGAGATTGCTTTTGTTGTGAATTGGAGCAATATGAATAAAATGCATTACTGTGTATTGTTTTCTTCAGGATTATGAATAATCCACATCGGGTGCGTAATAAAAAACTTTTCATTCAATTGAAATTGAGTTTTTTCCATTTTTGACTCAGGTCAACTGTTAATTCTATGAAACATGTTCATGTTCTTCAATAATGAGAATATACTATATTCACTATTCACTTGGTTGCACTTCAATTAATTGCCAGGTTAATTTTGAAGCCACTGATCTATGTATATTATGTTCCCTGGGTAGATTTTTTTTCCTTTGCAGGTTAAATCAATAGTATCCACTCTGGCTGAAGGTTAATTACTAAGCATTGATTGCTTATTGAGGAGACTGTATGGGACTGTCCTCTGCATGTTTGATGTCAAATTGAAGGTGGTAACTGTTGTATGACCGTATGTCATAACATATTCTTCTAACATATTCTGCAGAACATGTCAAATCGGCCACTCAGAGGTTAGCTCTAAGTGGCAATATTAATCACAGCATGATTTGTTATGTTTATTTTGTAGTGCAATCAGTATTGAATAAAATACTCAATTCAATTATATGAATAATTACACAAAAATATTATCCCAGTTTACAAATGAGTAAGTGATATAGTGCTGGTAAGTAAAATATCATAAGTCATGATGCCTGGGCCTTTATTTACTACAGTTGGGAGGCTAACAAACCCTCCTGTGTCAGTGGGAACTGAATTATATTCCACCATGGCCTGCAATGACTTTGCCAAATTGTTCACAGACAAAGTCCAAAACAGCAGGCTCAGTGTACGACTATGTTCACCGAATACTGGTTTAAACACCATGGCACAGTTTCATCCCATTAACAGCACAGACCTAGAGACATCTTGAGTGAACTCCTCCTCTTGCTGTTTAGACATCCTGCCAACAGGTTTTGGTGTCATACCTGTTACAGATTCACTTGAATTTGCAGAGCCACTGAAAACAGCTGTTGTTTAGCCCCTGCTGAAAAAGGACAATCTTGAGAAGGCACAAAAGAAGGCAAGGCAAGGCAAGTTTATTTGTATAGCACATTTCATGTTCAAGACAATTAAAAGTGCTTTACATAAAAACATTTGAAAGAATGCATTAAAAAGTAAAATAGTTTAAAAGAAGAATCATTCAGAATTGCCTATATAGTTGCTACTGTTGCATTACATTGTAAACCGCTCTCTTTCTGTGATGTTTGTTCATTACGTATGTGAACTGACCCCCACAGGGCAGCTGATATTGGACACTTGTTTAAGAAATATCACCTGTAATGACTTTGCTCTGAATGGGTTTCATGAGTATATCAGCACCATATATGTGATGTCAACTAACCGTGATTGGAATATACATCTGCCTGAGAGCTGGATAACCTGGGTTTTGAGGTGATCAACCCTTCTGCCGTGTGTCTAGATCAGGGGTCGGCAACCCGCGGCTCTTTAGAGCCGCCCTAGTGGCTCCCTGGAGCTTTTTCAAAAATGTTTGACCTTTTTTTCTTTTTTTCTTCTGTTTTTCCTTAATTTCTTCTTTTTTTCCTTTTTTCTCTTTTCTTTTTTCCTTTACTTTTTAATTTTGACTTTTTTCTCGACATTTTGACTTTTTTCTCGACATTTTGACTTTTTTCTCAACATTTCGACTTTTTTCTCGACATTTCGACTTTTTTCTCGAGATTGTACTTCAACATTAATCTCGACATTTCGACTTTTTTCTCAACATTTCGACTTTTTTCAAGAAATTTTGACTATTTCCTCGTCATTTCGACTTTTTTCTCAACAGTTCGACTTTTTTCTCAAGATTGTACTTCAACATTAATCTTGACATTTCGACTTTTTTCTCGACATTTCGACTTTTTTCTCGAAGTGCATAATGAAAAAAAAATCTTTCCCCAGTTATAACTAATATAGATACTGTACATGTGTTGCCTTCATTCTAAGGCTTATACAAGACTTTTCATTTTTTGCGGCTCCAGACATATTTGTTTTTTGTGTTTTTGGTCCAATATGGCTCTTTCAACATTTTGGGTTGCCAACCCCTGGTCTAGATGATATACAGTATGTATGTTGGACATTCTGTAATGCACATCACAATGAATCCTACCGGAGACAAGTTTAACAGCATTTAATAAGCAAAATACTTCATTGCCACCAGACTTGTCAGGTGAAAACTTGCCCATGTACACGGGCAAAGGACTTACTTACGATTATAAATATACACACACATGGCCTTGGCTCAACTGGTCCAACTAGGTGCTAAGACTGGGTGCAAAATCGGTGGAAATCTATTCCAAAAGTCTAGCAAGAAGTCAAGCTGGCTTTGAAAAGTATGAATATCCCCATGAACCATCTGTGCTGCTTGAAAGTGTTGTGGAATTTATCAAACCAGTTCAGAAGTCCGCTTTGTGGTTTTTATGAGGTTTTATTGAGCCGGCGGTGAGCGTGTCTACACAGGCCAGAGGTCTGGTAGAAATGCTGACCTCGAGTGAGGTTGTAATCAGATTCTTATACAACAAGGAGTTTAACAAATGCAGGAATACACTAATCAGGCAAGAGACAAAAAGTAATTTACAGTCGGATGTGAATCGGGCCAAATGTCATTATCAGACATTTGGCATGACTGACACAGACCTCCAAATCACCCCATGGGGTGCTCTCTTGATTCCTGTCTGTTTGAACCAACTTCCAGGTGTCGGGATCTGCCCGGGGGGTAGGAAGTTGAGTAGCAAGTTGTAGCTTCCTCAAAAGGTCTTGAGTCCAGTTCAAAGCCCTGCAGGAGGTAGGACTGGGGCGACCTCCCCCTGCAGGGGGCCAAGCTGTCAAAATTCTTCATCAATTCACAATTTTTTTTTTTTTTTTTTTTTCTTTTTGTTGAATTACAGTGGAGTATTTTGCAAGTGAACCTTAAACATGTGATCAGAAGTCAAATAACAACAAGCCAACAAAACAAATTCAAATATCAAGTAACCAACGTGTCCTAACTGTTCTTTAAAGCAATCAAAAAACTAGTTGCGACAGTTGTATGTAACGTTTTAGCAATGTCTTTCAAGTGATGCGTTATTTCTTGGACTGTGGCATTGCGGGTATAAATGTACAACATTCAGTTTTAATGACAGCACAAGTTCCCCCTTGAGAAGCTAATAAATCCATCATCCCTAAAGCAGTCATTTCTTGTGAGAGCATAGGCATGTCTTTTGCAGTGGTGTTGGCTAATCTTCAACTGCATGGGATAAATATCTTATCTGTTCCAAAGCTGCCATGACTCCGTAATTTGGAACGAGGGCACCAAAAAATCTTGTCCATGGTGTTTGTGTGTGTGTGTACAATTCTCTTCTAACAATGTGAACGATTCTCATGGCTGGTACCGCATGGCCCAGACCACATATTCCAGACCAACCGTTTGGAAGATATTCACAAGCCTTCACGCCACAAATCCAGTAAACATCCTTTGGTAGAGGTATGGAACAGCGATTAACCATTGTAGCAAGGTAGCTATAATAGTGGATTTTGGCTGGTTTTAGGCTTAACAAGCGGTTCTTCAGAAGGAGAGCATGTGGAGTCACAGTTTGGCCTGTGCTGCTCCTTTGCTCCCCTGCTCCCCTGCTCCCCTGCTCCTCTGCAGAGGTCCCAGGTGCTGGAGCTCAGCTACTTCCGGGCAGGAAGAAGAAGGAATCGGCTGGTTTCCGCTGCATGGTCGAGGAGTTGTGTTCTTGCAGTGGGATGCGTGGAACCAGGTTAGACGCCCCTCACACTTGACGGCGGTGTTGGTGGTGAGCAGGACGTGTTGAGGTTTAGACCAGCGAGGTTTCAGGGCGTTTTTCCGTCGGAACTCCCTGACACAGACCCAGTTGCCGGGTTGGAGGTTATGGCACGGTTTGTGACTAGGAGGAGACTGGACAGCTTTTACTTGTCTTTGGATTGACTGGACAGCAAAAGTTTAGAGTACAACAGAATGATATCATGGATTCATCCATGGCATGGAAGTCCATCTTCTTCATATATACAGAACTGAATTGCTTGGTATGGTCATAGGTCTACCCATAATCCTTTCATGAAGCGTGAGTTTTGTGCTTCCTAATGGGTGTTAACAGGTGTCAACATTGTCCATTTAAGTCCAGTTTAAAATTCTCTGCACATACAAAAACATTTTCATACATGAACATTTTCATACAAGAATAATTTCATATCCCTCACATAATGTCTATTTGCAGAGCTTCAAAAAAAATCACGGTGGGGGGAAGTGTTGATAATGTTTGCAATATTTTTATAGGATGCAAATCTTGGAGCTTATCAGTCTTTCAACACTATCTGACACATTCCCCCTTTTTCTCATCTGTGATTGCCAACTGTGATCAACTATTCACGTGTACAAGGATGTTGGTGCAACAACGCGGCCGTCGTTGCTGACCCACAAATTATTTACATTTTTACAACCATGGGAATGCTACAATCCGTTTTTCCTTCACCTCAGTAGTCTTCTTGTAGGAGAGCTACATCATTAGGAGAAACCAGGTCGTTAGCGGGTATAGAAGGGCAAAGTTTTACATAGACAGGTAAGCCAAATTTGGCAGTTTCTTTTGCTGCATGGTCAGCTGAAGCATTGCCTAGTGAAAACAGGGTTGGACTGGGTGTGGGCTTCACATTTAACAAAGCAATAGATGAAGGTAGTTGACAGGCTTGTAACAGTTCACCAATCAATTAACCACATTTATCTCCGAGGATGCGATAAATGCTCGGTTCGCCCACAATATATAAAATCTATAAGATACAATATACACAACCAAAAGCATATCTGGAATCTGTATAGATTGTAACAGTTTTACCTTTTGATCAGTATATAGTTTCATCTACTTGGGTGGAGCTGGAGAGGGGGGCGCTTTCAACAATTAAGAATTATCACAAATTGTATAACCTGCGTATGGTATTCCATTTTTATAAGCAGAGCCGTCAGTGAGGAAAACAGGAAAAGTCAGGACGAGTGTTAAAGACAGAGGTGTCAAAAGTATTCTCATTCATTACTCAGGTAGAAGTATAGATATTAGAGTTCAAAAATACTCCTGTAGAAGTTGAAGTATTGTAGAAGTTGAAGTATCAACTCAAAATTTATTTATTTTTATTTTTCTCAAGTAAAAGTATAAAGTACTGGTTTCAAAAGTACTTAAAGTATAAAAGTAAAAGTAATATAAGCGGGGAAAAACCATTAAGGCTAAAAGCCATTGAAAATGAATGCATCTTAGTATAATGCAAATATATTAAAGAACCATATATGTGCATTATTGAGCATTAACATGTGTTTCAGAGACCAGACACGTACAAACCAAATATGTTTATACTTCTCATCCAACCACAACCAAATTCACTCTATCCGGATGGCACAATTTAACTGGATAGTTTTTTTAAAGGCCGAAATGAAGTAGAGTAAGGAGGCTGTTTTTAAAACGTAAGGAGTAAAAAGTAAAGATAATTGCGTGAAAATGTAAGGAGTAAAAGTAAAAACCGTCTAAAAAATAATTACTCCTGTGAAGCATACACAACCAAAAGTTCTACTTAAGTAAGGTAATGAGGTATTTGTACTTCGTTACTTGACACCTCTAGTTAGAGATTAGTTATACATGCATTCAGAGACGTTATAGTAGGCCACAGACAGATTTCCATGCACTTCCATGATGAAGTTACCATAGGCAGGATACGATTATGTAAATTGGGATGCTCTGATTTGGCTCACCCCAATGGGAGCCGATCATTGGCTGTTTCCTCTGCGCCTCCTCTCAGCGCTCAACCTGTGTAGGAAACACTTTTGAAAAAGACATTAGTATTTTCATACATTTCAGATTCTTTTTTTGCGTTATCCAGGCCTACCCTTTGTGGAGGGCAATTAGCAAATATATATTTTGCATGTACCCTGGAGGGAATCCATCAATCTGATCTCGTGACAGACCACAATTCTCTTTTGCTGTCAAAATTGTTTTAGCATAAAGTTCCCTGGGATTATCAATTTTCCCTTTGAACTGTTAAGGCAATAAATACTGTGAAAAAAAAGTCTGAGCTTGCTCTGGTGTGATTTTGGCAACAGCTGTGGGATTAAAAGGGAATTCTACAAGCATCAAGTACTTTGCGCATCAAGTACTTTACTTTTCAAATCATGTGGCAAAGTTAGTTTAACCGCTGTTTCCTCTAGCCATTTTGTTTATTAATTTAAAATCTCTTACCATTATTTGGCTCCAAATTTTGTAGGCAACAGATCTTGGATTTTTGTAAAATCCAGTCGTCATCAGAAGTGTCATCGTCATTTGATTCTTTAATCAGTTTCATTGGATAAAGGTTTTGATTTTATCATTTAACTGGTTCTCTAATTTCTTTTTCGTCTGCGTTGTGTTTTTAAATCCTTCTAGCCATCAGCTTTTTATTTTGATCAGTAAGCGAAGCTATTTGAGATTCTGCATTACGGCGTCTACCTTCATCCCTCCAAAAATCTGAGGGAGTTTGAAGTGCTTTTTAGTTATTTTAACAATATTTAATACTAACTGAGTAACAAACAAAACTAACAAATAAAACTATCGGTACCGTGATTACCATACATGTATTTAAAGAACTGAAAAACTTCACTTGACAGAGCATACAAATCATTCCTGTTGGTGCAAGAAGAGCAAGTCGATTCTTGCAGAAATGAAATATACCTCATTTTGGGAGAGCGTGTCATCCCGACTTATAAAATAAAACAGTTTCTCTACATACATTATGTCTATTTCTCACAAATATATCAGTGTTCCAACACTTACGGACCCCACGTCCTGCATATGCATAAGAATAGTCCCCCTGGACTATCTTTTTATTGGTACCAGACCAACCATGGCGCTCTTGGCCATTTCTCTCTTTAATGTTACCTGAGATATTAAACCTTTTTTAGAAGAGCGAGTCAGATTCTTAAGGCAGGAGAAGCAGAACATTCTCACAACACAATCAAATTCAAGTGTTATGAAATTGCCAGCGTTCCTAAAAACATCTCTACAATAACGTTCCCAATAACACAAAATAATAAAATAACCTTCACAACCACACAGCGGACTTACCTAAAATCTCAGGATGACGTCAACCATTCTCCGGCACTCCAATTCACAGACTTTCGACAACAACTCAGCAACAATAATTTGGGATTTTGTAAGTGGATCCCTTAACCTCTAAAATTTTAGATAGAGTCGCTGATTGCGCCGTTGTTCTGGAACAGGAGTTTCCATCGAAGGTCTATTGTCATCCGGGTCACAGCACCAAATTGTTGTGGAATTTATCAAACCAGTTCAGAAGTCCGCTTTGTGGTTTTTATGAGGTTTTATTGAGCCGGCGGTGAGCGTGTCTACACAGGCCAGAGGTCTGGTAGAAATGCTGACCTCGAGTGAGGTTGTAATCAGATTCTTATACAACAAGGAGTTTAACAAATGCAGGAATACACTAATCAGGCAAGAGACAAAAAGTAATTTACAGTCGGATGTGAATCGGGCCAAATGTCATTATCAGACATTTGGCATGACTGACACAGACCTCCAAATCACCCCATGGGGTGCTCTCTTGATTCCTGTCTGTTTGAACCAACTTCCAGGTGTCGGGATCTGCCCGGGGGGTAGGAAGTTGAGTAGCAAGTTGTAGCTTCCTCAAAAGGTCTTGAGTCCAGTTCAAAGCCCTGCAGGAGGTAGGACTGGGGCGACCTCCCCCTGCAGGGGGCCAAGCTGTCAAAATTCTTCATCAAAAGCATATAGGCTTGGAGGCATAGTACTTCTTAAGACATGTCTTACAGCAAATGTTATGTAAATGAACTGCCAGATGCCATGTTCACGTAGTAAAACCCAATGAAAGTGGACATACTTATCAAGAGAGCAACACGCTCCCATTTCAGAAGCACTTCACCATAAGGCCCATGAGATGGCAAGATCCTGCAAGAAATGTGTACGCACACTTGCAGGGGACAGGCTCCCTGCTCCCTTATATGCCTAAAAATCCAGTGAGAATTCCTGTACATTGTGACAAGTTGTCCCAAAATGTTTGGTTTATAAAAGACATTGGGTGACCAATTTTTCTTGTGAGTATGGTTCAGAAAAATATTCATCTTCTGTCCATTGAACTATGCCTCACCATTTTGGGGCTGGTGGAAAGGGTAACGACTCAATAGATTGGCTGGAGTGGGATTCCCACATCCCCTGGCAGCAAACTCATGTACTGAAATAGCATGAAACTATTCAATATCCAATCTACTCACACAGTTGCCAAATTTACCAAAAAGCTTCTGCTCCATATTGAACTTCACATGTCGAAGTATGTCTCCTTCTTGCCCACATTTATGCCTTGAAATTGTTTCCAAAGTGACTTCAATTTATTGTAATTTATCTCCTTAGATAAGTCTCTTAGGTAGCTAGACGCTTGTAGACTACTGTATCCAATACAGTGTCTATAACCCGCCAAAAAAATGTGTTTGTGATGAGAGGAGTCAATAATTCTTTAATTCCCTGTCATTCCAGTTTCCATTTCTTTTGACACATTTCTGAATGAATGTTCCAGCAGATTGTGGCCACACAAACATATACATACACACACACAAATACACACACACAAATACACACACATAGCCACACAGACATGTACATACACATGCACGTATACACATATATACACTCTCACACACACACACACATAAACACATAGTCATATACATACACGCACACACACATAGATATATACACTGGCTTGTTCACCTGCATGCTTGCTCTGTAGTTTTTGGGGTTAGTTAGCGGTAGCTTAGCTCAGACCGTGTTCGGATCTCGAGATTTGGGTCGATTGCTGCTCGTGTTTTGGTCGGCTCCGTGTCAGTTTTGTGTTTCATTTGTGGTTTTTGTTGCAGATTTCCAGTGCTTGACGTGTGCCTCCGTGTGTTCTTGCTTCCTGGATTGGCAGTGGATGTCACCGCCCCCCTCCCCCCCAAAAAAAAAAACAAAAAACAAAGAGCTGCAGCTGTATTGCTGGATTGGACTCAACTTGGACTGGACTCAAGTCTGCATGCTTGCTCTGCACTGTTGGACTTGAGATAGTCTTCCTTAGCAATATATTTGCAGCAGCTTCCACCGTCTGTCTGGATGGCCTGAGACTGAGACGTCACTCTCAGTCTGTCCCTTAGGCAGTTTAGCCTAAGCTAAGCATCAGCTGCCCATTGGGAGGTCTGTGCATTTACACTACAATACCAGAGGCCTGGCTTTCCTAACTTTAACTGTCAGGATTAAAAGGAATCATGCAGAACGCTGGGTCGCTACAGGCCATGTGTGCATGGTTCAGATCTAAGCTGGGCAAACAGCTGCTGTAGCCATCCTCCATATACATCCTTACACCACATCCTTGAGAGATTTGGACAACAAGGAGTTTCTATTTTACTTTGTGTGAATGTTTATTAAATTTATGACGGAAAAAACAATCTTTTGTGGTATGAATCACACTCCATACTACGAACAGGCCCATATGGAAGAAAATAGTGGGATTAAACCACATTATTAAACACACAAAAAAAGACTTGAGTGCCAATTAACCCACGTTTACTATACTAACGGGAGGAGATGACAAGAAACTGGTTTGTGCTTCATTCAGCAGCCCTATAGTGACATGTAACTTTTCAATGGCACTGTTACATCCGTTGAGCAGCTGTGAAAATATGCTTGCTGTTATTTCTGAGTAGATTGGATTTTGTGGGCATGCAATTTCTGTGGAGTTAAAAATCAACCACGCCAATGCGGCAAACTCCAAACACTTTCAAGTCTTTGCAGGCGAGACAGCACTGATCCAAAGAGAAGCTCACTGACCAGATCTGGAAATTATTTTTGGGGATCAGAGCACAAACTCAAAATGTGCAAAGGGTTGGAACAAACAAAACTCACCTTTGGCAGAATCCTGATTGTCTTTTCAGTCTAGTTTTAGATTTACCAGTTGACCTGTGATTCATCAAAGCGTGGTTGTGTATGGACTAATAAAGAGGAAGATTGCTTAGTCTTTTTTTGATTTATCTCACTTTACTGTCCTCCATCTGCACAAGATCCAAATTTAATTAAAACCCTGTTTTGTCACTTCATCTCATCACAGACAGCAAGGACAAATCATAATCTCACCATTTACAACCTCTATTATTTCTCTATGAACAACAGTAGTGTTGATTTTAAAGATGGCTTTTTCAGGCTGACCTAATATTAAGACGTACACACACAAATGTTGAAGTTTTTTTTATTCCTCTCCCTACAAATTGTAATATGTGATATGTGAGTTTTTTCTATTTAAGCTCAATGTCTGTGTTTTCCATGCAACGCAGAATTAATTCTTGCCCTGCTTTATGCCATGTTATACAATGGTGTTTAATTTACCTCATCAAGCCCATTAAAACGATCTTTAACTGTATTTTTAGCCAGAATGCGGTTTGAGGTTTGTAGTTGTGAAAACAAACATCTGCATCTAAGGCACCATGGTGTTAAACCAATGCTTTGTGGGTTTGTGGAGGCACTTAGATGTTCAGCTTTGCATCACTGAAGCTATTCTTTAACTTCTACTGCTGATTCACCATCTACAGAGGGGCTGTTTTTCAGAGGAGACAGCACTATCCTCACTGGGGAGGAGCGGCAATATATTCCTCTGGGGGATAGTGAGCATTCGAGCAGAGCCAAAGAGGAAAGTTCATTTCCAGGACACTGAGGCTGGTAGTGGGTGTTGCAGACAATATGTTTTGCATCATTTACACAACTGAGAGTTTCCACTTCAGCTGCAGAGAATGTTAATCTCACACATCTATTAGTAACCATTGAATTCACACGGATGTAAGACGATCTCATGTGCTGGCTCTTAAAAGTTTCTCAGTGATGGCCGGTGAAAGTCTGCTGTACCAAGAGTGGGGAAATTGAATAAAGAATAAAGGCAATACAGTGAGCAGCAGTTGTTGGTCCAACTGGGTAGCATTTGTACACAAATATTAATTCAAATTATTTTACTTGCCAGTTATTTATATATTTATTTCAGTATCTACATTAATGACTGATGTCATCTTGGAGAGTTGGACAAAGAAGAGACTGTCACAGGTACCTTTCTTAAGATTTTCCTAAATTGACTGCGTTTAGGATGGAACATATATTACAAAATGAACTGAAATATTGAGTCAAGAATACAATAAGAAATGTGCAGAGGTGTCAAAAGTATTCACATTCATTACTCAGGTAGAAGTATAGATACTAGAGTTTAAAAATACTCCTGTAGAAGTTGAAGTATCAACTCCGTTTTTTACTCAAGTAAAAGTATAAAAGTACTGGTTTCAAAACTACTTAAAGTATAAAAGTAAAAGTATTGTAAGGGGAAAAAAGCCATTAAGGACAAAAGCCATTGAAAATGAATGCATCTTAGTATAATGCAAATATATTAAAGAACCATATATGTGTACTATTGAGCATTAACATGTGTTTCAGAGAGCAGGAGATATGATGACTAGTTGCCTATAAGTATTGTAATGGTGCAAAAAGTCAAACTTCAGAGGCATGTTATCATTTATCCTAACCTTTATTTGAATGTACATCCAAGTCTAGTTGCAGGAATCTGAGGGCAACGGATGTAAGAACAAAACTGGACAAGAACATCTGAAACAACCACAACCAAATTCACTCTATCCGGATGGAGCAATTTAACTGGATAGTTTTTTTTAAAGGCCGAAATGAAATAGAGTAACAGGGCTGTTTTTAAAATGTAAGGAGTAAAAAGTACAGATAATTGCGTGAAAATGTAAGGAGTAAAAGTAAAAAGTCGTTTGAAAAATAATTACTCCAGTGAAGTATAGATAACCAAAATTTCTACTTAAGTAAGGTAACGAAGTATTTGTACTTTGTTACTTGACACCTCTGGAAATGTGCAATAATGCACTACGCTAAACAATCGTTTTGGTATAAATTCACATATCGGTGTAAAGTAAAGATTCTAATTTTAGCAAGAGACTTGATTGTAATTTTAAAACACTTCCACAGCAAGGAAAGATGGAAACAAATGAATGAAGTTAAATTATTTGTAGATCAAATACACAGTATGTTTGTACCTCGCAGGCAACTGATTACACACACCTTTTACACCAACGTCTTCTGAAACATAATTATATTAAAAAGGCACTTCTCAGTTCCACGGGTCTTAGTCGGCTTAAGTGTCCCACTAATGAGCCCACAGAGGGCCATTACTCTCAAACAGTACCAAATAAAGAGCAAATGTCACCTTGAACTGCAGTGGCATTACCAGAAGTGTCAGAGCACCTCATCAGCAAGAAAAGTTAAGGCTGTAGATGCAGTCCCATTTGAAGAGGGGAAGTTTAAAAGTTTAACAATGTGAATCTTGTAACATTATGGCGATTTAGGAAGATGACGAGAGGAATCACGGCTTTTGATTACGATTGTATTTACAAAATTGCCCATCAGTCACTTGAAGAGTTAGAAACACAGACACAGTCAGTGTGGTTACATGCACATCTAAATCAAGCTATTGGCAACAATCTAGCTAAGGATTAAACTGGAGTTTCAGAGAAATCCAAGTATACATGCGCAAGAAGACAATCATTTATTGAGTGAGGTGCGTTCGACTCTGCAAAGCTAGGTGGCGCCACACTCACTTTTGCATTGGCGTTCTTCCGGTTCTTTCTTTGTTGTTTGTCTTCTTCTTCTCCTACTGTTTTTTTTTTTCTCTGTTGCTAAGATTTTTTATTTCTTTTATTTAACATTTCCAAACAGTACAATGATAACAAAACTTCACATTATGCAATTTCACGTTGAATTATAAAATATAAAGAGTACAACTCAAATAAAAAACAAAACAAAAAGCACAACACATTATAACCAGCCAGGGGGGAAATTATAACAGAAAGCCAAAACATTTACATACATTTATGGTTTTGATTGCTTTTGAATTATTAGAAAACTTAATAGAATCCAGATACTGTTTTAATTCACAATGAAAAGTAAAAAAAGAGGGTTTCTTGCGTAGGAATTTGGATTTGTGGATGTGGAATTTTGCGAGGATAATCAACAAATTAATAATAAATGTTTCTTTTGGTTTTGTTCTAATTGTTACATGGTCAAACACACCAAACAACACATCCTTCCTTCTTCTCCTACTGTGTTGATATTCTGGCTTTCCTGGTTTCGTCACTTCTGGATGGGAGAGTCCGGGGGCCGTCGCTAGCTCGGCTAACCGTGGGTTGGGTATACATGCTGGAATAACTCAAATTATAACCGAGCTTCAGTTCTACTACAGCCCGGCTAAGCTCTATACATGGCTTTTAAAAATTCATTATCGGTCAGAGTAAGGCAACAATTCGACTTTCTGTTAGTGCATGTAAACGTTCTGAGTGTGATGCTCTGCTCTCTGCATAAACAAATACAGTTCAACGTTGTTTCCCACTGACATATAACAGCAGAATCTTATTGTAAAATATTATTATAGCATGAGGAGATCAAATATGACTCTTCTAATGGTTTGTATATCATGTGTTTTTCTTTTTCTTTTTTCCAGTGTGATAGATACATACACTGTGTTGTACCAGTCTAATTGGATGAGGGTTATCTGTGGAGCATCACTGTTCATTGGGATCTGTTGTTCCTCATATGGGCTAACCAAGTAAACCACTGCCTAATCACATTCAAGTCAGAGTCTATTTGCTTTCTGGGGCACTGCTGCTCTGGCAATAGGCGGAGTGGGTAGGTGGAGGGGGTCTCATAAATGTGTGCACCATTGCCAATCTGTCCATCCTCATGCAAATACAGTTTATAAGGCCGCGGGAGACCCTGACAGACTGACATGAAGAAGAGGAGGCTGTGCTTTCAACCAATTAGCCAAGAGGACAAATATGATCTAAATCATACCCTGTCTGCAGGACAGAGTTAACAGGGCTGAAATAGAAAGGTACACACAGGGAGAATATGGTGTTTGCTCAGTACTAGACTAAAGTGACAGAGAGACAGACTGAAGTATTGACAGTTAAACATGCATGTACTGTTTAAATGGTGGACTGGTCATTGAGAGCTCAGGGAGTTTCCATCGTGGGAATTCTGATCAGTTAGCTGATAAACCATGTATTGTTAAAGGGGACATATATTAAATAAAAAACTGAAACTTTGGCTTGTGTATTACCACCACCAGCTTAACCCTTACGTTACCTAAATGTTCCTACCTGTGTTTGATGTCTTAACAGGGTTGGGCAAGTTCAAGCCACAACTCATGACAAGATTGTGCCAAAAAAGGGGATGAGTACAGAATGGATGTGTAGACAAGGGAAGATAATAAAACTGCTAGTACTTTTGTATCAGGTGTGTGTGTGGGTGTAGTAGTGTTTTGTGTCCAAGCACAAGCACCAGAGTTGCAACAGATTGCAATTCAATTCCCCTCAGTTCCCTGAAAAGAATATGAAAAAACAATAAACAGGTGATGTGCAGCATGAGCATCAGTGCAGAAGTAACATGCTTCAAACTATGCCTTTTTTCTGTTAATTTTCTCCTTCTCACCTTTAGAAACATGGTTCGGGGCTGTAGGAGTACAGCTGGAAAGCTGTAACCCCTTTACCATTTACCATGGAGGGATGGGCACAATGCCACGCAGCTCATTGTTTCTACTTTTCCTTACCTCATAAACTGAGGCTGATTCTGATTCTGAACTCAGCCTCAATCTTTTTAATTACTTTTAGGCAGACTTTTACTTTCGTAGTATTTCTAGCAAAAAAGATGGCAATCATTTTGTATCAGGTGTGTGTGTGGGTGTAGTGGTGTTTTGTGTCCAATCACAAGCACCAGAGTTGCAACAGATTGCAATTTAATGCCCCTCAGTTCCCTGAAAAGAATACAAAAAAACAATAAACAGGTGATGTGCAGCATGAGCATCAGTGCCGAAGTAACATGCTTCAAACTATGCCTTTTTCCTGCTAATTTTTGCTTTTTGGCAATATTTATTGAGGTATTCATTCATGTTAACACGCAATCAATCAATAAGTACGGTGGGGGAAAAACTGTTTTTTTTTTTGTTGCTTTTTGGCAATATTTATTGAGGTATTCATTCAGTTAAAGCAGCACAATGTAACTTTCAGCTTTTGTTGAGTTTGGTGGCTCCTTTGGACAAAAGCGGTAGTGCTTTACCAGTAGTGTGGAAGGGTTCCTACCATGCACCTCAAAGTTACATAGTGCCAGTGAAGGCGATACAGACCCCTCAGACCATGACAGAGGTTCATTAAACCTGTTGGAAGTTGATGTACCATCACAATGACTCTGGAAATATTATATTAAGGTGGAAAAGTTACATTGTGCTGCTTTAAGAGAGACAAATAAGACAGTTTAAAAAAAACAACCATCTAACTGCCACATTGAATCTTATGTGGAACTAAGATTTTTTGCAGCTGCTCATCTGACCAATAGAGGCTGCCTGCAAAACATGTTAAAATGTCCAACGTGAGAGCAGAAATAAACATATTAACAGCCTGGTTCAAAAATACATTTTGGTCTCAATTGTTTGATTTCACACTCATGACAATTCTGAGAGTGGGGATGTTTTTTTTTGCAATTTCATGTCACTGGCAGCACTGGATGTGACATAGTCAGTCAATTAAAAGACATCTAAATCTAGTTACCAACTGTGTTTGGCCCTCATTAATACGATGTAGTTGTAAAAGAACACTACTTAATCATTGTGCATTATGTAAGGGCTTTGCCTCTAAATAATATGATATGAGTATTCCCCCCAAATTTGCTGAAAGGATTAAATTTCAAATCACACATTAGTCAGTCTATTCTCCTTCATTACTGTGAAGTGGATCCACTTAATCTTGCTTTATGATCCAGGTCCTGCTCAAAGTTTCTTCCCTTTTAAAGTGGTGTTTTTCCTTGCCACTGTCCGGCCTATGGTTCTTCTAAGCCTAGAGACAACTTGCATTGCAATAGATGCTATATAAATAAAATTGAACTGAACTGAATCTTCTCATCATTGTGAATCTAACTCAAGAGTTTTCATTTTCATACAGCTTTAATGTGCTTCTTAGTGATTTGTGACTCAAACACTTTTCATTTGGGTCCTGCTTTATTCCGGTTGGGCTGTTACAGTCATTACCTGCTTTATACTTAATTGTCAGTGGTTCTTTCATCAAGTGCTTACTCTAATTTAATGTAACTGAGCTCTGCCAAACACCCCTGCAACGAGCTATTTACGATGCATTACAGTTACATTTTTTGCGGTGTGCTGAGCTCAGCAACGTACCTCTGAGCACATCTGCCAGCACCTTTACCTACTGAGAAAAAGTGCCCTGAGGCAATAGACTCCTTCTAAATGATTTATTGTTCGCGGAGTTCTGTAAACCCTGTGACTCCCACATCCTTCAAAATCTTAAAATGACATCCATTTCTGACATCCTAAGTGTAAAATCAGCCAAATGATCCATATCTGTACATTCACCTCTCACTGACTGAGTGTGACTGTGAAGTGGTTTATTTTACAAACCGTCTCTCACATGTCGACCCATCTTTTGTCTTGTTCTCTGAGTGTGGTAAGGTGCAGGAATAAACGGGGCTATCATCCAATGAGAAATGCTGGGAACATATGGTGGTTGAGTAGAGAAACTGTATGTGGCAGAGAACATTTTCCATAAATGGTTGTGATCACAGTGGAGACTTTAAGAAGGAGAGAGTCTCAAGGGGAGAAGCACACCATCTGGAATCCTGAAGGCTGTGACACATCCAATTTACCTCTACCTGTGGACCAGTCAGCAGCCTCCCTACTCACCAGGGCAGACAAGAGAGAGGTTGGATGCAGTCAGAACCCAGAGATCACTTGTGATCAGTCCAGCAGAGTTGTTTTGTGTAAAATAAAACAGCAAACATTTAGTTTTATGTCCATTGCTTTGTGAAATGTATGGACTTAAGGCAGGGATATTCAACTGGCGGCCCGCGGGCCACTTGCGGCCCGCCAGGAGTTTTTATGTGGCTCCTGGTCATATTTCATACCTAGTTATTAATTTTTTTAATATATATTCAATCGTTTTATATATTGTTGCATTTAACGTCACTTCTGGTCGGCGGCCGGCGAAACTAACATGGTTTACTTATTGCATTTTGTTAATTAATAAAAGTTTAAGATGCTTGGTAGCCTTTTCAGTTGGTCAATGATTCATTGGACAGTGTTTGTACATATGTTAATCTCTGTTGGAGATGTTTTTTAGATTTTTTTGCTTGTAATGAGAAGATAAATCTTTTCTACTTATTTCAAGTGAAAATTTACTTGAAACAGGTGAAAATTGTCAAATAACAAGTTATTTTTCTGGTAATGACTCTTGTTTTAAGTGTAATGAGATTTTTGACTAAAAATGAGACATTTTAACTAGAAATAAAACAAATATTCCTGGTAAGATTTTGAGTTTTTGCAGTGTGAGCACAAATGTATTATATATACATAAATCTTCGTCTTTGAGTACAAAATACATTTTGAAAACCCCCAAATTTTCCGCCTGCGCGCTTTGGGCGCGTGAAAGTGCGGCCCTCTCCATACAGTCCTTTTGCAGATGTGGCCCCCTCCCTAGTTGAATACCCCTGACTTAAGGCAACAAAAATGTTATTGATTCTGTTCACTTTATTCATTCATCCACACCTGCGTCATCCTGTTCAAGTATCATGGGAGCTGAAATCTCTCTCAGCTGTTACCTGGTGAGAGGCAGGAGCACCCCAGACCTTCATTACAGCCTTTATCCAAACTTTAAAAACTATATTTGCTGGAGGAAAATTCAAAATGGCCGAGCCAAGGACATTACTCCAGTCATCTTTTGTGTCTAATGTTTAGGAGAGGCAGTTCTGTTCATTACCATCGCATAAACTGATCATTATAAAATCCTAATAGGCCATTATTGTGGTAGCTATCCATAACTTTTATCACTATTACACTGTTTTTATTTTATAAAATGCTTCAGTTGGCTCCTCTCCTTTCATGGTTCTTGGAAATAATTTCAAATTTTGATTTGTCTGATCAAAGTTGTTAGATTTTAAATGAGCGTTTTCCCAAAGACGACAGATGCATTTCTGCATCACGATCATGTCTGGCTTCTCCTTGACACGACAGATCTTTATCCTGCACCTGTGGGCGGCACAGTGAACTAAGTTCGTAGAAAGGGATTTCTGGAATTTCTGGTCATTATGGTATAGAGACTGATTTTTTTATGCAGAGCTTTTTGAGGTCCAAATGTCATGGGCAAGTGATAGTGATTTCTGGCTGAGTCGCTTCTCCAGTGTTTGAAAATTTTGATGATATTATGTTTTGTAGATAATGAAATATTCAAAACCTTCGTTTTCCACTGACAACTAAACCTCTGATAATCTTTACTTCTGATAAACTCTGCCTGTCTCTTTTCATGCCCAATCTCACACTGACCTTTTGCCATTTAACTTAATTAACCAGATATTTCAATTTCATGCCACTTACTTTTTCAGCTTCTGCTGCACATAACCGAACCATTTATTTTTACACATCTAAATGCCATCTTATTCAAAAAGACCTAATATTTTTTATGAAATAGTAAATTGCCTCATTTTCAACATCTGATATGCTTTCTACATTACATTGTGAATAAAATATAAGTTTATGAGATTTTAAAATCATTGTATTCTGTATTTATTTACATTCTATCCTAACTTTTGGAGTTGGAGTTGTTAAAGCGTGCAGCAGATGCTCCTTTGTGAGTGGAGTCAGTTCGGTTTAGTTCCTCCTTTAAAAGTGCCAAACTTTGACAATAGCCACATGGCTGCAAAATGTGCCTTTTGTGACTTAACGGTTGATTCTTCAGAGGTAACATTCACCACTTCAAACCTGCAAATTAAGTACTTAAAAGCTCTATCAAGCTGTACTACTCAAAGACTCTGTCAACTGATGCATCTTGGTGTAATAATCAAAATAAATGTATTTGCAATTTCGGACTGCAGCATCCAGTTGCACATTCAGAAAATGTGTTTGTGTTGGTTTTGCAACTGGATATTAAACCAATGTTGTCATCTTATTCTTTGTGCATGTGTCAGTGTGTATTGTTATCTGCTGGTCTAAAGGGGAGTGATGGATGCAACGGTGCTATGATATGATCTGCGCCTCTGTTGGTTTTTGGTTTTAAGCAGAGTGTACTTGATGCTGGGTATTCCCGTCTGTCAAGGTCCTGCCACTCTTGCTTTGTTCCTGGGATTTCCACAAATCCAGGTGAAAGAATTTCACTCACGTCTCAAGTTTTCTAAATTTGCTAATTCACTGTCTAGCAGAAAATTTCAAGAAGTTTGTGGAAAATCTTTAACTGGAGGAGGACTTGGCTCAACTATGTCGAACAGTAACATGTAACACACACTTCAATATAAAAGTGATTAATCGGGAACTTAGTTAGTTTTATATATTTAAAGATTAGGTTCGGCTACTGGAGCAGAAGAGATAATTAATGAGGCCACACAACAAACTTAGTTCAAGTACCTGTATTAAACAGTCCAAACAAAACAGTGGACAAGAAAACACAAATATGATCATCAAAATAAACAAAGTGAAAGCTGGGCCCAGATCACTAAATAAATAATAAAAAAACAAAATACACCCCCGGGGGATTTTGAGTCAGTCACTGTGGTATATAACTCCACACCACAGAAATGTGGGTTCTGATGTCCTCCTCCCAGAGTATGCAGAAGAAAGGTAAGTGCGGTTTTATCCTACCACCTAGCAGGATCAGCAAGGTTCAGGCAGTCCAGAGGAAATCAAACTCTCCCAATCAGCAGACATCCGTGGGTCCTGGTACAGTTGGCCACCTCTGGACTGGATCAGCACGCAGGATCATACATCCAACAAAAAAACCTGACCTGCATAACAGTCAGAGCAATTTTCAAAATATATCTAACTTTCCATCACAGTGGTTAGCTCACATTTTTACTGTTTTATTTAACAGTGTAAACATAAAATAATCAAACAAACCAAAAGTGATGCAAAAGGTTTTCTTACCAAAGGAATCAGTAAACGGGCTCTCCTGACGTCTCAAAATGGCGACGGCGCACCGCCAACACACTACAGAACAAAACGCCTTTTTTTCAGTGCATTGTATTTTGCATTTTAGTTTCATTTGGTGCACAAAGGCACATACAAACACTCTACAACTTACATATAACCAGTGTCACTTAAACAGCGTCACGTACATCTAATTAAGAGCACTGCTCACAACACAGCGGCCGCCATTAAAGTTTTACAGCCATGAATTTCTCATTTACAAACAGTCAAAATCACCCAGAAGAGTCCAAATAAACAAAAAAAACCTCTTCACGGAACCGGGTTCGCTTCACTGGTGGTTATCCAGGTCTATCTGACAATTTTCTGAACAAAGAAAAATGTCACCTCCGTCTTTCTTTCCAAATCGTCTTTTTCCAACTCCGACACCAAAAGGCGGCGGAATTTTTTTTTCCACTTCCGGGAATTTCAAAATAAGATGCATGCGTTTCATTTTTTAATAAAACTCACATTACATGAATTTTTCCACATGCTCAAGACATTTTTTTATCTTAACAGTAAATATTTATATGAACAGGGTTAAACAGTAATTTATATGAACTGGGTTACAAACACTTGTATTTGCACCTGTAAATCTCAGTGTTTTCCCGAAACTGGTCGTGATAAAACATCCCTAACACATCAACCCATATTAAATGTTTTTTTATTATGATTGTTCTAATCACAGTTTCAGTTTAAAGACATGACTGACGTTTTTCAGCACTTTCCAAAACAGTAAGATCAAGTTAAACAGACAAGACATACTGTGTAATGCTTGTATGCCATCATGCTGATATATAACTTAACAAAACGGATAAAGACTCTGAGTTTTGTTTGAGAGTTTATACGATGACTGCAGCATTCCTTGTGTGTGAACCTATTTTTCTTTTTATGACATCAACCAGAATAAACTTTTGCACAGAAAGCATGGTGTATCTGGGGGGCTATTTTAACAGCAATTGTATGGAGCCAAATCAGGGCCAAAAGTTTTGCTAATTTGAAAATAAAATTTGAACCTGAAAATTTTTTTTTACAGTTTCAGTTTTATTTTTTTCAGTATCAGATCTTTTTTTCAGTTTCAAATCTTTTTATTTCAGTTTCAAATCTTTTTTTCAGTTACAAATCTTTTTTTTTCAGTTTCACTTCTTTTTTTTTCAGTTACAAATTTTTTTTTCAGGTTCAGACTTTTGGCCCGGATCTGGCGTGGGGGGCGTGGCATCAACTGAGAGGGGCGTGGCATCATGAGTGACAGCACAACAGAGAAGGCGGGGGACGTTCTTCAGTCATGTTGCCTTCAGGAATCGTAGGTTGCAGAAGTTATCAGTAGAAGTTTGATTCAACACTGTATATACACCATATTCACGTGATTGGCAGTGGAAAAAACTGATATTAGTGACACATTTCTGTTTGAAAGGCTGTTTTAGACCGTACTTGGCACCAATCGCAGTATAAAAGCAATAATCTATGCCAGACTGTACAGTTCAACAGCCACACTTTAAAGTTTGACATTTCCCACTTCCACATACTACCAAGTACGGTCTAAAACAGCTTTTTAAACAGAAATACTATACTATACTAAACTATAATCTCCAGGTTGGGGCTTTGGCTTCCAGCGTCCATAACACCAGAGTTGTATTGTCAGTCCCACTCCATCATAATTACGTCTGGCCACTAACCAATGTCTCCTGTTCTTCCTGTTCAGCGCAAATGAGTTCTGGGGATTGGATTTTGCAGTGGGATTTCTCATGATGTTATATCTAAGGTAGCTGAGAGAACCAGAACTGCGAGCAATTCAATACTGAGTTGCAAATAATAATAATAGTAATATTGAAAAGGTCCATTGTGAGGGATGGACGTGTGTCCGTTGTTTTTTAAATTACGAGCTTAACTGGATTTTTGTAAAATATGTATTGAATAAATCATGCCAAAATACAGTATGCATGCAGAATCATATAAAAAAGGACAGGTGCCTTGAATATTTATCTAGATGTAACAGAGAATAAGCAGCAAGGTTTACTTTATTATTATTATTTAACTGCATGGGATTTTTGTTTCTTACTCTGTGGATCTTCAACTTTTACCTCGTTGTGACATTTAGTCAAAAACAGCATTCTGACATTCATCTACAGTTTGCATTATAACATTTTTCACAGATATAAATGTCATGTCCTCCTTGAGCTGCCACGGTATTGTGATGGAGGGAAACAAAGCACAGCTCAAAAAACACATATGAAAAGAAATAAAGTAAAGCACTTTATGTTGCACAAGTTGCATATAAAGTGTTTTACACATAAAGTTTTATTGATTGGTGTAAGACACAATGGCTTAGTGGAACAAACTGGTATTTGATATTATTGTGCCGGACCGTCCCCACTGATTAGTACAGCTTTGTCACTGGTTTTAATTTAATTAATATGCCCCCGTGTGGTCAGAGTTGCTACATAGCGTGACTTTAAAACAAGTATGTAGTGTCATGGGAGTCTTGGCGCTTAAAGGAGCATGAGGCTCCTTTTACAGTTTTTTACGATTGTTTACACACTAAAATAAAAATTTCCACACAATTTGCGAAATTCTACTCCAAGGAGCAAAACATCTCCACAGATATGCACAACATTACACACAATGTCTGCTTCACCCTTTTTGCAAAACATTACACACAGTTATTTGTAAAACTCTACACACATTTTCACACCTTAGACACAGATAAGGATTGTGAGGTTACTTTCTTGTCATTACAAAGCCCCGGATTGCCAATGACCACACTCATGAACAAATTGGATAATCACATCCACCAGGTGTGGAAGCACACATGTGCAAAATTGAAAACGCAGCACTCAGGTGTGCTATAAAAGGAGGCCCAGGTAGAGGAAGAGGAGAAGAAGGACTTGAAGAGTTGATATAACCTGAACAAAGAAGACGAGGACCAAATTTGACTCAAGAAATCCGTGCAACACTTATTGACCATGTCTTCAACTATGGACTGACACTGATGGAAGCTGGACAAAGAGTTCAACCTAATCTCAGCAAAAATACTGTTGCATCCGTAATTCGGACATTTCGTTGAGAAAACAGGTAAGCTAACCACACTGTACATTGAAACTGAATCTTGCTATACTTATCATCAGTATTGTTTACTATGACATTTGACAGTAGGCTGCATGTGTATTTTTTTATATATATTTTTTTTTTACATAGGATTGAGGGTCGAGGACACCAAGGTGGAAGGCGCCCTATGTTCACTCTGCACAAGAGGCTGCCATTGTGAACATGGTTTTGACCAATAATTGTATTGTAATTGTATTGTGCCTTGCCAATGAAGACATAGCCTGTGATGTGGATGAAATCTTATGGCCTCATCCAGCCAGACGGAGAGATGATGAATAGTTACAGTATTCTTTTTGCTTTTGCAGTAGTTTTTTTTTTTCAGAGTGTGTGTATGTACTTCATGCAGTAATTTTTATTTGTTTACGGATTGTATTTGTTTCATTGATTTCATTGTTGGTTGATTACTGTAACTGATTATGGTAAGAAATACTGTAAGTATTGAAATAAATACTTGAAATATTCAGTCTGCAGCATCAGTGTTGTGCAGTGCTTGGTAAGTTTATAGTAGGCCTATTTGTGTACATTCTCCCTATATCTCAAACTAATCATGAAGAATGTTGTGGGTTTGTCACTATTTTTTTTTTACATCTAAATTATCCCTTACATAACAATGTCTGGCCAAAAATCTAGCACATGCTATTTCTTGAAATTAGTTTTTTTACAAATGTGTTTTTTATTTATCACAGCAGTGTGAAACTGGCTGCAATAGTATCTGATCATTGAGGACTGTGTTGGTTAAATGAAAACGAATAAAATTTTCACAAATATGTGTATATGTTTTGACTGAAGTGTGTATGTTTTGACTAAAGTGTGTCATTTTGCAAACAATCTAGGACTTATACAAATTGAGTGTTGTGTTTGGATAATTGTGATTATATTTTGAAAAAAAGATCCCAGTTTTCAAAATAGCGTGTAAACAATTGAAAAAAACTGTAAGAAATGAGACTCTCTAGCGCCACCCTTCACCACGATGGCCGTTGGGGGTACTGCAGCCAACAGTGAAGCCGGCACGGGAGAACGGGGAGAACACGCATGCAGCGTCATGTGACGTCACATCCGCAGGACAGCGCGGGAAATTCCGGTCACAATTGCAGCACATTTTGCAGCACACAGCCTGTTCAAGGCAACGGAGAGATACACTAGAGGGCTCATTCGTTTTGGTTTGGAACGCTTCATCTGACATTATTACTAGAAAACTTAAAACGTATACAAATTTTTTTCATAAATCCTGCCTCAAGCTCCTTTAAATGATCAGGTGGTAATGTTTCTCATGCTGAACATTTATTAAAGTCAGCTTTTTGAAGCTTACAGAGCAGGAAGAAAATATATAAACAACTCAAAGTCTTTTCTCTATCCAGTCAGCAAAACAACATCAGTTACTTTCTGTTGTAACTGATTTCAGTGACTTCAAAAGGTGGGGACTCTGTAACTGTGTGTGGGTAGTGGAGCTGTAACTTGCTGAGCTGGTTTCACCTTCAAATATAGCAATGTAAAACCACAGTCTTCACTAGCTGGTTCCCCTTTAACACAGTACCTTTCCCTCATCTGCACTAGTGTGTTTCTGGAACCAGAATGCATCACTTTCTCATGACAGTCATGAGTATCTGTGTTTTGTAGGCAGCACCCATGGGCAAGACGAACATATCAATACATCCGAAAACCCGTTTCAAAATAAGGGCTTCCTTAAAGAAATCCGATAGTAAGAGAAGAGATCTGGGCCAAGTTCATTTTGTTTTATTCATTCGTTTTCCCTAAAGAAGGAGGGTTTAAAGAATGGAAATGAAATGAGAGAAGGTGAAGATGAAAAGAGATGGTGGAGACAAAAGACAAAAGAGATGGTGGAGACAAGAGTTTGGTGGAGAGGAGGTGAAGTTGTCTTCTCTCTGCTGGACTTTTTCTAAATCCAGCTCATCAAAGTTTTCTTCTTCACCGCCTTTTAAGCAGAGTCTCAGGAAGAGCCTCCACCTCCCTGTTACAGTCAGGCCACCGAGCTGGACTGTGGGCCCTGATGAAAGATCTGAAAAATACAATCCCATACATTCTATTAAAACACAACTGTTTTCAGTGTTATTATTTATGTATTTATTTATTGTGAAGATATTTTTTTAAACAGTCAAGAAAGACCTTGTTCTAGCTTAGATTTATCTACCTGTTGGTGCTCTGATGCTTCTATGGTGTCAGTTAAGTTCAGGCTTCCATCTGCCCGTCTCCTAAAACGCGGCTCCACTAGATTCAAAAATAAAATAAAAAGTGTATAAATAAAATGCAATACTCGTACAGTTGGAGCATCAGTCACACAGACACATACATGTGTAACTGTGTCTGTTATTAGCAAATACAAATTTAAGACTGTAGTGTGGGTTATCTCATGCTAAACAGTGAAGGAATGCCTGTACCATGATTCCCCGAGGGGATGGAGAGTTGTAGTGTCAAGGTTGACATTCCCCCAGCCTCCAGTTTGCCTTCAGTTTCTGTCTTGCCCCGCCTGTGTCCCATCTGCCCTGATTGTGTCCACACCTGTGTCTCGTCTTGTCTCGTTATCCCCTCAGTATATCTTGTCTTGTCATTCCTTGGTTCCCTGTCGGTCCGTACTGTGTCTTCCTCCATGTCTCCTCGTACCCTTTTTATGATCCTGGTTTTTTGTTCATCCTGCTCTGCAGCGCCTTGTTTTGCCTTTTTGTGGATTAAATCCTTTTTGTTTTGAGAACTCCTGTCTCCAGCCTCCCTCTGTCTCCTGCACTTGGGTCCTAAGCAAACCAACCATGACAGAACGGACCGACCAGGTGGACCCAGCGGGAGAGTACCTCACCATGTTGGACTTCCTCTGCCGTGAAGCGGCTAAAAACGTGCGTGAGTGTTGGGACCCCTTTTGGGGAACACGCCTGGCTCTGGGTGGGCCCAGGAGCCTGCAGAGGCAACGGCGACGGCGTCAGCGCCAGCGCCAGCCCCAACCTGTCCCTGTTCCTGTGGTGGTCCCGGACGCACCTCTCCACGTTCCTGTGGTGGTCCCGGACGCACCTCTCCACGTTCCTGTGGTGGTCCCGGACGCACCTCTCCACGTTCCTTCGCATCAGCCCCTCCTCTGGTGATGGTTCCGGACGCACCTCTCCACGTTCCTTCGCATCAGCCCCTCCTCTGGTGATGGTTCCGGACCCCCCTCAGCCGGCTCCGAGGACTCATGTCCCCCCCCAGCCGGCTCCGAGGACTCGTGTTCCCCCCCAGCCAGCTCCGAGGACCCGTGTCCCCCCCCAGCCCGCCCTGGATGTGGACTCTGGGGACATCTGGGATCTGTCCCTTGAGGGGGGGCCGGCGCCACAGACCCGGGCACCCCCGCAGCCAGCTCCCCGGACCTGCGTACCCCCACAGCTAGCGCCCCGGACCCGGGTACCCCCGCAGCCGGCACCCCGGACCCGGGTACCCCCGCAGCCGCCGCCTCGGACCCGGGTACCCCCGCAGCCGGCGCCCAGGACCCGGGTACCCCCGCAGCCGGCGCCCAGGACCCGGGTACCCCCGCAGCCGGCGCCTCGGACCCGGGCTCCCCCGCAGCCAGCGCCTCGGACCCGGGCACCCCCGCAGCCATGTCCCGTTCCTGAGCCATGTCCCGTTCCTGAGCCGTGTCCCGTTCCTGAGCCGTGTCCTGTTCCTGAGGCGGTCCCGCAGCCCTCTGTTCCTGAGGCGGTCCCGCAGCCCTCTGTTCCTGAGACGATCCCGCAGCCCTCTGTTCCTGAGGCGGTCCCGCAGCCCTCTGTTCCTGAGGCGGTCCCGCAGCCCTCTGTTCCTGAGACGATCCCGCAGCCCTCTGTTCCTGAGGCGGTCCCGCAGCCCTCTGTTCCTGAGGCGGTCCCGCAGCCCTCTGTTCCTGAGGCGGTCCCGCAGCCCTCTGTTCCTGAGGCGGTCCCGCAGCCCTCTGTTCCTGAGGGGGTCCCGCAGCCCCGTCAGGTTCCCGAGTCCCGTCAGGTTCCCGAGTCCCGCCAGGAATCCCTGTCACGCCCCCCGCCAAGACCGCCAAGCCCCACGCCGAGACCGCCAAGCCCCACGCCGAGACCGCCAAGCCCCACGCCGAGACCGCCAAGCCCCACGCCAAGACCGCCAAGCCCCACGCCAAGACCCACGCCGAGCCCCACGCCAAGACCGCCAAGACCCACGCCGAGCCCCACGCCAAGACCGCCAAGCCCCACGCCGAGACCCGCGCCAAGCCCCACGCCGAGACCCACGTCAAGACCCAGGCCTAGGCCTCGTGGGCGGCCCCCGGAGCGTTCTCGCCGGTCTGGTCGGCCTCGTGGACGTCCCCCCGAGCGTTCTCGCCGGTCTGCCCGGCTTCGTGGGCGACCCCCGGAGCTGTCTCGCAGGTCTGCACAGTCCCCAGGATGGCCCCCGGAACGTTGGCCTGGGCCCTCCTCCAGGCCCCCTCCGCCCGCCCTGGGTGGTAGGCCGAATGGGACATCTGGGATCTGTCCCTTGAGGGGGGGGTTCTGTCAAGGTTGACATTCCCCCAGCCTCCAGTTTGCCTTCAGTTTCTGTCTTGCCCCGCCTGTGTCCCATCTGCCCTGATTGTGTCCACACCTGTGTCTCGTCTTGTCTCGTTATCCCCTCAGTATATCTTGTCTTGTCATTCCTTGGTTCCCTGTCGGTCCGTACTGTCTTCCTCCATGTCTCCTCGTACCCTTTTTATGATCCTGGTTTTTTGTTCATCCTGCTCTGCAGCGCCTTGTTTTGCCTTTTTGTGGATTAAATCCTTTTTGTTTTGAGAACTCCTGTCTCCAGCCTCCCTCTGTCTCCTGCACTTGGGTCCTAAGCAAACCAACCATGACATGTAGTTTATTCACATTCTACTATATACACTGTATTTACTTATTAATGCTATTGCTGCAACCCGGACTCGGTCATCATTGAAGGCCTTCCCCCGACATCCCCTTCAGGGAACCCTGCACCTTCACCTGCAACTGATTCGTTATTATTTTAATTTCATCATTGACCTTCCTTCTTTTCTGACGGATGATGACGAGATTAACCGCTGAAGGAGCTGTTCACCAAGAAATATGGTTGCTCTGATTTATTAGCCAAGTTTGAACATTTAATTATAGCAGCAGCAGCATCTTCTCAACAGTCTTTTACTTTGAATTTGGCTTATTTGTTAAGTTTTCATCAGCGATTTTTCTTGCCTGCAGAGACATTTAGCTCGATGAGACAAGTGGACGTCTACTCAGAACAGGGACGACAGTCACTCACACTCTTTATTGTAGTAGCTCTAAACAAATCACAGCACAGTTTGTGCTATTCATTTTAGTCTCAGTCCATTTTCATATGAACAATTCCTGTTCCATGTGTGGGTTTGCATCATTCACATGCCATTGCTGCCATGTGTTTTCTTCATAAAATATAGTTTGGACACCTGATGACTGAGTTGCTGTTGGTTTGTGTACTTTGGTATGCCCACAAACTAATCAGTCATCTCATGTAGTATGAACACCACAATGAATTTGAAACGTTTGATTAAAATATAGCATGTTGTATTATCTGAAAAGGACAGTAACATGGAAAGTTTTGCATGTGAAAGCCTGAATTCTGTGGACAAGAAGTCCCATAAAATGGACGCAGTTAAACACGGAAACATTTAGGAGATTTCTGTGTGCAGATCTCAATAATTGCTAGGTCAATAAGTCTCAAATGTGTTGCAGGGAAAGATCATTTCAGGCTTTCAAGGTAATCAGTATATGGTTTGGAGTGTAAAGATGTCATAAAGGTGATCTGCTGGGACTTTTTTGTCTCAATGAGCTTATTTTATGGACAAATACAAGTGAAGGATAAAAGAAAATTGACCATATTTCTTAAAATCTTTCTACAGGACTGTCTCAGAAAATTAGAATATTGTGATAAAGTTCTTTATTTTCTGTAATGCAATTAAAAAAACAAAAATGTCATACATTCTGGATTCATTACAAATCAGCTGAAATATTGCAAGCCTTTTATTATTTTAATATTGCTGATTATGGCTGATTATACAGTTTAAGATTAAGATTCCCAGAATATTCTACTTTTTTGAGATAGGATATTTGAGTTTTCTTAAGCTGTAAGCCATGATCAGCAATATTAAAATAATAAAAGGCTTGCAATAATTCAGTTGATTTGTAATGAATCCAGAATGTATGACATTTTTGCATTACAGAAAATAAAGGACTTTATCACAATATTCTAATTTTCTGAGACAGTCCTGTACATTTCTGGTGGATTTAACCTTTTGGAAAGCATCCAATAACCACCCTTCTGATCATTTATAATAACATTAAATATGTAAATAGTGTTATTTCTCAAAATGTAATATACTCATTTTTACAAGGATTCTTTTTGCCATCCATCCCTAACGTGTAATTTTTCCTTGAGGCTGAAACAAAAGACTTAGATGTAGACACAATTTGCATGGTTCCGCTTGGATAGGGTGCTTGATGAAGCTCTCAGATACACCTCTCAAAGCAGATTAAGATCTAATCTCAGGCAGAAAGAATTGATTCCAGTCAGCTAGAATTGTTGGGAAGCATGTCAGTAAATAGTCCCCATGGAAAAGACCTCACAATGACAAATGCTTTCAATTTTACACTTCTTTTAATACCGGAGGGCTATTGAGACCTTTTGTCATTTAAACTGTGCACAGGCAAATGCCCACAGGCAAAACGTGAAGTATTAATATTACTGTTATTTTGACTCCACACCACTATTTAACAAAATGCAATTCACATCATTTAAACAACCGGCATAGTTTGGCGGCTCCTTTGCTCATTGCTGGCATGTCACCTTCTTAGTTAATAAACTTTGACATGTAACAAAACCAGATTTTCAACTTTCAGTCCTTTTTGAAAACACTTGGATGGCAAAAAAATTGGGCAGATAGGCTCATTGTGGACACCTCTAAATCATAGATCTACAGAAGGTTAGAAGGCCAGCTTTTTATGCAGCTGGGATTTGTGGGGATGCACCTCAAGACAGGTATAGTTTAAAGCCTCCCCATGAGCTGTAAAAAAATAAATAAAAAATGCACCGCAGAATATATTCAGTGAGGGGTCAGTCTAAGTTCTTTTCTATCTGCACCTGTCACATAAAATGATAAATCTTCTTCCCTCTCACTGCAGATGAAACATGGGACTCAGAACTCAGGAGAAGTTTCATCTTCCCATCTATCACTGAAAAACTGAATACATCAATGACGGGCTAATTTCTCCTCTCCTGGGACTTTCCATGGCTGGCCGCTAAGTAGGATGAAACAGATGGACCGCTGAGATAATCCTCTTTACTGGCCTTTTGGTGTCATTATCTATTTGTTTCTTTTGGAGAAAAATAACCATAAGATATGCACCAAATGTGAATATGTGTCAGACGTAGTCTGATCTTATTGTGGGGGATTTTGCAGAGTTTCACTCTATACACTAATGGCTTCTGATATGCATGCTGTACTTTGTAATGAGGTACAGCTGTGAACACCAGTGTAAATAATTATAGCAGGATTACCAAAAGCCAAAACTTCAATGAAGTGTTTAGTTTTTGTAGATAATATCAAAAAGTTGATTTTTCTAAATTATGATACCGATTATTATTATTAAAATTTAATCCGAGTGATGGTTGTGAAATGTACTGCCAAAAATGAAAAGTGACCTTAATATTTCATATTAAGCTGTATTTTTTTGTATTCAGTCAAGCAGAGTATCTGAGTGTGTGGTTCAGGCCGAGGTGCAGAACACTGAACGCCTGCCAGTGAGCCGTTGCACTGACTGGCAAACCATGAGCCATCTAAGAGCGTATAGTGTATAGAAATTAGTAAATTGTCCGGTAAAAATATGCATCTAGAGCATGAGGACTCGGTCCAAATTTTAAATTGAGTCTTAGTTAAGGTGCTGTTTATTTATTACTTTCTGTGAGGTAATACTTCAAAGTGCTTCATTATGGATACAGTTGTGCTTCCAAGTTTCTGAACCCTTCCGAAATTAGATTTCTGCCGAAATATGAACTAAAACACAAACTTTTTTTCAAATAAATACTAAAAATAAGATAACAAATATATAAAACAATACAAGAGCTTATCAAAGAGACATCTTCCCTTGTGATTTCTGAGACTCTCAGCTAAAGAACTGTTGATGCTCAAAAGGCTAAAAAGTAGTTATAAAACCATCTCTACAGAGTATCGGACATGTTGTTAAACTGAGGAGATCAAGAATCACTATTACCAAGGTTGTTTTCTGTTACTTTGAAAAGTAATGGCTTAGATTCACAAATGTATCTCCAACTGGCAGCTTAATTAGAAACCTCATTGTTGCAACTGCAGCATCACTGATGTTGTGGAGCTGATGCAGTCAGGGGTTTCTTCCAGTCTCTACTGTAGTCCTTAGCTGCTGACAGACATTTACTGTGAGCCAGGTGCAATATGTTGTCCCCCATGATTTGTTGTTGTCCTTTCTACATCCGAATGGATCGTGTTAGTAATTAAATCTAAGTCTTATACATTTCTTTGAAGTGCATGAACCCCAATATGTTTTTTCTTTCTCCTTTTTAACCCTTATCAAAAGAGTTATAACAATGAAGATCATTCTAAGACCAAAATGTGTATAAGAGGTCACAAATGGATCCAGATAATTTTCGAGGAACTCAAGTCCTTGCTCACATCAGCTAAATCAAATCCAATCAAATCATTATATATATATATATATATATATATATATATATATATATATATATATATATATATATATATATATATATATATATATATATATAGTGATAAAGTTCTTTATTTTCTGAAATGCAATTAAAAAAAAAAACGTCATACATTCTAGATTCATTACTGATCAACTGAAATATTGCAAGCCTTTTATTATTTTAATATTGCTGATTATGGTTTACAGCTTAAGATTAAGATTCCCAGAATTTTCTAATTTTTTGAGATAGGATATTAGAGTTTTTAGCTGTAAGCCATGATCAGCAATATTAAAATAATAAAAGGCTTGCGATATTTCAGTTGATTTGTAATGAATCCAGAATTTTTGCATTACAGAAAATAAAGGACTTTATCAAAATATTCTAATTTTCTGAGACAGTCCTGTATGTATATAAAACAATAAAATGCAGCCCAAAGTGCTTAACAGTGAACACAAACCAAAGTTGTTGTTTTTTTCAATAAAGAAACCACAGAAAAATAATGGTTTGCACAAAGAAAGCTGCTGGTCTGGAGCATGAAAGCTGCTTTCTGCCTGCAGTCTGCTACAGATCATAACTTAAGGACTTGTGAGATAAAGCCGACCTCGTTGCAGGAGGTCTTGGTCCTGACCCATCGTTCTTGGCCCTCTGTTTTCCCCCTCTTCACGCTGGCCTTCTGTTTCTTCTTCTCTAATTAATGGAGTTGCAAAAGCCCAAAAATCCCATAAAAAAAAAAAAAAAAAAGTTCCTTCTAGACTTCCATTCAAGCCACCAGTACCCCACAGTGAAGAATGTGGCTGAACACCGTTGGTTTTTCTTCTGTGCATTGCAGATAATGATGTACAGTATGAATGTGTAAGATATATTTAATATTCTTGTTGCTTGGAAAAACATTCACTAAATAAATCGATAAAGCATTATTGAACTGAATCAAAGCCATGTGCGTAAATCATTTTTTTTACCTTGTAAAATATACCGTACACCCCGCAGTTTGAAACATTTGATTTGTTACCACCTCGGTGCATTCTTAGACTTTCCAGTTTGAAAGGATAGGTAAAAATCTCTTGGGTGGATTCACAGGTTAGCACAACAGTAAATGTCTTATGTGAACCAGCAAGTGAAATGGATTGATTCTCCTGCGGCCGATGGGACAGTGGGTGATCAATATCTTCACATGAGCCTGAGTCTCTCTGGTACAGGAGCCAAGCACTTCAGGTAATGAACTGCCTGCTTGATATATGTCCCTCACAGGTTGGGATTGCAGTGGTACAACATGGTAGTGCAACAGCAGCAATTCCTTGATTAGCCATTTTTCTTCCATCATGTTACCCTGGCACTTGGAGAAATCTCTCACACACATATATACCAGTCACCGGCCTTCGTGTCACCATACCCATAGTCAACCTGTCATGTGGCTCTTGCAGAGTTCATATCACCATTTCAGCTTGATTTGTGAAGGCAATAAAAGGAATATATTTTACAGTTCAGGTTTTGTAGCTTTTATTTAGATAAAGTCTTAAATGTATTCCATCTATTATAATTTATCTATTTTTTCAAGAGTTCAATACAGACACTTTGCAGCTATCGACTAGTGGGAGTTTGGCAGGTGTTCTGTAGACTACAGCAGTGGTTCCCAACCCTTTTTTCTTGGAGCCCCCCCTACTTGTGTCTAAGACCAGCCAGGCCCCCCGACCCGTACGTACTAGCACCAAAATAGTCTTTAATTGAAAAAATTAACATTAATTATGTTATTTGATACATTTCTCTTTGGTTTACACTGTATATGACTTTGTCTTTCTCACCTTCATTTTGTGTCACCAATGTATAAAATACGCACAGAAAATAATTGCAAGGACATAAAATAATTTCTGAAAAATGTCTCTTTTAATATGAGCGCAAACATTTTTAACATTTTTCCTTTAACAACCTTTCCTTTCATTCAACCTGTCGGAGTAGTAGTAGGATTAAATGTTGAATAATAATATAATAATACGTTATTAAGTTTTTATCCTGCTAAATAACTTAGAAATATATTTTGGTCATTTTAAAATACTACGTGGGTTTAAACAGACTTGGATTACAGTATTCCATTAGGTGTGTTATTATTTTTTATTTATTTAACATGCGCAAATATAATTTTTACAACTGCATATCCTCAAAGCAGACAAAGTTTCGCGCCCCCCCAGAGATCTCAGGCGCCCCCCCAGGGGGGGCCCGGACCCCAGGTTGGGAGACACTGCACTAGGGGCAGAATACACAGACACCAAAACAATGTTCCACAATGGATTGAGATGGTGCAGATTTAAATGTTGTCAGGGTTGTTCACCTTTATGCTGAACAACCATTTTCATTAATACAAGTATCTCTGGATTGAAAGGTCAAAGGTCTGGTTCTTGTCAATTAAATACCTGCCACGATCATTTACCATGGCATGCTTTAAAAGCTTAGCTCTGTTTGTCACACACAGCTGCAGTGACCTGTTATGAGAACAGTAGTGTTTAGTTTTCATCATGTTGTGGTGTTCAGGGTACTATGCATCCTTTATTATTAGTAAAGAAACATCTCTTAAATAAATACATATAAAACTTATTTAATTATTATTAAATGGCTATTGGTTTACTAAAAATGGTCATGGGTTCAAGTTACGATAAGTGATTATAACTTCAACGCATTGTAGATGACTATACATTGTTTGAATTGGTTGATGCTATTTAAAGAAGGTATGATTTTTGTATTGTAAATGCATTACATCTAAATGTTTCGGAATGACTGTAACTTTAATGTGAGTGTCAAAAGGAGCACTGGTCTGATTTGACAGAAATCTACAATATATTTTGTAGTAGAATTTCCTTTTTTTTTTCCTTTTCCTTTTTTTTATGTTTCTTTTCTTTTTCTTCTACTACCTCCTTAGGTTTCCTTTTAATTTTTGTCTTGTATTGTATATTACAGTATGTGTCAGACCCCAGGAAGAATAGCTGCAGTTTTGCTGCAGCTAATGGGGATCCAAAAAAAAAACTATAAACTATAAACTATGCATCCTTTAACTCTGGGTCATTTCTGCACCGATACTCCTGATGAATGTTTGACCCACTTGCAAGCAAATTATGTATTAAATCTGCTAAAACTTGATCATCTCTCAGGTCTTCAATCATGATAATCTAATGCACTCAGTTTCAGCCCACATAGTCACTCAGCTGCAACATATCATACAGAGGTCTTTGTAAGTTGTTGCCACAACAGGTACTTCCTACTGCAAGGCAAAAGGTCTGAACCAAATTTCATGATGAGCCAACCAAAAATGAGAAAAACAAATATTCATAGCTGTTTGACCACTGTCATGGTTTAGAGTTGCATGTTCCTGCACTTAATAAAAAAAAAAAACAATGTCTGTACATCACAACGCTGTTAGGCCATTCATTGTTTGCCTGCTGAACATCAATGAACTGAAATATGTCGGATTAAATGAGTAAATTTATATTATTGAGCCAGTGCAACATATCATGAGATGTCTTTTCTGACATTTGGATGTGAACTGTACTCACGATAAGTAGTAATAAGTCTGCTATTGTTTGGGATTAATAACTTGTTTGTATACTCTATTAGTTTAAGGAGATGGGACCTTATTGTGATCTTGGGCTCCAGTTTACAACAAGCTCCCTGTTCTCCAGTCAGTAATTGCATTGTAGATATTGAGCCTTTCATTGACTGTGTCTCTGTTAATTGTCACCACTAACATAATGAGGTAGGCAGCCATTTACCAAATGAACTGGCTCATGGCTCATTGAGTGTAGGGATGGGCGGTATGGACTAAAAAATGTGTCACAATAATTGGCATTTATCCCGATAAGGATAAAAATGACGATAAAAAAAAATACCAATTCAACTCCACCTTTGTAACTATAAATCTATCACCACATTCAGTCTTCGGAGCCCCCAAAACACTGCTCTAAAAGAATAGTAAATGCTACTAAACTACACCAATTAAATTGAATTAATAAAAACCAATTAAATGAGTCCACCAGTACTGCAAAACTGTAATGACTCAGATCCGCCATGTTTGTTACACAAAAACCTCATCAACAGGAATTTATCTTTCTTTCTTTCTTTCTTTCTTTCTTTCTTTCTTTCTTTCTTTCTTTCTTTCTTTCTTTCTTTCTTTCTTTCTTTCTTTCTTTCTTTCTTTCTTTCTTTCTTTCTTTCTTTCTTTCTTTCTTTCTTTCAGGCTCATTTCTCTTTCTTTCTGTCTCATTTCCTTCCTTCCTTCCTTCCTTCCTTCCTTCCTTCCTTCCTTCCTTCCTTCCTTCCTTCCTTCCTTCCTTCCTTCCTTCCTTCCTTCCTTCCTTCCTTCCTTCCTTCCTTCCTTCCTTCCTTCCTTCCTTCTTTCACATACATTGTGCGTGGATTTAATGCAGAACCACAAATCAGCTTTACACAAAAACGTCATCAACGGGAATTTATCGTTTTTCCCGCGAGATGACAAATTCTTACCGTGGGGAATTTTTTTGACGGCATATCGTGAACGGTAAAATATCGCCCATTCCTAATTGAGTGTTCTTGTTTCACTACTTATGACTTCTGCATTTCACTCCATATTCAAAATGTGTCTGTTCAGATCTGATGAGCCTAAGTATAAGACCATCTCTAACCTTTGAATGCATATTCAGCAGTATCAGTCTGTGGTGTAAACTCACTCATCCATGTCATGGTAACTTTCAAAGGCTTGAATCAAGAATAGTTGACATCCTTTTCTGTTCTCAATTTGAACTGAGGATACTGTCTGGATGGAAGGTGAAACATCTTCAAGACAAAAGAAAACCAATTCATCTGTGCCTTGATTCAAGCATTTGAGAGCTGTCATTTTGTGAAATATTTTGAACGCTGCAGTCAGAAAAGTAAAACACACAGTGGATAGTGGTAGTGGAACCATAATCTTGTATCCTCGAGCCTAATGGAAAAAAAGAGATAATCCATATTGATCTGCATGCAATGAAGCAGAGTATGTCCTTGGGGTTCGGATTCACCACCCCAGGAGAGTCTTTGTGGATTCTCTTTATGCATGATCATTTTCTGGTCAGTATAATGAAACTTAAAGCAGTTTGGTGACTGTAAATCTGCTCTGCTCGGATTGCACTGCTGCAGGTCTGACTGGACCACACCTCACTGTCGCAGATAATAATTTATTATCCTCCCCTGAGAAGTGAGAGCTCTGCAAATGATGTAGAGTCACCTCGATCATCAAGCTATGTCTTCTAGTTGAAGGAAAAGTTAAACCTAGAGTGGAAAACCAATATGTGAACTTAAATACACTAGGCAGTTTTCATGGGGGTGAAGGGAGGAGCGTATCCCATGATGATAAAGAAAAACTGGAAAATAATAATTAAAAAAATATATTTAGCCACTTCTTTAAGACAATTTACTATGCATTTTCCTGGTAGTGTTTTAGCTGTCGGATAAATAGACATAAATAGACAGCTGATGATACTGAAAGAATTACTTTGATATAATTACTTCCTGTTCACGTTCGCAAAAAAACTGAGCCAACAAAATATTCACTGGTGCATACAATGTGAGAAACTCATACGTGTTAAAAAAAAAAAAGGTGGTGTGAAGTTATTGTAATTGATTCCAGATTGGCTGCAGGCAGGGGTGCAGATCCGATGTCAGGATTGGGGGGGACACCAACGTGATTTTAAACTATACATTTTTTGCCAATATGCAACTCATACCATGCCATAAATTGGTAAAGGCTCGCCAAGAAATACTGCACAGGGAATCATTTATTGTGCTTACCTTTCTTGTTTATTTGTCCTAAACAGCCAACAGTGTGTGTCACTGCTTACTTAACTGTTATATTCGTAAATCATAATTTTAAGGGTTTTGGGCATGTAGTGTCTACTCATCTCAAATTCTTCTCACCATCTTCCTTTTATCCTATGGGATTACTTTATGCACGATCAATTGATATATGGATGAAATATGGAGCCCTAAACAAGTTGTTTAAACTACTGATCATGTTTTAACACAGTTATGGTGGTAAACAGTTCTAAAAAAAAAAAAAAAGGACCCATGGCTAAGAGCACAATAAACACAGCACAAGTTGACCCAACATCAAATTTATTTACATAAATGTCAAAAAGCCTGTCAAAACTTTAAAAAATATTAATTCAGACTAAAAAAAAAATGTATGGAGTTACCCAGGGGGCCAAGCAGAAAAACAGACATGGAGCGTTGTAAAAGGTTTGACACCAGAAATGATATCTAGGACCTTCAAGGATCACAACCTGGGTGGACAACCCGGTCAACTAGCTGCTGGAAAGCTACAGGGGGCCAAAAACCCTCTTTTTGGGACATTTTCCAGGCGAAATTATGTATCTGCAAATATTTAGGTACTACAATGGCATTAATAGTCATAGAACTATAAAATTTGGCAGAGAGTATGTTGACACATAGGGGAAGACAGGAAAATAATATTCTGGGCCTTGCTGCAACTCTATTTTAAGATATCACTCTCAACATCCCAAAAAAGACAAAAAAAAGTACTGCTCGCCTAACAAATTCTCATGAAAATCAATATTTTTCAGTACTTTATGGAGAATATCTATGCCTACCATGTATATAGAAAACTTCCTTAATTCATAAGCTTTCATTTGAGTCCAAGATGGCCTTTCTATCTCGAAAGCTGCACTAGCTGTGGCCAAATGTCTGCTCTATATCCCAAATCGAGAATTGTACTGAAACTGAATTTCTAGTCAGTGTTCCACGAGATGAGGTCAAGTGCTATTTCTTCTTCTATCATTTGAATAACATCCTATATTGATACTTAGATATTGATGATAATAAGAAACAAAATTCCTGTCAGCAAAATATTTATTTTCATTTGGCTTTTCATAAATTGAATACAAAATAGCCATTTTCGTGGCCAGAACTAGATTGTGATTTTAAAAAAAGAAAAGAAAAAAAAGTAAACTGACATAATACATGTCCAAATTACAGCAGGTATAACAGGTTTTAGTATCAGTGTCTAGTTTTCTGATTCACTGCTGCTGCCAATGAACTCCAATGTGACTGTGTTTAATCTGTTGCATCTGGTTGTCAGTCCCTGGCAACTGCACCATATGTAGCATGGAACTCCCTTCTTTGCACAGGAACAGTTCTTCTGGCAACCTTTGACACATCCACATGAGATTGTCTTGTTCATTGACACAGGCCAGGCTGGCTTTGTAGAAGAGATGGGAACTGCTTTTCCATTATCCATAGACCATCCAAATTCTGTGCACAAGGGAATTTTTGGCTTGGATATGTGTGCACTCTTGTCAATAAGTGTTGCTAGAGCAGCCCTTTTCAGGTGAAGGAGAAATGCTTCTTCTGTTGGGGGTAGTAGCTTTAAGAGTGTTGATCTGTTGTTCAGGAACTTGTATGCTCTCAGTTTGCCCAGATCTGAATCCTCAAAATGATCGGCTGTGGCTGTATACACAGCTATGGTGAGGTCCCGTGCCTGATTAAGGACGTCATCTGTTATGGCATCGGTTGGGTTCTCACCAAATTCTTCCAGTGCTGGTATGTCCAGAATCATGCTTCTCTTAAACCACGCCTTCTTTCCACTGAAATATGGGTAACTAGTTGTATCTCTGCCACTCAGACTGTGGACAAAGGGCATTGCACAACACTGTGAAGGTCCCAGTGCCACAACCATTTTATGGATAGGCAAGTATGCATTTTGGGCTGTTCTCACCCACGGCTCTGCTAGATCACTAAGATGCGTGGCACCATAGTACAGGCACATGACAATGATGTCAGTGTCATTTGCATGTATGACAACTCTGTCAACTCCTTCATTCTGGACACTGTAGAGGGTGTGGAGTATGATCCTGGTGTCAGCCTCCTGCTGTGTAGACTCCAGAGCAGGAACATGCATAACAGACCCTCCTGTCAGCACTACACTCTTGGGCCCTGATTTACTAAAGGTTTGCGTGTGTAAAAACGTGTGCAAACTTGACAGCACCCGCAAACCAATGTGCCAGCTGATCTACTAACAGCGTGCAAAGAGGACTGCGCCTCTCAAATGAGCAAAATAGCACATGCTATTCATTTAGTACTTTTGCCCTGATGAATAATCAATATGGGGCGTACCCGCCAGAAATAAATACTGGGAGGGGAAAATGCAAATATCTCCATTTACCACCCGCAATTAGATTTACCAAGCCTGAAAGTTTTTGCAGGGATTGTGATTGCGTCTGTATTTAATACGTTCGAAAGGAAGGTGCTTATCTCCACATGCAAAAGGAGAAATATTTTATTTGAATGTTAAATCGAGTATTATTCAGCAAAAGGTTGCCACAGGAGGCACATTCATTTTTTTATTTGTGATAATAAATAAATCACGTGTTTTCATGGAGAAAAAAGCGTTTCTCATTGTGCGCCTATACTTGTTCTGCAGTTGTCATACCCCGGTGTTGTGCCGTATTCAGCACCCCTGCCATGAAAAGCACCCCCTCATCTGACAAAAATGATATTCTCATTCCGTGTCACGTTCTGTTTAGCGTCCAGTTTTGTGTTAATGATTCATGTTTAAATGCGCTCATTGATTCCACAATAGTCATACTTTCCCACAATCACAGTCACAGATAACAAAAATCGGGTAAATGGTTATTGATGTCATTAATTAATAGCCTGCTTACTGTGTTGTCTTCCATAATATTTGTAAATATATATAATATAAACTCCTAAGTATGTGTTTGTGTGAGTGTGTATATATAAATATATTGAAGTGTCAGTGTGTTGTTTTTTTTCTTGGTCTACTTATCATTGAATATACGAGGGGGTGCTTTTCACGGCAGGGGAGCTGAATACGGCACAACAATTTGCCTCGTCCACTAATATCTCTAACTCCAACTCGTCAAATTTCATTTTGCGCTTGCGACTATCCTGCTTTCCATCCAGACTCTCCATGGCGCAAAGTTTGCGCCGCAAACCGTAAGACACGCAACACCTCATTTAAATACTGCTGTTTGCACCTGTTATCAATTGCGCACGCAATCTTAGTTGATCACCCGCAAAACACACAACAACAGCACGCGCAAACTTTTTCAGTGCACACGCAATTTAGTACTCTTTATTTAGGATCTTAGTAAATCGGGCCCTTGGTCTCTTCTTTGAAACCACCACCCAGGTAGAGATGAGTTGGGCCAAGAACAGGTTCCAGTTGCTCATTCTCAGACCATTTGTCACAGAGGAAGCTCAGAAGATTTGCTTTGTTAGCTGGGACTGCAAAAAACTCCTTTGGGTCTGGAGCTGTGAACTGCTCACTGACTTCATACACTTTGGCTGGTTTTGATCGAGCATATCTCTTTTCCTGCTTAGCTGATTTAAGGCTCGGTCCACTGTACCTGTCACAACAGAAGTGTATGATCTGAGTGCCAGCAGGCACATCATTCAGCAGCAAGTTTTTGTATCGCTCAGCAATAGTTCCAAATAGTACTTCGTTGCTCTTGCCAGATGCAAATGTTTTACCCCCAGACTTCTTGGATTTTGTGTTTTGTGTGTGGAAGGTGTTAAGCTTCACAATACTTGTCTTCTTCTGATCACTGGACTGCTTTTCCATTATCCATATACCATCCAAATTCTGTGCACAAGGGAATTTTTGGCTTGGATATATGTGCACTCTTGTCAATGAGTGTTGCTAGAGCAGCAGAGATTTGTGTCACCAGGGATGCTGAGATGGTAGTCAAGGTCATGGCAGCAGTAGAGACCAACCCATTCACAACAGCCACACCATGCCTGATCAACATATCAACTGGACAATGTGCAGATTCCACAGTCAAGGACAACTTGACAAATGTGAAAGCACTTGGTTTGAGGGCTCTATCAGAGTCACTGTCCAGTGATCAGAAGAAGACAAGTATTGTGAAGCTTAACACCTTCCACACACAAAACACAAAATCCAAGAAGTCTGGGGGTAAAACATTTGCATCTGGCAAGAGCAATGAAGTTACTGTCCTCCTGCGCATGACACAGATCATTGCCAGTGGCGGAGAGCTTAACATTGTGGACTTCATCGGCAACCACGAGTGCAGTGACTTTCCCCAATCCCTCTTCCAGGAGGATGGCAGTATGAGAACTGGTACCAAGGCAAGCCTAGTAAAGATTTTGAAAGAGGAGACCAAAGTGAACAGCATCCCTAATCTGCTTCAAGATGGCAAAAAGACAGCAGTAGTTGATGCTATGTGTGCCATAAGACACTGGTCTTTTCAAAAAGATGAACTATTTGGAACTATTGCTGAGCGATACAAAAACTTGCTGCTGAATGATGTGCCTGCTGGCACTCAGATCATACACTTCTGTTGTGACAGGTACAGTGGACCCAGCCTTAAATCAGCTGAGCAGGAAAAGAGATATGCCCAATCAAAACCAGCCAAAGTGTATGAAGTCAGTGAGCAGTTCACAGCTCCAGACCCAAAGGAGTTTTTTGCAGTCCCAGCTAACAAAGCAAATCTTCTGAGCTTCCTCTGTGACAAATGGTCTGAGAATGAGCAACTGGAACCTGTTCTTGGCCCAACTCATCTCTACCTGGGTGGTGGTTTCAAAGAAGAGACCAAGAGTGTAGTGCTGACAGGAGGGTCTGTTATGCATGTTCCTGCTCTGGAGTCTACACAGCAGGAGGCTGACACCAGGATCATACTCCACACCCTCTACAGTGTCCAGAATGAAGGAGTTGACAGAGTTGTCATACATGCAAATGACACTGACATCATTGTCATGTGCCTGTACTATGGTGCCACGCATCTTAGTGATCTAGCAGAGCCGTGGGTGAGAACAGCCCAAAATGCATACTTGCCTATCCATAAAATGGTTGTGGCACTGGGACCTTCACAGTGTTGTGCAATGCCCTTTGTCCACAGTCTGAGTGGCAGAGATACAACTAGTTACCCATATTTCAGTGGAAAGAAGGCGTGGTTTAAGAGAAGCATGATTCTGGACATACCAGCACTGGAAGAATTTGTTGAGAACCCAACCGATGCCATAACAGATGACGTCCTTAATCAGGCACGGGACCTCACCATAGCTGTGTATACAGCCACAGCCGATCATTTTGAGGATTCAGATCTGGGCAAACTGAGAGCATACAAGTTCCTGAACAACAGATCAACACTCTTAAAGCTACTACCCCCAACAGAAGAAGCATTTCTCCTTCACCTGAAAAGGGCTGCTCTAGCAACACTTATTGACAAGAGTGCACACATATCCAAGCCAAAAATTCCCTTGTGCACAGAATTTGGATGGTCTATGGATAATGGAAAAGCAGTTCCCATCTCTTCTACAAAGCCAGCCTGGCCTGTGTCAATGAACAAGACAATCTCATGTGGATGTGTCAAAGGTTGCCAGAAGAACTGTTCCTGTGCAAAGAAGGGAGTTCCATGCTACATATGGTGCAGTTGCCAGGGACTGACAACCAGATGCAACAGATTAAACACAGTCACATTGGAGTTCATTGGCAGCAGCAGTGAATCAGAAAACTAGACACTGATACTAAAACCTGTTATACCTGCTGTAATTTGGACATGTATTATGTCAGTTTACTTTTTTTTCTTTTCTTTTTTTAAAATCACAATCTAGTTCTGGCCACGAAAATGGCTATTTTGTATTCAATTTATGAAAAGCCAAATGAAAATAAATATTTTGCTGACAGGAATTTTGTTTCTTATTATCATCAATATCTAAGTATCAATATAGGATGTTATTCAAATGATAGAAGAAGAAATAGCACTTGACCTCATCTCGTGGAACACTGACTAGAAATTCAGTTTCAGTACAATTCTCGATTTGGGATATAGAGCAGACATTTGGCCACAGCTAGTGCAGCTTTCGAGATAGAAAGGCCATCTTGGACTCAAATGAAAGCTTATGAATTAAGGAAGTTTTCTATATACATGGTAGGCATAGATATTCTCCATAAAGTACTGAAAAATATTGATTTTCATGAGAATTTGTTAGGCGAGCAGTACTTTTTTTTGTCTTTTTTGGGATGTTGAGAGTGATATCTTAAAATAGAGTTGCAGCAAGGCCCAGAATATTATTTTCCTGTCTTCCCCTATGTGTCAACATACTCTCTGCCAAATTTTATAGTTCTATGACTATTAATGCCATTGTAGTACCTAAATATTTGCAGATACATAATTTCGCCTGGAAAATGTCCCAAAAAGAGGGTTTTTGGCCCCCTGTAGCTTTCCAGCAGCTAGTTGACCGGGTTGTCCACCCAGGTTGTGATCCTTGAAGGTCCTAGATATCATTTCTGGTGTCAAACCTTTTACAACGCTCCATGTCTGTTTTCCCAAAAAATGGGGTTTTGCCCCCTGGGTAAGTAGTAATACTTTCATTCTGTACAACTCAAAACGCACTGTGGATGTATTATTTTTTTAGAAATATATTTTTAATAAATATTCTACATATTTAACCTTTAAGTCTGAAAATACATTTGTTCAATTGTTCAATTGTTCATCTGTTCATGTCCCCCCCATCCCCCCCGGGATCTGCACCCATGATGGCTGCAGGACTTGCAGGACTTGCAGGGAGCAGAGAGCGCAGCGCCAGCAGGGCTGGACGCCGCACGGCACCGGAGCGCACAGAGCCCTGAAGCCTAATTTATGGTTCCGCGTTACACCGACGCGCACCGTACGCGTAACCCTACGGCGTAGGCTCTGCGTTGGTGTAACGCGGAACCATAAATCAGCCTTGAGGTCGGTGCGGTGGACGCACGGAGAAGCTGGCGGACGGGCTGGCTGTGAAACATCCCAGTGATGGGGCAGCGAACCTCAGTGAAGTGCTGGTAAAGTTTCCGACCCGAGTTGGCAGAGCCCGGCATGTCCCGGGGGAAGAGCGCTGCGCACGGATGCTTTTGGGCTTCTCTCCGACGACAACTCCCTCGGACCAGATGATTCCGTCAAGATGACTCGGGTTCTACTCATCCCTGCATGCCTTTTCGCCTTGATTCACTGTAAGTTGCCTTTCCTTTACATTATTTGTCTACATCGATTAGTGCAGACAGGTCTGCCATGGTATGGTATTTTTTCTGATCAATTTGGTAAAAGAAAAAAAACACCATCCATCCATTTCGTCTGGCCAAGTTGAATGGCAGAAAATTTGTTAGGTTTTGAGTTAAACGCACATAGGCACAAAGTTATAGGCATGCTCAAATATTTATTACACAAGTTTAACATATTTTGAAGTTGAGATTGAATGATTTCCTAATTTAGGAGCAATGAGTCACTCATGCTAACAAATGTGGCCTGTAATGACGGAAAGAGCATTGATATCTCATGTGATGGTTTATAATATTCAGCACGGTGACACAGTCCTTCTTAAAATCATCTCTTTGTATTTTATGTGATTTTATAACCAAAGAGTTTGTGTTTTGCCTGACATGGATGGGTCTAATTGATGAAATGACAAAAGTGTAAAAGTCTTTTTTTTTAATTAAAGTCTAATTTTTTAAAATTTTGATAATCACAAAGGAAAAGGTTTACAGGACTGTCTCAGAAAATTTGAATATTGTGATAAAGTTCTTTATTTTCTGTAATGCAATTCAAAAAACAAAAATGTCATACATTCTGGATTCATTACGAATGAACTGAAATATTGCAAGCCTTTTATTATTTTAATATTGCTGATTATGGCTTACAGTTTAAGATTAAGATTCCCAGAATATTCAAATTTTTTGAGATAGGATATTTGAGTTTTATTAAGCTGTAAGCGATGATCAGCAATATTAAAATAATAAAAGGCTTGCAATATTTCCGTTGATTTGTAATGAATCCAGAATGTATGACATTTTTGTTTTTTTAATTGCAGTACAGAAAATCACAATATTCTAATTTTCTGAGACAGTCCTGTATACTATACTGCCTTTTCCCGTATAAGGCATTGAGTTAGAGAACACTGGAACAAAAGAAGAAGAGATTAATGTTTTAGTTTTATTAATTCAGATTATTACAGGAAGAGGACTATAAAAGACCAAAAGAAAGGAAAACATATCCACTTCTCTTTGCACTCACAGTTTTAACCTCGGTTCTCAGGCTGTATAACATTTTTGTAGAATAAATTATTTTACAGAGTGCTGAACACAATGACCTTTTCAACTCCAAAAAGGATCACTCTAGCATTACATTACATTAACACACCTGACCTCACTTTCAGTCGGTGTAATGTCAACGACACGCTTACAGGAGGATGTTTGTTTTTCCAGTTAAATCTGCACACGTGTGCCATCGTGGTATTTGTTCGTGTGGGGTTTATTCACAGCAGATGAGCTTTGCTGGATCGACTGTTTTGCAAGTGGCCTTCACCTTTTGGGGAGGAAGAGCTTGTTTGACTCTGTTTTCCCAGAGCTTTGACAACACACCATCTGTTGAATTTGTGCCGTGGAAGTCCAGTCGGTTGGGAGCCGAGCCAAGGGACTGACAAAGGCACAGTCATGGCAGCATGCACCGAGCTGTGGGGGGGCAGACTTGTGCTTCACCCCACCCTGCAAACCAAATGGATTCCCTGCAGGAATCCTTTGGCTGGTAATGATGCGCAGTTTGAATCTTAGCAAGCACAGGCTCTTCTACAGTTCCTCTTCTGATCAAACCCAACTACTCAAATTAATATATTTTCCACTGCAATTCTGCCAGCATGGCTGATTTCAATTCAGTGCAATGCAGGTGAATATATTTGTGTGTTTTTGAGTCATTATCTCATGTATTTGATCAGTGCATTGAAGAGGTGTGTTTTAAATCTGGCTTCAGTGAGTGCTGTTGTTGAGGCCGTCGTACGGGTAGTCTGATGGCACACCGTGCAAATCTCAGACACTCCATGGGCTTAGCACCATTTGATACTCTGGGAATTTATCTAGATTAATTAACAACCAAAAATATACTAATTGAATTTTTATAATTTCATAAGGTGCTGTTATGTGTCCTTTGTGCCATCTTCATGTTTTATCATTATGTCATGTATCCGTTTGAGTCCAGGTTGGTGCATCGTCTTACATTCTGTGGTTACCTGCAGGAATGACAAAGTGGTGTTAGTTACCACTTCTGATTTTTAAAAATCATTCTGGAAACGGCATTGTATAAGGCCCAATCCCAATACTCCCCCTACTTTTCTTCACTCGCCCTTCTTTTCTTCACTCGCTCTTCTTTTCTTCCCTACTCCCTAAAAAAGAAGGGGGAAATTTTAGGGCACTTGACATCTAGGGCACTTGGCCCAGGTGCCTGTCCCATTTCTCCTACTCCCCCTCGTTTTCATCCCTAACCTGATCAGGAAGCTGAGAGTCAAAAGCTGTTTTAATTTCAGCTGTAGTGCTGTTAATATGCCACTGTTGGACCACCGTCCATATGGTTATGAATTCATGACATTTATGATTGGGTGAACATTTATTTTGGACCAGTAAAGGGCCGAAGCAAAGCTAAAGTCTCATGATCCCTGCCTCATGGTGAGTTTACGACACCTCCAGCGTGGTCTGGAGAACGGAAAGACCCCATGGACACCAGGATTTGCATATGTGACCCTCTTGGTGATAAGGCACCACACTTTGATTGGACAAGGACCCCAAGCTGCAGGAAGGGGTATCAACTTCCTGTATGCAGCTATAAAAGAGGAGACCCCCCTCTCTCCGGCTTCTTCTCTCTTTTTTCTGCTTCCTCCTTCTCACCCACAGGTCTCTGCTGTAGCCAAGGGCCGGCTTTCTCCTTCGTGAACGAAGGAGCGTCCGTTTTGCAGCGCTGCACGAGCGACCCACGCAGTTCCGAGCCCAGAAAGCCGAACTAGGGACCCTGCATTGACTCGACGTGAACGCGACGCCGATCCGAAGTTGAAGGAAGCCAAGTGCTGTGCCCAGCTGCTGTCCCCTCATCCAGCTGCCTTTCCCCTCATCCGCAGCAAGGACACAGGAGGGAGTGATAGCCGCTTTATCAGGATCGCCTGCTGAGCGTAAACACCCAGCTGTTCCCCAGGGAACGCTGACCGACCACCCTTTTTTTTTTTCTTCAACTGCAAAGGTTCACGTAAGAGGCTGTTTTTGATGTCTGGGCAGGGAAAACTTAGTAATACACTTTAAAAGTTAGTTTACGCTGTGAGCTGGACTGCTGATCCCGTCATAGTTGTGTTTATTAACTTAAGTGTTTTGTTTATCTTCTTATTTGTCTACGGCTGCATCCACATTGCTGGATCGTTATGACATGCTTCTCGACAACCGAAAACAAGGCCCTTCTAGATTTCCCGGTTGGATGACCAGAGCGCACGTGTGAAGTTTAGTTTCACATTGGGGCATTTCTGTGTGGGAAAGATCAGAAGGTCTTGGGTTTCTGGTAGTGAGAAATTATTTAAGAGTGTCTATTATTGTACTTTTCTTCGGTATCTCTCTCTCTTCCTCTCGTACTAACCCCCCCCACACGCACACACACACACACAGACGCTCCCCTCGGTCATAAATTCCCGAGCCAGTCTGAGATCCCACACACACACACACACACACACACACACACACACACACGCACGCAGACACGCACGCAGACACGCACGCAGACACACACACACACACACTCACACACACACACACACACACACACACACACACACCCACACACACACACGCACACGCACACACACACACACACACACACACTAGTCACACCCCACACAGATGACTGGAACTTTTGCATTGTATAATTTCTGTCCCTGTTTACGTAGTGTGCCATCAGGATTTATTGGGGTGTTCCGTTTACCATCTTTTGACACCTATATGTAAATAAATTCTGATTGATTTGTCGTTATTGTGGTTGTCGTTATTTCATGCAGATTTTGGTCACAATTGATTTGTTTGACAGAGCCTAGTGTTCGGATCTCACCCTTCAATTACTGTATTAGGCATAAACCTTAATTTCTGAGACTGATTTTCTGCTGTAAAAGTTATCATTTCCCTGCTTAAGGAACAGGGTGGTGCCCCGAGGATTTTATTTATCATATTGGTCATTCAATTTGATAAATAGTCGACTTTATTAATTATTAATAATTATGAATAATATTTATTAATAACCCTTCGATAACTGAACAGCCAAGCTACCTATGAGTTGCACAACATAAATGGTCCGCCCGTGTGGGGCTCTAATAACGACATTGTGACTGAATTTGTATGAAATAACAGAACATTAATTTTGGTCGGGAAAGAAAATATTTTTATTTTTCCATTTTTCTTCCCCTCTCATTATCTGATTCCTACGGTTATTTTAAAACCTGTTAATGGCAACCTCACTTCACTAAGGGTTGGTCGCTTTAAGTTCTTTAAGTTTATTAACTTGAACGTTTATTTCTATCACTACTTTTATTAATCTGTTTGATTAATTTTCCTCTGCAACCTTCACTGAAGCTAAGGCTACTGCTTCACTGAAGTTAATGGTTGGTTTTGCTTCAAGTTCTTTAAATTCTATTAATAGAATTTTGTCGGGATTACCCCATGTGAGTTATTAATCTTTCGGATTAATTTCTATTGTGTTTGTTAAATTGAATCTTTAATTTGGGTGGCATTTAAATTTTAATCCACTTTATTGATTCTTTTATTTTTCTTTTGCTTCCAAGGTTATCTCGATTCCTTTAATGATAACCAAGAACCCAACTGCTTTCAGGCACATATCAGAGTCTCTCATGCTTCATTTATTGTCTCATTCCTCCTAATCTGGGTGATAACGTGAATCTACTTCATTACTGAGTGTTAATCTCTTGGCAGAGTCGCAAGCGAAACACTGGTGTCCGTTTCGTGAACTGCGTGTGGTGCACAGGGCAGGAAACTCATCGCATTTGGACGCAGAGCCAGCAGAGGTGACCAGAGGTTGACTAGAAGGACCATCAGGCAAGTTCCGTTTGAATAGGAAGCTTTTCGCCAGGTTCCCTTCAGTCCCGGGTCCCCTGGCCAGACGCGCGATGACTAGCCCAGGTAACCATGAAGGGGGGGCCGAGGCTTCCCCCAGCGTCACTTTTACCGACACTCAAGAAGTAATTGCACGCATTATGGAAATACCCAGAGATGAGCTGAGCATAATAAATAACTATGACCTCCAGACCTGCGAAGGGAGGATAGCAGAGCTCACTAGCTTCGCCAAGAAACCGTATAAAAAAGCCCGTGTAGCCAACGTTCCGGGTAAACTGGCGTTGCTATGGCAACGTAAGGCAGAACTCCATGCGGGGGAAAACAAACACAGGTGGCGACAAAAATACGAGGGGGAAGTGTTGGCGCACTGCGATGCGCAGGAAGAGATTGAACGCTTGAAAAGCCTGTTAAGAGAGGCTCAAGCACGAATCCGAGAAACTAGTCGATGCGCCTCAGAGGAGGTGAATAACGTCCATAATTATGAACGTAACGCTGGTGATAGGACACGGGAGTTGATCTCTTTAATTAAGAATTCTTCCAGAGAAGCATTCTTCTCTGATGTGCTTAGTTGCAAAACCCGGCTCCAGTCACATAAGTTCAGCCACGTGGAGGAACGCCATGAAAAGACATGGCTGTTCCGTGAGCACGCACTTAGCCTCCGGGAGAAGGCAGTAAGCCTCTATGAGCAGTCGCTTAGTCTCCGCCAGCAGTCGCTGGACTTTCGTCAGCAGTCACTGGACTCCTGTAACGGGTCCACTCGAAGCTCCGAGAAAATGGAGCCACGATGGGTTGAAAACAAGCATGTGAACCGCGAGCCAAGGCTCGAATCAGAAATTAAAGTAGATCAACTCTCCCGTGTCCCGATCATTAACAATTTGCAGAAGTGTGATGAAAGGCGTGACCAATCTCACACTGACCCACGGCCAGCAGGGGGCCAGAGAAAGGATCCAGCAGTTAACCTGCTTATCCCGTCTGAGCCCAGGGGGACAGCCAGTAGCCCAAACGCTACTGACACCGTTCCAGACCTTATCACCTGGGATGAAATGAAAGTGCAGCCACCGAGGTGCAAAATGAGGAAAGGGGGGTCAGACTTAAAGCGTGCCCCCCCCTTCACCCTCAGGCCCACTGCTCCGCGTGTTCAAGAAGAGATGCTGAGCCCGAAATGCGGCCAGCCTCATAATCTGAAGGCCGTAAATCCAAATTTCCGGGAACCTTTCCCTGATGGACAAAAACTTGTGTCAGGTGGTTTAAACCCCCACTTTGACCTACCTGTTCCACAACAGACAAGAACTAATTATTCTTCTCGGCACAGGGACCAGGTGTATCAGGAATGTTCTGGTGGACCAGACGACCCTGGCCCGCCACATAGACAAGGCTTGCGTCTCCGTGACCTTGAGTCCCTGGCCAGTGACATAGAACACTTTGACCCGGATGATCCAGGGTCAAATATTGAGAATTATCTCGATGAGGTTCAGGATAGCCTCCGAGATTTACCTCATGCATCCTCTAGCGAGAAGGTAAAGCTTCTTTGGAAAACCACAGCCAGGAGCGTTCGTGTTTTCATAAGATCCCTTCCAGCTAAAACCAGAGACTGCTATGAAGCACTCCGTCAGGCTTTGCTAGAGGAGTACTTTTCTGAAACCGACTGGGCTTCAGCTACTCTGGCGGCTTCTTCGATTAAGCACCAGGAGTCAGAAACCCCCAAAGATTATTACTGGCGTCTGAGAGCTGCGTTTTTCCAGGGACGCAACACTCCAGGTTTGGATGAAGACAGTCATTTCAAGTCTCTCTTTCTCCACAACCTCCACGAAAGCGTGCGATGTAAGGTAACTCTTTACTGCAGCAGGAGGCGAGATCTCAACATGCGGGGAATCCGCAGGTATGCTGAGCTGGCGTGGGAAACACAGAGACGTCCCACTGTAGATTCTGACAGTTGTCCACAGAGCGACAGAGAGGTGCTCCACCCCGGTGCTGACGTACAGCCCAAGAGACGGCGCAGACGTCGTAGATCAGCAGGCCGGGGGAGTGCCATATATACCCTGTTGGCCAGAGCACTGAACGAGCTGCATGAATCGTCTGCAGCTGACTGACAACTTCTGACCCAGAAGTGCAAATCCCCCCACCCCTGAAAAAGGGGGGGGGACAGGGATCTTGGGGTGTAAGTAAAACTCAGGCCTACACTCACAATTTTATTTCATTTGTTCTGTTTTTGTTTTTCCGGGTCTAGCAATTAATCGCAGAATGATTAAATTGTTAGGGAATAAGACTTTCTTCTTCCGTTACCCGAGGTCGGTTCTGTTACAGGACGGACCCCCTCCGATCCGTTTCCTTCCTCAGCACCGCTCTGCCAAGGGATTAACACGTAGTGAACACCCACTGAGCCTGGTCTGCTTTTGGCAGTTACGTATCGAGGGTCCGTAACCTAACTAACCTCCCTTCTTTTTATCTTTATCTACCTCATTCTGCTAGTAATGACACTGAACTGCATAATCGAATCCCTTATCGTTTCTATATGTTTTATGTTTTATGTTTATTGTTATGTTTTATACCCTAGTCTCATATAGCATAGCGTATTTCCGTCTGCCCAGACGTGCCTCACCTCTGCCCAGACAAAGCCTCCAGCGCTATGCTAACCTCTGAACTTTTAAGTACTGTGCCCCTCTGCCAACCAGGACTGCATCACATGGACTGTTGCACCGTTGGTAGATTTGACAACCAGACCCTGCATTCCCGCCATCAAATCTAAGGGGGGATGTTGGACCACCGTCCATATGGTTATGAATTCATGACATTTATGATTGGGTGAACATTTATTTTGGACCAGTAAAGGGCCGAAGCAAAGCTAAAGTCTCATGATCCCTGCCTCATGGTGAGTTTACGACACCTCCAGCGTGGTCTGGAGAACGGAAAGACCCCATGGACACCAGGATTTGCATATGTGACCCTCTTGGTGATAAGGCACCACACTTTGATTGGACAAGGACCCCAAGCTGCAGGAAGGGGTATCAACTTCCTGTATGCAGCTATAAAAGAGGAGACCCCCCTCTCTCCGGCTTCTTCTCTCTTTTTTCTGCTTCCTCCTTCTCACCCACAGGTCTCTGCTGTAGCCAATGGCCGGCTTTCTCCTTCGTGAACGAAGGAGCGTCCGTTTTGCAGCGCTGCACGAGCGACCCACGCAGTTCCGAGCCCAGAAAGCCGAACTAGGGACCCTGCATTGACTCGACGTGAACGCGACGCCGATCCGAAGTTGAAGGAAGCCAAGTGCTGTGCCCAGCTGCTGTCCCCTCATCCAGCTGCCTTTCCCCTCATCCGCAGCAAGGACACAGGAGGGAGTGATAGCCGCTTTATCAGGATCGCCTGCTGAGCGTAAACACCCAGCTGTTCCCCAGGGAACGCTGACCGACCACCCTTTTTTTTTTTCTTCAACTGCAAAGGTTCACGTAAGAGGCTGTTTTTGATGTCTGGGCAGGGAAAACTTAGTAATACACTTTAAAAGTTAGTTTACGCTGTGAGCTGGACTGCTGATCCCGTCATAGTTGTGTTTATTAACTTAAGTGTTTTGTTTATCTTCTTATTTGTCTACGGCTGCATCCACATTGCTGGATCGTTATGACATGCTTCTCGACAACCGAAAACAAGGCCCTTCTAGATTTCCCGGTTGGATGACCAGAGCGCACGTGTGAAGTTTAGTTTCACATTGGGGCATTTCTGTGTGGGAAAGATCAGAAGGTCTTGGGTTTCTGGTAGTGAGAAATTATTTAAGAGTGTCTATTATTGTACTTTTCTTCGGTATCTCTCTCTCTTCCTCTCGTACTAACCCCCCCCACACGCACACACACACACACAGACGCTCCCCTCGGTCATAAATTCCCGAGCCAGTCTGAGATCCCACACACACACACACACACACACACACACACACACACACGCACGCAGACACGCACGCAGACACGCACGCAGACACACACACACACACACTCACACACACACACACACACACACACACACACACCCACACACACGCACACGCACACACACACACACACACACACACACACACTAGTCACACCCCACACAGATGACTGGAACTTTTGCATTGTATAATTTCTGTCCCTGTTTACGTAGTGTGCCATCAGGATTTATTGGGGTGTTCCGTTTACCATCTTTTGACACCTATATGTAAATAAATTCTGATTGATTTGTCGTTATTGTGGTTGTCGTTATTTCATGCAGATTTTGGTCACAATTGATTTGTTTGACAGAGCCTAGTGTTCGGATCTCACCCTTCAATTACTGTATTAGGCATAAACCTTAATTTCTGAGACTGATTTTCTGCTGTAAAAGTTATCATTTCCCTGCTTAAGGAACAGGGTGGTGCCCCGAGGATTTTATTTATCATATTGGTCATTCAATTTGATAAATAGTCGACTTTATTAATTATTAATAATTATGAATAATATTTATTAATAACCCTTCGATAACTGAACAGCCAAGCTACCTATGAGTTGCACAACACCACTTTATTAAGTTTTAATATTTTTTCTGGCGTAAAAGTAACCGTTAAGATCCCCAACCTGGGCTCAGTTTATCCAAATAACGCCTGTTAAGAAATTTGACTCGACGTTTTCGGAGATGAGAAGAGCCGCCGGCCCCGGCAGCAGCTCACAGCCCGAGTACAGACGTGATCGCCGGGTCAACCTGCTCCGTCGTCCTGGGAGAGAAACCTGCAGCTCTGTTGAGAATTACGCTGGCTGAAATAAATAATTTAGGAAGATGTTGGTTTAATAGATGAAATCTAACAGTTGTAGCTACGCCTGTTAAGAAATTTGCTCCGAAAATTTGGAGATTTCTGCCTGCCGGCTCCGGAGCTTATGGGTCCGCGTTAAATCGACGCAGAGCCTACGGCATAGGGTACGTAACCTACGGCGTAACCTAACAGCCTTTATTCCGGCACGATCTTCGCGAACAACGGACAAAAAAGGGATTATGTACATTCACTGAGTGATATTATGAAAGTAAAATATATATTTCTCGCTGGAAATGTAATCAAAACGCATTTTTATGCAGAAACTAACTCAAAATATTGATTTTATTCACTAAAAAATAAGAAATCTCCGCCATGTTTTTTTTGTGGATTCAATCTGCAAATGACGATGAAAAGCATTCTGGGTAATTTTATGGTCCCTAGATCAAACTAGGGTGCATCTGAAAACACTCTGTGAAGAGGCTATTCTCAGCCACTCCCCCTCGTTATGCCCACCCCCCTTAGGTGAAAAGAGGAATTGGGACACCACTACCCTCACGGGAACGCGCAAAATCTAAGGGGAGGGATCAAAACGAGGGCGAGGGGGAGTATTGGGACACACCGTAAAAGTATTTACACCAAAAAGCTAACTGCATGTGTATCAAATGATTTCAGATACCAGTGAAGGGGTGTCATTTTGTGAATTTCTGTCTCGAAGCAAATGTGTTGTGCACGTTCAAAGTGGCAATTGAAATAAATGAGCAAAACTGTTTTACCAGGTAGCAGTAGTGCTGAATCAGAGGAGCGTTTGATGAACCGGCTGTTGGGAGAGGATCGCTACAATCCACTCATCCGCCCGGCTGTCAACAGGACGGAGAGAGTCACAGTGAAGCTGCAAGTATCGCTAGCACAGCTCATCAGCGTGGTAAGGGACACATACAGTATTTAAACCACGGAGATGCAGGTATAGTCATTTATACTGTATGTATGCAGCTAAGCATATGTGCCTCTGGGAGATGGCGTGATGATGTGCGGTAGAGACAAAAGAGAGAGACAGGAAAAGTAAGACAGGATAAAAGAGAGAGAATGATTAAAAAGCCCGAGGAGGAGCCACAAACCTTTGAGAGAGCACTTAATTACAACGCAGCCTCTTCTTCAGGGCCATAGTTTGAAATGGATGGATGAAATGGAGAATAGATCTGGTCAGCTGTGATCTCGGCTTCTGTCACGTCCAGATTGAAACTTCAGCACATTGGATTAAAAGGGGTCATAAAGCTGTTTTAGCTACAGTGATCGAGGCTTCCTGCTGATTTACGGGGAAGGCTCCTCCTAGTTGGCGTCCAAGAGAGGAGGCTCAGCCTCATTTTATGGGTTTGCATTGCGTCCGTTGGGAATAATTGCCATTTGGTATTGCTTTATTGGAACTGTATGTTATATCAGTGTGATGACAATGCAATATGTTAACCACACTGGACTACTATATAAATGTCATGGGCCTACTGGCCTGTGTCCTCCTGCTTTTTTTCTTTTTCCGCCCTTGAAAGCTGATGTTATGATTGAACGGCAGAATGTGACCACACATTTAGATCCTTCACAATCCCATGACGGCTCTATTCTAAAACGCATCCTGCTGAATTATGTATTTCCTTGTTTATTTTATTTCTTTATTCATCTTCATTTTACATTCTCCTCCAGGACTTAATTTTTTTAAATAAACATTTTCTATATTCGAAAATATTATGACCAGTGATCAAAAACATATGTATTTTTTTTTTCTAATTTTATTTTATTTATTTATTTCGTGCATGGTAGTGCATAGTTGACAATATTACAGTAATACATTTGTACACTTCAATCTACACACCCATGACCGAAAAGGAGCAGGATGAAGACGAGTCTTATTTTACCTCCCCCTTATTCAATACCAAAACAAAAAGAACAGTCAATGTAACCAATATTTACAATAAAATATACACTTAAATAGAAACCAACCACATATACATAAATATTTTATCTTTATACAGTTTTTTGAACCTAAGTAAATTTGTAAATTTCTTTAAATCATTCTGTAAAGAGTATTTCCTTCTATGATCTATAACTTCTGGATTCGAAATTAAAAAAAAAAAAAAAAAAAAAAAAAAAAGTATATATATATATATATATATATATATATATATATATATATATATATATATATATATATATAAGTATCAAGTCAAGTGGGCACTGATTTCTTAGCTCTTTGATACAGTCTGACATGCTGTCATAACCATTGATTTTACAGCTCAGTCTCATTGTGAGATTCATTTATATGGACACCAGCCAGGCATTTTATCATGTCACCGCCACCGTTATGAAAGTAATACGTTTGTATCTACTCCACATTTGTCTCATTTGTCAAGTCTTGTCACTCAGTGAGGCAGACAGAACAGAAATCTCACACGTGGTAGACACTTTGTAAGGAAGTCCTTTTTAAGATAAGCCATGATTGGTCCAAACTTTAACTAAATTTTTCTCTCTTCTAAAGGACTTTTGTCAGATGTAAAAAACTGGTAAACACTTTGTAAAAAACTAAACAAAAAGAAGGAGATTAAAAAACAAATAGCGAATTAAGTAATGCTCAGTCAGGTCTAAAAAGCAATGCATGAACAAAGTTGTGTGATCAAAACATCCCACAGCGTTGCTGTTCCTTCCAGGTCAGTTATTGTATGTGTGCCTGAAAGCTGTAATTAAAAATACTCTTTTCCCAATGTGAACCTTTTCAGAATGAACGAGAGCAGATCATGACCACAAACGTCTGGCTCACTCAGGTAAGTGTTGTGGAGCTCCGAGTGACGTTCTCTCACAAACTCTCAGGAAATTGCCCTTCCCTCTGAACTTGAATTTAACCATGTCCACTCTTCCTTTCTCAATGTGGAACAAACTGTCTCTGTAATTGTTCTTAAAACATATTTTACTGATAATGAGGCATGAAATTAGATCTGAGTTGGTATTGTTGGAAGACTTTATGACCGGGTGCTCCTGTCTCCACAGCACTGGGTTGATTACAGGTTGTCATGGGACCCGGCGAAGTACGAAGGTATCGACAAGCTGCGTATTCCATCGAAACACATTTGGCTCCCGGATATTGTCCTTTACAACAAGTAAGTCTTCTTGTGGTGTCTCCTTTTTCTTTGTGATGATGCAACATTCAGCTGAAATGCTTGGAAATGCAGATTTCCCCCTTCAGATGAGCGTCCACTGACTCCCGTCTGAGTTACACAGATTGTATTGTAGACAATTTAAGTGTTGAGGATTTAGCTCTCTGATATCTGGTTTCCAGATTATTTGACCACTGAAGTGCTCTGGTCAGAGAGCACACCAGTCATCTGATGAATTTCAGATTTTTCATTTCATTTATTCTTTATTTCATTCAAAAAAAATAAAACAATTCAATACAAATACAAATGTTCTTAAATTGTGAATGAAAAGGGAGCAGAAAGAAGAAAGATCTTATCTGATCTGCCCCTTTTTCCAAGAAATAACTTCACAAATATCATAAATTAAAAAAAAAAAAAAAAAAAAAAAAAAAACAACAACAACTTAGTGAATAAAAAAATAAAATAAAATAAAATTATCGCCATCTATGGGTATGTCAATCAAACTAACATATTTCATTATATTTACTTAACATACAGGCTTTAATTGTTCTTTTGAATGTAATGTTTTTTCAGTAATTTTTACTGAATGACTGAAGTATTAACATGGTTTCCGGTACAGAGTACTAAGGAGAAGAGCAGTTTCTGAAATAAGAATACATAAACTCTTAATTATAGTGTACTGTTATAAATTAACTACAGTAAATAAATTGTAGCTATATGAAAGATACTGTTCATCCAAATACATGTTAACCGTCTGGGTATTATCATTAGCTGTTTTATCTCTGTAACACTCCTCCTATAAACTCTATATGAATGAATATTAGCAGTCACACCATCCCAAACATGAGCTCAAACCATGCTTATTCCAGCTTATGCTAATGCTTTAAAACACATTCATTGCACATTATTATAGACTCACATTGTCAGTGACTTCACTCCGACATTACTGTCATGCCCTTCAAGTCTCCCGTTTTGGCCAGGAAACTACGGTATTTTATCCCTCTTTCCTGCCGTCCTCCCGTATTAGTATTTTCCTGTAAATTTACCGTTTTATAATATAATATTTTTTATTAAGCATTCCTGTCCCTCTCCAGACGGAATTGTCACTAGCCTCACGGGAACTGCTATAACCTGGGTGGCAGTTTTCGCGAGGTTAGTGGTGACAATGGGAGCAAACTCGAAAAAAACAAATCCAAGAGAAGAGAGAAGACATTTCTGCCAAAAAAGCGAGGAATTTGTGTAAATATCTCTAAAAATGGGATAGTGAATTTACTTTCCTAAAGAGGAGCAGGATTGGGCTCAGTTATCCATTCTGAAAGATGAGTAACTGTGATTTTAGTGTCTCTCACGGGGGAAGAAAGATGTCAGTCAGCAGCACCAGCGCAGCTAGAGGCACAGAAACCTGCGTCTGTGTCATCAGTCAGTGAATACCAGAGAGCCACATGAGTGAAAATGACAAATTAAAAGATAAATTTAAATGTTTCATTTGAAGACAATGTGTATATAAACTGAAAATATTTAAAATACATAAATGTGCTTTATTTCACTTTTGTGTTTTCATTTAGGCTCCATTGTAGGAATTGAATACATAAGAATGTCCACAGGATTTCAGTGTCAACAAAGGTCGGCCTATCAGGTTCTGAGCACATAATTGTAGTTTGTCAGTGGTCGACAGGAAGTAATTTTAGATTTCTTGTAAACCTGTCTTAAAATGTAAGGAATACTGGACATGGGTTGGGCTGGTGGAAAATTTCCCTTAGTTTTAAATCCAAAACTTGACAGGTATGTACATGACTGTCTCAGAAAATTAGAATATTGGGATAAAGTTCTTTATTTTCTGTAATGCAATAAAAAAAAAAAAAAAAAAATGTCATAGATTCTGGATTCATTGTAAATCAACTGAAATGTTGCAAGCCTTTTATTATTTTAATATTGCTGATTATGGCTTACAGATTAAGATTCACAGAATATTCAAATTTTTTGAGATAGGACATTTGAGTTTTGTTGCGATGTGGTTGTTGAGGACCCAAGCGCAGGAGAGCAGAGTAGGAGGCCGGAGGCAGGAGTTCTCAACCAAAAGGGTTTATTTACCAAAAACAAAGAACTAAAAGCACTACAGAGCAGGATTAACAAAAACCAGGATCAGGAAAAACTGCGAGGAGACATGGAGGAAGAAACAGTACGGACTGACGGGAACAAAGGAATGACAAGACCAGATATACACAGGGGATAACGAGACACGACGGGACACAGGTGCAGACACAATCAGGGCAAATGGGAAACAGGAGGGACAGAACTAAAACTCAAAAACTGGGGGGAAGTGTCAAACCCTGACAAGTTTTCTTAAGCTGTAAGCCATGATCAGCAATATTAAAATAATAAAAGGCTTGCAATATTTCAGTTGATTTGTAATGAATCCAGAATGTATGACATTTTTGCATTACAGAAAATAAAGGACTTTATCACAATATTCTAATTTTCTGAGACAGTCCTGTATTGTAAAGAAGTGGAAAACGTGAAAACAGGAGAGGAACCAGATAAACTCTTTCAAAATAAAACATCAAAATAAGAGCATCACTAATGTCTTTAACTAACTTCTAGAATTTCTTTCCTTTCTTTCAGTGCCGATGGAACCTACGAGGTGACGGTCTTCACCAATGCCATAGTCCTTTTCAACGGCAGCATCAACTGGCTTCCCCCTGCCATCTATAAAAGCGCCTGTAAGATCGAGGTCAAGCATTTCCCGTTCGACCAGCAGAACTGCACCCTCAAGTTCCGCTCATGGACGTACGACCACACAGAGATTGACCTGATCCTGAAGTCTGAAGTGGCCAGCATGGATGACTTTACTCCCAGTGGGGAATGGGATATCTTGGCACTACCAGGCAGACGGACGGTCAACCCTCTGGATCCCACTTATGTGGACCTCACATATGACTTCATCATCAAGAGGAAGCCCCTTTTCTACACCATAAACCTCATCATTCCATGTATTTTGATAACCTCTTTGGCCATTCTGGTCTTCTACCTGCCTTCAGACTGCGGAGAGAAGATGACCCTCTGCATTTCAGTCCTCCTCGCACTCACAGTGTTCCTGCTTTTAATCTCAAAGATTGTTCCTCCCACATCACTGGACGTGCCCCTCATTGGCAAATACTTGATGTTCACCATGGTGCTGGTGACCTTCTCTATTATCACTAGTGTGTGTGTGCTCAATGTGCACCACCGCTCTCCAAGCACCCACACCATGCCCTCCTGGGTCAAGCTGATATTTCTGGTGAAACTGCCCGCCTTACTCTTCATGAAACGCCCTCGCACCTACCCTGGACATCAGAAACCGCGTCAGCAGCAGTGCCTACAGTCCGGAAAATCCATTCTGGGTCTGGATTGCCCAGTTTCTCCCAAAACCTGTTTCACTTTGTCGTCTTCTGCCCTGCTGTCCTCTGACTCTGCCTTGTCCACTCCAGGACACAAAAATGTGGCTCTTCCAATGGGATATAGCCACGGCAGCAGGAAGGGGGACCCGCGCTCCACTGATCACCTTCACAGTGGTTTCAATTCCACCCAGGACCTCCAGGACCGAAGCCCCTCCGACTGGACTGCTGACGTCCAGGAGGCGGTCAGCGGGGTGCGCTTCGTGGCTGAGCACATGATGGGTGATGATGACGATCAGAGTGTATGTATACACACTCAGAGCTTGTTGAATCTAGGCATGGGACGATATGAAAATTTCATATCACGATATTAGTGGACAAAAATATCACGATTACGATATTAGCGTGTCGCTTATAAAATTCTTAAAATGCAAGGAAAAACACTAACCGTGGATCCACTGGTTCCTTCAGAACATTTATTCTCAAATCATTCTCAACACAGTGACACTTGAGGTAGAGAACAAATAGTGTACTGTAAATGTTATGCATTACAAAGTGTAAACTATAGTACCGGTACTTATTTGAACTTTCTTTTTTTGTAAGAAAATACTTCCCTGAGAGTCGAAAGAAATAAGTGACAAATAGAAATAAAGTGACAAAGCAGAGCCAAATGCACACTGATTGTATTACTCTCTGAAACTTTAACAGTGGCTGGCTGCCTGCTACTTAGTACGGCTCTCTGGAAAAATAATAAAATAAAGGCACTGCTCTGTAGTATACAAAACAAAAGCTGCATGGCCAACACAAAGATTGAGTGAAAATAAAGTGCCACAGTAGTCAAATGCACACGGATTGTACTACTCTCTGAAAAAATATTAAATAAATAATAATAATAAATAATATTAATAAAATACATGAAAAAAATAATACTGGCTTCTACCTGGCTGGTAGCCTTGTGTGACAAAAAAAAAATAAATAAATTTGGCGATAATTACAGTACCCCACGATAACGTTATCGCGGCCGTTTTTTATCGCGATATACGATAATATCGTATATCGCCCCATGCCTAGTTGAATCCATTTAAGGTGTTAAAATATAGATTTGTATTCACTACTGAGTTACTACACATTTGAAAGTCATGCAAATATGAAGGGTATATATTTGATAATAGAGATTCATCCAAACATTTTTGGGGTGATAAAACAAATACCGTATTTTCTGGACTATAAGCCGCACCCGCCCTATTTAAAAAAAAATAAAATAAAAAAAGATTTACAAGCCGCATCCGCTCTATTTAAAAAAAAAGATATGCAAGCCGCAGATATTTATGTTGTTAGATTAGATATTTCCTACATGTACAGAAAGATTTTGAACTGTAAATGAAGTACATGTTTGTACCTAAATAGATTCTTTCCTAACAGTGTCTTTTAACACGGCAGCAACTTTGCTGATTAAAACGGGTCAGAACCAAGAGAAAATAACCGTTATTTATTTATCTATTTATCTGTTTGAAATCTGCTTCTACCTACTTCTATCTGCTAAAGAAGAAGTAGTGTATTCTTCTTTGCATTTATTTTGTCTTAGTTTTGATTCTAATTCCGGTTAGAGCGCCCCGAGCGGTGGAAGAAAAATCCACAGAATAGCCGCACCTTTGTATAAGCCGCATGGTTTAAAACCTAGTAAAAAAGTAGCGGCTTATAGTCCAGAAAATATGGTATACTATAATAGAAAAGTAAAAGAACATTCTAGTGTAGAAAAGTAATTTTGGATGTATTGATATTACTTAAAATGTACTGGTTTGAGCATCTTTTTTCCTGTTTGTAAACAAAAATGGCAATGGATCTCAGTGCAAGAGTGTTGTATTTAAACCAGCATCAAATATCCTATTGAAGCAGGAAACACAAATCTAGTAGTGACCTACGGGTCTGGAGCCAAACGGTGATAAGCCTAATTTAACACAACGTATACAGCTAGTCAAGGTTAAAATCCCTAGAGAGTAGCCGTGGCCTGACAAATACCAAACAGTCCAACTTTCTAACAAGCCAATAAAACAAGAAGTAAGAAATGGCATGTACAGTATCAACATGAAAGTGAAGAGCCTAACATTTAAGAACGGCTTTAACAATGTGGTCCTTAGAGATGTGGAGACGGGTTATTTACAGAAATGTCATGATTTTTCTAAAGTTCATATTCAAGTATAAGTGGTGTTTCTGGAATAAATATAAATAATATAGTTTTAATATATTTCCTCTTGCTCCATTTTGATAAAATGAGCACTTCAATTTATACAGGACTGTCTCAGAAAATTAGAATATTGTGATAAAGTCCTTTATTTTCTTTAATGCAATTAAAAAAACAAAAATGTCATACATTCTGGATTCATTACAAATCAACTGAAATATTGCAAGCCTTTTGTTATTTTAATATTGCTGATTATGGTTTACAGTTTAAGATTAAGATTCCCAGAATATTCTAATTTTTTGAGATAGGATATTTGAGTTTTCTTAAGCTGTAAGCCATGATCAGCAATATTAAAATAATAAAAGGCTTGCAATATTTCAGTTGATTTGTAATGAATCCAGAATGTATGACATTTTTGCATTACAGAAAATAAAGGACTTTATCACAATATTCTAATTTTCTGAGACAGTCATGTAAGTTTGCTTTTTATGAAAAAAAAAAACACTGGACATACGGACAGACTTCTGTGTGTTTGTGTGTGTTTCTGCAGGTGATAGAGGACTGGAAGTATGTGGCCATGGTGGTGGACCGTATGTTCCTGTGGATCTTCGTGATAGTCTGCGTGGTGGGCACACTGGGCCTGTTCCTCCAGCCTGTTTTCCAGAGTCAGATTATCCCCAACCAGCAGCCCAGCTCAGAGACCCCTCGCATTTGATGAGCATCAAGGGCGACAGATCACCTTGAGGGCTTTCATTAAAGTTCTTTGGATAAACATGGTTATGAGGGCTATCCAGCCCTGCATAGAGACCAGGAATCATGGACACGAGGGCTTGAAATGAATGTTATAAACAACAAAACAGGAGGCCAAATAGAGTTTTTGAAAAAGGAAATAAAATCCATCCATGCATTACCCTTTTCTACCTACTACGGGTTATGGGAGTCTGCTGGAGTTTATCCCAGCTCTCCTGGGGTAGAAAGCAGGGACACATCCTGGGACAGGTTGTCAGTCCGTCACAGAGAGGACATAAAATTATCTTAATATTCAATATCATGCAAGCTTAAGTAGCCTGCATTTTGAGGAAAGTACATCGCTGTCTTTTTTGCATAACTGGACTGAGTGCAGCTTTTACTGCCCTGAATTGTGCTGAACTGTTTATGAAATATATCTTACATTACAAAGTTATGTGTATCTGCTGTTAGATGTTGATTAGCTTTTGATTTGTGCAACCACTTCACTGAACTATAATAAAGACACATCTATGTCCTCTTTTAGTCTGATTAAATGTATGAATTGTCTACAAGTCTTAATTTTGTCAGTGTCTTGCCAAAGTACTTTGCTAATCTGCCTTACTTCTGAGAAAATCTGCCCCTCAGAGTCAGTATCTGTAATGAAAATGGACTGGGTAAGGTATTTTTTTTCATGCATTGTATAAAAGACAGCAATTTGCTGAAAAAAAAACACAATGAAACTGCTAGCTATGGACCTGACCATGATTTAAATGTACTAAGGTCCAGTATTTTTGGAAGTAATCGTCCAGGTGAAACAAAAGGAAACAAAATGTGGTTGTTTATGGTCACTCATTTGTACTTGATCTTTGATAAGGGCCAACATTTACAGATGGTCAACTGCAGGGCGCGGAAATAAATGGAGGAAAACGCGGTGCCCGGTTGCTTTCACACGCAAGGTTTATTGCTCAATAAACAGTACTGATTGGGCTCGTTAGAGATTTTGCAGACTGTTTGTTTATTTTCTGAGATCTTCCTTTAAATCATCAGATTGCCATCACTGTTCGCGTTAATAGACAAACCTGCTGTAGTTTAGTCCTGCAGTTTACATTTTTAGCGATTATTTAGTGCATTTTTTCAATAACCTTTTAATTAAGTTATTAGTGAGAAAAACGAGCATCTTTCATTACGCTATCAACTGGAGCAATACTAACAAATCTAGTGGTGTCATTCAACATTACTGTAGGTAGACTTTCAAATCAATAACTGCATCAATGAGCAGTAGTACCGTCTCATTATAGCGAATTCCTTTAAATGTTTGTTCTTTGGGGGGTTTTTTTACCTAAGAATTTCAGTATCTTTATGGATTTATCTCTTCAGATAATATAGTCCTGTTAGGATTCAACTAATGCATAGATCTGCTGAATAACCTTCGAAACGTAAGATGTTTGGCAGCTGTTTGTTACTCAAGATTAAAGATGTTTGTCTTTGGCTCTGCCAAGCGCGTACGTGTACTTCAGTCTTTTCCGGAGGATTCGTATTCTCATACGATGCACGGCTTTATTAATCCTCATGTGACGGCTCTCTTGTCACTTGCAACCCTGGTCCTCGAGGAGATTTATCCCCTTGTCTAAGGATGCTTTCAGTTGTTTGGTTGTCAGCTGAAAATCACTTGGACTTGGCCATTCTTCTTGTGGAAGGCAAACACCTGGCCATGCTGCTGTCCAAACGAGAAGAAAGAGGTCTGCAAACTCTCAGCGAGTGAAGGGAAAGAGAAGAGCTTTATCTTCACCGATGTATTCAGAAAAGAAAAATATTTAAATAATAAAAAGGAAAAGTTACTAAAAAGAATGAAGAAGAATGAAGGATGAAAGATTTGTCATGCTGAAGGCCGCTTGAGGCACACTGGCACAGAGGCTCCTGGTCCCGTATGGAGCCGTCCTCATGTAATACTAATGTAAAATGAATATTTATGAGAGGAAAACACTGGTGAAAATCACCTGGGTCACTGTCAATGGTTAAATATTTTCTATACCAAGCCCAGTGAAGACGTGACAATTAATGTTTTGACTTTTTCTCAATTTATTTACTTACTAAACCATGTCAGCTTCAAACAGTGATATATAAAAAAAATAAATAAATAAATAAAAAAAATAAAAATAAAAAACGATTCAAATGCACCTTAACATTTTTTATATTTTTTATATTTTTTATATTACTTATATTTCTTGTATTTCTTATTGTTTGCACTACTGCTATTTATCTTGCACTGGAGAGGTGATGCTACCTCTAATCTCACAGTACCCAGGTACATTGATAATAAAGTATTCTGATTCTGATTCTGATTCTGATAAAGCGCAATTTAGTAAGATTTAATTCACTTTTTTTTTACCGCAAATGATCTCACTATTGACACTTAAGACTTTTATATATGTCACATGTCACGGATGACGCCTCTTGGGAGATCCTGAGTGAACTGGGTTATTGTAATTGATTAGAACATCACCACCACTGATCAGCGCTCCCTTGGCTGGTTTTATTCTGAGGCTATAGGTTACATGTTTCTGAGTGTGGCTGCTCGCTGTCGGTGACTGGCTGCGCCCCCCAGCGTGTCTCTGCCTCCTTCCTCCTCCTCCTCCTCCTCTCTGGCTCTGTCTGCAGCTGCAGACACGCTTTCACTCTCCCCACTTTCTGCCTCCTCCTGCTCCGTGGAGCTCTGCTGCCGCTGACCCTGGATTCATCCAGCATCCATCAGCTGAAACAGGATGATTGGCAGATTTTGCTTCATATTTCCAAGCTGTTGGTTCCTTCTGTATCTTCTATCAGGTTAGTAAATGGGGCTGTTATTTTAATGTGTCATCTTACTGACTTGTTGCTTTACATAAAACTGTATTAAGTCTGTCTATATTGTCACAAATAGGCTTGATGTTTCTAGTTGCATACTTAAATAAAATCACCACATGTAATGCTGTAAATAAAGTATACAAGCATAAAAACTGTTAGTTTTGCGGTTTGATTTAGCTTTGTTTTCATATCACATGGAGGGATGATAGACAGCAATATCATTCAGGGGATACGTAAGAAATAGCTTGAGAATATTAAAAAAACAGCTTTAAATACAAAAAAAAAGTTCTTCCATGCAAAATATACTGCAATAAATATCTGATGTTCTGCTCTGGTGCAGGAGGAACATGTTCAGAAGCAGAGCATAAGCTCTTCTCTGTGATATTTTCCAAGTACAATCAGTACATACGACCAGTGGAAAACGTCTCTGATCCCGTTATTGTGCAGTTTGAAGTGTCCATGTCACAGCTGGTCAAAGTGGTGAGCATTTATTATGTTATTATAAGTCACAACAGCCATACATACATCACTTTGGTAAATGAGAATGACCTGAAAAAGGGGAGTATCAATATAAAAGAGTGTGCAGAGAGAAGAAAACTCCAGCTTGCTTCACTCAGGTTCGTCGCTTTCACGTAAGACAGGCTTTTTTTTGGACTTCTACAAAGTTCTGTGTAAGGAAGGACAGACGGGGGATGCCACTGGAGATACCTGCAGCCCCGCTGAGCAGGGAGCTAGACAAGAACGGTCTCAGCGTGGATGTCTGGCTCGCCAGGACGTGATGGAAATGTCAGGTGTCTGATTGGCTCTCAGTTTTGTCGCTGCTGCTCCCACCGAGCACTTCTGGTCTGCTTTTGCTGTGTTTTTGAGCATCACACCAAATCAAATCAAACCCCATTAAGATATGAAGATAGTTTCTCATTACCCCCTTCAAGATGATTTACAGTGAAGGAGCAGGTGTAGATTTGGTGTACAGTAATTCAGTTTTTTGCTATCATGTCAAAATAGATCAAAATTACAAGTCACTCTTGTGTATTTCTGTTGAATAAGAAAACCGGATTTATTAGGTTAAATCATAAGTGTCAAGTAACGACTGTTGTCAGCTGATGTCTTGGCAAGAAAGTCAGATGTGAAACTGTCAAACTTTAATGTTATAGTTTTCTTCACAGAGAAAGAAACGTCAGCGTTTGTTCTCTGGAAAGGTTTTTCATGAAAATTGTAACTCAGTTGTAATGTCATGTAATATTTAACACCTTAATGCCTTTAATACCGAAAATCCTTTAAAAAAAATTAAGGTGGTTATTATATCTTGAAATTATAAATACTCCTTTAACAGTTTCTAAATATTATTTTTTTCTGTAACATTATGAATACGTTGGGTAATTTATGATTTATTTATTCATTTATTTGAATACAACTTTTTTATTATCATCATTATGGGAGTGGTACAGATGTTAATAAAACGACTTTATCATATTCCTCTTAACTAAGAAAATGAAGTCTGTCCTGGTGCATCAAGATGGTGTACGTAATAAATAAATAAATAGATCATTTGACGTAGCAGCGCACAGAGCCCACTGCTGATGGATGACTGTTTTTTCCTCAGCGACACCTGGTGCTCCTGATACAGACGCAGCTGTTATTGGATGGCTTACACCAATTACAGCATGGCTATATGAGTTCATTTAGACCATCAATAGCTCATCGGCTGGCCTGCTTCAGTCATCATCCCAAAATAAGGGATGAGGCCCACTGGGGAATAGCAATGTGTGTTTTGTCAACAAATGCTGGTCTTTCAGAGAAAACAATTTGTCATGTTTGAAATAGGTTTATTGAATTATTTTACCTTTTTTTTTTTCAAAAATTTTACGCTCAAGTGTTTTTCCTTGCCCAGAAAGCTTGGGGACTACCAGTATTTCAAAATGTAGAAACAGTTGTTTTTTCTTCTTCATTTCGACCGAAAACAAGGGATATAAACAACTAGTGTCCCCCTGTCAAGCTGAGTCGATAACTTTGTCCTCGTGGAAATACACGGCACTTCCCGACAGTCAGATCATCCCTTTAACATCAATCATCATCAATTGATCAACACTTCTGATTATGTAATCACCCTTAAAAAATGCTTGTACTGGACTGTCTCAGAAAATTAGAATATTGTGGTTTTCTGTAATGCAATTACAAAAAAAAAAATGTCATACATTCTGGATTCATTACAAATCAACTGAAATATTGCAAGCATTTTATTATTTTAATATTGCTGATCATGGCTTACAGCTTAAGAAAACTCAAATATCCTATCTCAAAAAATTAGAATATTCTGGGATTCTTAATCTTAAACTGTAAGCCATAATAAGCAATATTAAAATAATAAAAGGCTTGCAATATTTCAGCTGATTTGTAATGAATCCAGAATGTATGACATTTTTGTTTTTTTAATTGCATTACAGAAAATAAAGAACTTTATCACAATATTCAAATTTTCTGAGACAGTCCTATACATGCTGCATAACGATTGCAAAATCAGTTTGCAGAGTTTTGAATAAGTTAATATAACAAAATCAGTGGACAACATTTTAAGTGGATTATCTTATCTGAATCTGTAGCAACTGATGTCTTTGCATCCCAAGTGATTTTGAGATAAACCACATGGGTGTGTCTGTAAAACTAATCTTACTGGTCTGCCTGTCCACCTGTCTTACCAGAGACCCCAGAGCTCTCCATGATAGCAAACGGTCACATAAATGGTTAATGTTATGCACTGGGTCATGAGATTGGCTCATTCACGGTCTAAATCACACATAAACCTGACCCCTGCAGCTTGTCCCCCCTCCCCTCCTCGGTCCTTCCGCCCCTCTGCTTTACCACTGAGATGTTGGAGTCAAAGTTAGGGCTGTGCTGTGGCCTCCTGACTCTAGCTGTCATGTCCGTTATGCTCCAGGCGCGGAGGACTCAGGTGTGCCACTCTGGAACTTCACGTCTGGGATACACTGACTTATGACCCTGCAAAAAGCACTCAAACATCCTCAGCCGTGAATTGCATGATTGCCTGTGACAGTATTCTTCCAGTTTTTACTTAAAATGTCAACATTTATCAGATTTTCTTTCCTCTAATGTCTTCATAATCTAATCTACTCTGTTTTTAGGATGAACTCAATCAGATCATGGAGACCAATCTTTGGCTGAGACATGTAAGTTGATGGTCCATGACTGTGAAAATAGACCTTGAGCAAGGGCATAAAGTATGGCTGCAGCCTGCTGTCATATATGACTGTTGAAGGGATAGACTGACAGCATGAATTATTTATGGAAGGAAGCTTTTTAAACAAATTGTTCCATGTGATTCAACTCAAAAAGGCGGAAAACAAATGCATTTAGATTTCACAGTCAATTTTCAAATGTTGTTTTGGTTCATTTGACAGCAGTTTAGAAATCTAGACAGTCAATAATATAAATTTTAATTAGGCAAAAGAGATATCTAAGCTTCTTCATCAAACTGAACCTGAGGGTTTAAGCCTGATTTGTATTTTTTAATTACACAGAAGAACGTTTTCCACAAAATGAAGGCAAGCATATGCACATGTGGAACAGCCTGGTGCTTTTTCCCTTTCAGGTGGAGCCTCTTTTTTAAATGACACACAGTGCAGTGGACCAGGTTTGACGGAAATGAGGTGGGATAACTCTCGCAGTCTCATTTAGTAAAGCTGAGCAAAGACTATTCTGTGCTAGAGTTGTATTTCTGCTAAAGGTCTGGAGTGTAATTGCCATTTCGTGTAAAGTGTACAGGCTCAATTTATCTCAATTTATCTTCATCTATCATCATTTTTTTTTTTTTTAGTGTCTCTAGAAAATCCACAGAGTATAACAGCAGGGTGCTGCTTTTCCCTATTTTACAAAGGACTTGAGATATTTATAGTTTTGTAATGAATTGTGCTATTGACAGCACTCTGGGGTTGCTTTGCTGCACGACTTCACGAGTCTCCCAGAGAGAGCTGTTGGTCCTGTGGGCAGGGTCAGACTCAGTGGCCAAAATTGCCATTAAAAACACTATAAATTATGATCTAATTGATTAAATCACACACACGAATGCGCACACACACACACACACACACACACTACAGCATGGGCTCTGTGTAGTCTCTGCAGGACATGATGATCGTTAATGGCTTTTATAAGAGACATTTTACAAGAGAATGCATTAAAATTAATCACGGAAGATAATCAACACGAGAAAACAACTGTGGATTCCTTGTTTTTTATTTTTTTCAGTCAAGTCAAGTCAAGTCAAATTTTATTTATATAGCACATAAACAAACGGCTGAGCCACAACCAAAGTGCTTCACAGAAAGCGAAGACATAAAAAAGGGGACTAGAAAAGGGCTAAGAGACAAAATCTGAATAAGACAAAATAAAAAATAAATAAAAAGAGACTAATTAAAAGCAAAGGAAAAAGGGTGGGTCTTTAAAGGAGCATGAGGCAGGAGTTTTCTAGTAATAATGTCAGATGAAGCGTTCCAAACCAAAAAGAATGAGCCCTCTAGCGTATGTCTCCATTGACTTGAACAGGCTGTGTGCTGCAAAATGTGCTACAATTCTGGGCCCGAATTTCCCGCGCTGTCCTGCGGATGTGACGTCATGCACGTTCTCCCGCGCCGGCTTCGCTGTTGGCTGCAGTACCCCCGACGGCCGTCGTGGCGAATTGTGGCGTTAATGAGTCTAATTTCTTAAAAGGAGCCTCATGCTCCTTTAACTGAGATTTAAAAATATGTAAAGACTGGGCCGCCCGGATGTGTAAGGGAAGGGAGTTCCAGAGTCTGGGGGCTGCCACAGCGAAGGCTCTGTCCCCCCTGGTTTTAAGCCTGGTTATTATGAAGGCATTTAAGAAAAATAGATACTTAAAAAGGTATGTTTTAGTCACGCTAGCAGCCTCTCTCCGTGTGGCCAAACTTCCCTCAAACTGTGCACAGCCTGCCATATGGCTCCCAAAATGTGAGTTTATAGAGTCTTGATTAGCGAAGCTATGTTAAAATGTGAGTTCATTGTACTCATTTCGGTGACCGTGAAACATCATATTGCTATACTGTCAAATTGAAGTAGTTATCTATTCCTCTTATCTAAAATACAATTCAGTACCATTACAGGCATGCTAAAATGCTGACATGCTAAAGTGTGAGTTAGATCTCCAAGCCCAACTAAGTTTCCTTGCCACACAATGAATTGATGTCAGCGGTTTTATCTTGCTGACTGGATCCTTTTTCAGCCGCATTCTGGCCAAAAGTTTAACAGACTTCAAATTAATATACATATAAACATGTTTTGTTTTTTTATTTTTAGTAATCTGTTATTTTTTTGAGAAAATTTTTTTTTTGGGTTATTATAGATCTGGAACGATTACAAACTCAAATGGAACCCAAAAGATTTTGGAGGCGTTGAGTTTATCCGAGTGCCATCCAACAGGATATGGAAACCAGACATTGTCCTGTACAACAAGTGAGTAGAAACAACAAACTGTTGGAACATCTTTATATTTTCACTTTTATTTATTTCTTTATTTATGTTTGTGCATTTGCTTAAAAGGCATGCTGCTGTATCAGTATTTATAGCTTATTTTTGCTTTGACAACTCCTAAGATAGAATACGAAAACCATTACAAAATTCTAAAACAGGAAGTTTTTAATTTAATCTACTGTTTTTCATCTTCAACGTTAGCTGTGCTCCTGTTTTCACATACTCATCTTCTCTGTCTATACAGTGCAGTTGGAGATTTTCAGGTGGATGACAAAACAAAGGCGCTGCTTCGCTACAACGGTGACGTTACTTGGATCCCACCAGCCATATTCAAGAGCTCGTGCAAGATTGACGTCACATACTTCCCCTTTGACTACCAAAACTGCACAATGAAGTTCGGCTCCTGGACCTACGACAAGGCCAAGATTGACCTGGTGTTAATCGGCTCCACTATCAACCTCAAGGACTTCTGGGAAAGCGGCGAGTGGACGATAATCGATGCGCCTGGCTACAAACATGACATCAAGTATAACTGTTGTGAAGAGATCTACACAGATATCACCTACTCTTTGTACATCCGGCGTTTGCCTCTTTTCTACACTATCAACATGATCATCCCCTGCCTCCTCATCTCCTTCCTCACAGTGCTTGTTTTCTACCTGCCCTCTGACTGCGGTGAGAAAGTCACACTGTGCATCTCCGTCCTGCTGTCTTTGACTGTGTTCCTCCTGGTCATAACAGAGACCATCCCGTCCACCTCGCTAGTTATACCCCTGATCGGAGAATACCTTCTCTTCACCATGATTTTTGTCACCCTCTCTATCGTTATCACCGTTTTTGTATTGAACGTCCACTATCGCACCCCCAAGACGCACACAATGCCCTGCTGGGTGCGTACTGTGTTTCTGGGACTGCTGCCCAGAGTGATGTTCATGACCAGGCCAGAGAAAGACCCAGAGAAGGTGAGCGTGACTGACAGTGTTCAGGCGATCCAGTTGAGACCCTGCGCTCTCCATTCGTCAGGTACTCTGCAAAAGCCGCAGAAGCCTCGGGCTCTGCCCTCCGGCGGGGTATCGAGCCTTACGAAGCGCCAGCGGTTTCTGAACAACACGGAGCTCTCCAATCTCCGAAACTTGAGTGGGGACACAAATAAATGTGCCGGGTCTGGCCTCCTGTGTTACGAGGGTCGCTGCAACTGCTGCTGGCAAAAGAGATCTGGCCAACTACCCTCCGACTCTGGAGGAGGGAGCGGGGGACTGGGCAGCCTGGGGGCCCTGACCGGAGGCAGCGCTGCCGGGCCTGAAGGGGAAAGTCAGTGCTCCAGCTCCGAGTCTCTCGATGGAGGACTAGTTTCCCTTTTGCCTCTTTCCCCTGAGGTCAGGGAGGCCATTGAGAGCGTTAAATACATAGCAGAGAATATGAGACTACAGAATGAAGCAAAGGAGGTGAGAAGAAGTCATGTTAACTGTTGAATTTATTCAGAGGTGGGTAGTAACGAGTTACATTTACTCCGTTACATTTACTTGAGTAAGTTTTGGGAAATTTTGTACTTTTAGGAGTAGTTTTGAATCACTATACTTTTTACTTTTACTTGAGTAGATTTGTGAAGAAGAAACTGTTACTCTTACTCCGCTACATTAGGCTACATTGAGCTGTTACTTTTCTTTTATCCCTTTTATCCGCGTACGCGTCAATCTCATGACATCACTGGGTGATTCTTTGGGAAAAATGTTTGTTTTTGCATGTTTTGCCACATATACACAGACTCAAACACACACAGAGTTTCTATGAGTTCATGTTTGTTCTAGTTCTGCCTGGTTAAAAAAGAAAAGTACAAAGGCTTGAAATTTTGTGCTACTTGTGCTTAATTTATTTTTTTGTTCTGTTATTCTTTTATTTTATTATTTATTAAAGTACTTGAATTTACTTTAAGATTATTTTAATTTAAGCTATTTTTTTTATTAATTTTAATTTATTTTATTGATTTAATTTCCCTGAAGATGATTATTTTGTACTTTTGTCTGTTTTAATGGTTGTGTTAAAAAAAAAAAATCAGACGTTACTCAACAGTTACTCAGTACTTGAGTACTTTTTTACTTTTACTCAAGTAATTATTTGGATGACTACTTTCTACTTCTACTTGAGTCATATTATTCTGAAGTAACAGTACTTTTACTTGAGTACAGTTTTTGGCTACTCTACCCACCTCTGAATTTATTAGGGAACTTGCTTTCATTTAAACAATGATGGTAAAAATGTTTTCACTGTGATCCTCCTGCAGGTTCAGGATGACTGGAAGTACGTTGCCATGGTCATCGATAGGATCTTCCTGTGGGTTTTTGTTCTTGTGTGCATCCTTGGAACAGCTGGCCTGTTCCTCCAGCCGCTTTTACTTGGGGATGATATTTGATTTAATATGATAAAACTAATGCTCCGGACTACCTGTGACATACAGTGTTCAGGCCGAGGAGGAAAAATTGCTGCGATTCAAGCATTTTTCCTCTTTATTTGTTTATTTCACGGTTAGTTTGATGACAATAATTTCAGGACTCTTTAAAGGTGTGAGGATAACCATGAAAAACTCTTGGAGTTTCAACCTGCAACCAGATCATCTGGTCTTCGGCTTGGAAGCATCTTATCACCAGGACATATTTTATTCTATAGCACAATTCAACATCAAGGTGATTTAAAGTGCTTTACAAACACAATAAAAGATTAAAAAAAACATAAATAAAAAGCATATTTAATACGTATTGAATACATAGTTAAAACCAACGACATAACATATATTAAACACGTAGCATACGTGTTACTCTGGAGGCCATTGTGTGCAATAGTAAAATTAAACTGATGTTTTCTGTTTGTTTGATTTATTCGGTAAAGCTGTAAAAATGAATACACTGCCATGAAAATACACGATCAATCACAGTAATGTTTAAAGTTGGTCCTGTGTGTCGTGTGATTTTCAGTTTCTGACCTCTGACTCAAATGAAAGGTGGTAATTGTCTTTAGTGTACAGTTTATCTTTGGATTAATACGTGTATAAAACCAAGGCTCCAAAGTATCACAGATCTGTAATATTCATTTGGATGGATAAATAATGGCTATAATGATTAAAATCACTGAATTTGACAACTTGTTCCAACATTGTGCAAGGATACACGTGATACAACATTATTTATAAAGAACAACATCTTGCAATGGAGGATTTGGGCCTCCATCAGCAGGACAATAAAATGTATTAATTTATTATTATTATAACAAGGACACACACACACACACACACACACACACACACACACACACACACACACACACACACACACACACACACACACACACACACACACACACACACACACACACACACACACACACACACACACACACAATAACTACCACACTAAACTATGGTGTACAGTGTATGTCTGGTCTAGTCAAGCTAAATCCTGTCAATGGTCATCTATGCAGCACTTTTACAGTAACTTTGGTGTTTTTGTGTTGGCTACAGGGGTTTTAGTGCTGGCTGAGGATCCTTTTGCAGCCTTTTTTTCATGAAGGCTGCAAGAAGAAACTGCAGGATTAATTCATTCACTTTTTCACACGAACATTTTTGACTGCAGTTTGACTACAGCCCAGGAACTTATTATGCTTTGACAAATTTAGAAGATTAGAAAAAAGCAAGTGGGAGTGAGAAAAGTAGAAACAAATCAATAAATAGAAAGCAAAAGCACCTGGAAAAAACTGAAAAACCCACAAATGCTATATATATATATATATATATATATATATATATATATATATATATATATATATATATATATATATATATATATATATATATATATATATATATATATATATATATACACACACACACCACACAACTAAAGATGCAAAAACTACATAGAATTATATTTTAAAATATATCTTTAAAATGTATTATATACTGTATTACACTGTATTATATAGTAAATATTTTTAGAATATCATCAGACATAAATAAGCAAATGCATACAAATGAACTATGCATATGCATCATGAACTGCTACTGATGCTTTGATTATTTTTTTATCTGGCCAAATCTTTCAGTCATTATATATATTTTTTAATTTTATTTCTATATTTCCATCTATTCATTTACCTCTGATAGGTGTATTTGTATTTCCACATTTTAAATTGTTTTAGTAAATTATTTTCCTTTTTTATATACAGATGTGTATTTATTTAATTAGGAATTGACTAAATTATTTAATTTTCTTTTTGTTTGCTTTTGTGTGTCTGGTTCTTTAGCCTCTTTCTCTTTTATAATGATACTAATAATAAAAGCTAAAAGTAGGCAGCCTCACTGGCATTACTTGTAATCCGTGATAGGATTCTGCATATATATTAGTGGTTAGTATGAATTGGTGAAAACCTTTATCCATGACATACTGTATATATGAATTTTAATCTTGCAGCAGATGTGAATTTTCTCAAAGTACGCGAGTGTGAATGTGCGTCCTACTGGTCCTCTTTGACAGTCTACTCTAACATATTTTATTAATATATTTTTCTATCCCTGATGGGATTCTTTTGATCTCTGCCTGCAATGTGGCCGGAATGTGGGCGGAGCTAAAGGCTTAGAACTCTGGGCGTGGTGTGATGTCAGGTATGATGTCAGGTATGATGTCAGGTGTGATGTCAGGAATGATGTCAGGTGTGATGTCAGGTGTGATGTCAGGTGTGATGTCAGGTGTGATGTCAGGTGTGATGTCAGGTGTGATGTCAGGTGTGATGTCACAGAGAGTCTTTGATGTTTCAGATCATTCCATTTCTGCAGACTGTTGGCACAACCTCTGCTCACACTCCTCTCAGAGACATAACATCGTTTTAAAAACACAATGTTTGTGCGTACAACTTTCAACGGTCGACATATTTCAGGATCTGCACAAACGGACAAGGAACAGGAGAGAAATGAGGAGGAAACAGACGATACACAACAGCCAAACAGCGTTTCCACTCACCAAACGGAAGAAACAAGCAATGAGCTGTCACATGACCCAAAGATCAGATACAACTTTCTGAAAGCAGAAAAGCATGCTGCAACAGACTTGGGCAAACACTTGAAAGGTCAAGTCAAACATCTGAACATGAAGCGCCAGACTCAAACAACCTTGGAGGAAAAATGTTTGAAGAAGCAAGAGAAGCTGGAGAACTTGGTCAGAAACAACAAGGCTCTCGAAAAACAAATTATGGCTATAAATTTGAGCTTAAGAGATGAGACAGAACTATAGGAAGAATACAACAGGATAAAAATGGAGCATAAAACCCTGACCCAGATTAATGATAAGATCCAAAGTCAACTTTTGAAATCCCAACAATCACTTTTAAAACAACAACATCTGGAAGAAAGGTCAAAGAGAAAACGGCAAGAGAACCAGTCTCTTTGCATGAACAATGTGATCCTGGAGCAACAGCTTCGGGAATTGAAAGAAAACATACAGTGGGGAGAACAAGTATTTGATACACTGCCGATTTTGCAGGTTTTCCCACTTGAAAAGCATGTAGAAGTCTGTAATTTTTATCATAGGTACTCTACTGTGAGTGATGGAATCTAAAAAAAAATCCAGAAAATCACATTGTATGATTTTTAAGTAATTAATTTGCATTTTATTGCATGACATAAGTATTTGATACATCAGAAAAACAGAACTTAATATTTGGTACAGAAACCTTTGTTTGCAATTACAGAGATCAGACGTTTCCTGTAGTTCTTGACCAGGTTTGCACACACTGTAGCAGGGATTTTGGCCCACTCCTCCATACAGATCTTCTCCAGATCCTTCAGGTTTCGGGGCTGTCGCTGGGCAATACGGACTTTCAGCTCCCTCCAAAGATTTTCTATTGGGTTCAGGTCTGGAGACTGGCTAGGCCACTCCAGGACCTTGAAATGCTTCTTACGGAGCCACTCCTTAGTTGCCCTGGCTGTGTGTTTCGAGTCGTTGTCATGCTGGAAGACCCAGCCACGACCCATCTTCAATGCTCTTACTGAGGGAAGGAGGTTGTTGGCCAAGATCTCGCGATACATGGCCCCATCCATCCTCCCCTCAATACGGTGCAGTCGTCCTGTGTAGCCGTGTAGTTCTGGGCTGATCCCTCACCTTCCTCATGATCATTGATGCCCCACGAGGTGAGATTTTGCATGGAGCCCCAGACCGAGGGAGATTGACCGTCATCTTGAACTTCTTCCATTTTCTAATAATTGTGCCAACAGTTGTTGCCTTCTCACCAAGCTGCTTGCCTATTGTCCTGTAGCCCATCCCAGCCTTGTGCAGGTCTACAATTTTATCCCTGATGTCCTTACACAGCTCTCTGGTCTTGGCCATTGTGGAGAGGTTGGAGTTTGTTTGATTGAGTGTGTGGACAGGTGTCTTTTATACAGGTAACGAGTTCAAACAGGTGCAGTTAATACAGGTAATGAGTGGAGAACAGGAGGGCTTCTTAAAGAAGAACTAACAGGTCTGTGAGAGCCGGAAGTCTTACTGGTTGACAGGTGATCAAATACTTATGTCATGCAATAAAATGCAAATTAATTACTTAAAAATCATACAATGTGATTTTCTGGATTTTTTTTTAGATTCCATCACTCACAGTTGAAGAGTACCTATGATAAAAATTACTGACTTCTACATGCTTTTCAAGTGGGAAAACCTGCAAAATCGGCAGTGTATCAAATACTTGTTCTCCCCACTGTACGTACATCACTCTGGACCAGAGTTATTATGGTTAACAACGAATAAGACTGAAACAGTGAAAAAATAATCCAAAACAACAACTAAAATTATCCAAAACCAGCTGAATCGAAATAGTATTGAAAAGTAATGAAAAGAAGCTAAAACTGGCTTTACAATTTCATGTCTTTATCTGGAGAAGATCCAGGTCGTCAAAGTGATCATTCAAATTCATTTTAATAATTAGGTGGATTATTAACCAGTGCATTACGCATGTATGAAGTTAAATACTGACGGTCATCTTACCGTGCTGTTATGACTGTTTTTATACATGATAGAGCATCATGTTTTTTGCAAAGTTGTCAAATATATGATGATTATTGTTTGTGTTTAAGCTTTTGTGGTAGAATTTATTGGTCATTTTTCACATGTTATATTAAAACAGGGGGCTTATGGATGTAGGGTCTCAAATTTCTGGGAATTTTCCATCAAAATATATGGAATTTAATGGAAATACGTTTGCTAGTTAGGCCTATAACAGTTAACTTAAATGAAGGTGAAAAACATTTTTCAACATGGTATTGGTGAGGGAAAAAAAAATCTAATTTAATGCAAATACACTTGAACCCAGAGGCTACTTTTGCGCCCTGGGCGAACTGTTCATCCACCAACCACCCCGTCCCGAAGAAGAAAAAAAACACATCCCATCAATGAACAGTCACGTATCTTTATTAATAAATAATCAAAGTGTAGAAAGTATAAAAGACATTTTGCCAAAGATATAAATGAAAAGAATGTAGCTGTGTCCAAAGTTGACTGAAAATTAAACATTTGAAACATACAGGATATGCATATACTGTGTATGGACTAATTTGTTGTTGTTAAGCTTCGATCAAACGAATATGTGAAATATCTTGGGACTAACAACAGTAATAAATGATTATTTACTAAAGACCGACTATTGAAAATCAGGCATTGCTTTTGATTTGTACTTCAACAAAATCCCTTTAAAAAACAAGTCCACAGGTGAATCTCCTCTGAATTTCAACCAATAATCTTTGCCAGCATCAGGACTGTTGTCCTGAGATTAGAATATAACCATTAAAACATCAACATGACACTTCTTACTTTGTATTTATAGGGGCCTATTATTATTGGAGTTATCCTTATTACGATGAGTAATAAAAAAAATACATCAAGTGGTGGCGAATGTGTTGAAATAGTGACATCATGTGGTATATTTTTGATATTGCAAGTGATTTGTTTTGAAAGGATTGATGACTGAGAAGGTTTTAACTGCTTTAGTAATATTCTGTATTTCACTTGTATAATTAGCTACTTCAAATGGTAAACTGATAATATTTCAATAATTCAAATGCATTAACATAAGTCTTGATAAATTAGGAGAAACTGAGGGTCGACAAGCATTAAACAGTGAAAGAGCATTTCACATTCTTGTAAAAATCTTTCTTAATTAATGAGGTTTGAATTGGCACAGTTTTACACAAAAGCTTACCAGCTCTGTTTGGGGGGTGTTGAGATGGTCCAATGTTCATAATAATTAATATAACCAATATTAAAATCAAAATCAGTTTCCAATGTGCTTTTGTAATTAAGGTCAAAATCTGTAGATTAAAAGAAAAGTTTGTAGTGTTCCTTAATATTATAATACTGTTGAGTTATATCATTTTGTTGACATGAAGTTACTTCTCTTGAGAAAACTATGAGATTCCAATTTTCAAAGGCTTTTATTGTCAATTTTCTATGTCAGAACATACAGAGGAATCGAAATACTGTTCTCTCACCACAGAGATAACAAAAAGACACACTTAAAGAAAGATGTTAATGAAAAATAAAAATAGATTAAGAAGATGAAGTTTTGCACATGAAATCGGTTAGATTCAACAAATGAAATCTGATCTCTGACTTCCTGGAATCCCTTTTAGAACAAACAAAACTTCTAAGTCTCTCAGCTTTTTCTTCTGTTCACATATGCATAATAATAATAATAATTGTTCAATATCAAGTTACTTATTACTGTTACAGATGTCATTTGTAATGTCTTGTAAAAGTAATATTGATCATTTCTAAAATGCAGATGAAGATGACAGTGGAATTAATCCAAACTATGCCAAGTAACAAATTGACAGGATTTAAATACAATTTTCAAAAATATTTCTATCTGATAAACATATTTGGAAATTGATTTATTATATTCAATGGGGTAAGAAGCATCACACATCATAATAAGTAAAAGTAGATCTTGGAAAGGATTATTTTATAGAAAGTATCCGAGTATTATCATGAAAATATGCATAAAGCATTAAAAGGTTGAGTATTTAAGAACGAGAAAGTAATCCTACAACACTTACACGATGGAAAATTATACTATGGGATGAAGGTTTATGAAGTGATATGAAAAACAATCAGGTAAGATACACAGTTTGTACAGTTTGACAAAGTTGATGTTCTGTACATGTAAAGTATTTTACATACAAAAGTTGAAACCCGACAGAAGAAAGATTGCCGTTAACCATCTTTTTCACATGTATCCTTACTCATGTTTCACCTTCCGTTTACTCATTGCTTTACATAAACACCTGATGAAGATCACAGTGTTTAAAAGCAGAAACAATGGCGCTCCAGTCAGGAACAGAACTACATCCACGGAGTAGTAGGAGTACCAGGGTAGTCGGTAGGACTCGGTTCTCAGGTGAGCAGCACCTTTGTGTCTCATGACGAACTCTATCCAGAAGAGAGCCGTGTCCAGCGGCTTCATTGGCTGATCTCTGTGCAGTCTGGAGAGTCTCTGCATGTTCATCCTGTATGAGGGATCATTCAGCACTTCCTGTATGGCCTTCAGGAAGTTGTCATCTTTGTCCACTGTAGCTAATGTGAGAATTTTAGCAGATCCTCTCTCTTGCAGACGGAGAAGGTTGTCAAACTGGTCAAAAAACACAGGTAGTCCCACAACTGGAACTCCGTGATAAATGGCTTCTTGGACACCGTTTGTTCCTCCGTGAGCCACAAACAGCTTTATCTTTGGATGTCCTAATAGGTCATTCTGGGGCATCCAGTCCACCACCAGAGTGTTGTTGCCCAGGGTGGCAGGTCTCTTTCCTTTATACCTCCAGATGACTTTCTGTGGTAATTTAGCAAAAGTTGCAGCAATCTCATCTGCCATGTCATCAGGAAGTTCGCTAACGAATGTTCCCAAAGACATGATGATGACTCCGTGCTCTCCAGAACTCTGCACAAACTCCTCCAGATGTTCAGGAAGAGGCTTTGCGGGTTTACAGTGAAAGCCTCCTATGTAGACGACATTCGGCATTGTGGGACGAGGGAACTCAAACACAAAGTCCACTCTCATGAGCCAAAGATCTGCCCCCTGTAATAAGTGTCTGTATCTAACTTCTGATCCAAAAAATCGCTCACAGACAGCTTGATACTGGGGGCGGATAAAAAACCTGTCCTGGGTTTCCCAGATGGCATAGAAAATAACATTTTTGACTCTTCCCATGAAAGTCATTTTATCTGTGAGTCCTGATCGGGTAATTGGGATATAAGATAAGGGAGAAGGGGCTATGGCCAAGTGCCCCTCCCCACTGGTAACCCATCTCACATTATAGACAAGTGGTAGTTTAAGAGCATGAGCCAAAATGATACCTGCTCCCAGTGCTGGATCAGTGAGAACCAGGTCATAATTGTTTGTTTTTAAAGTAATCATCAGTTCTTCATCCTCTAACATGGTAGTGACCAGTTCGCACATAATCCCATGCATGTTGGACATTGACTTAAACATTTCAAGCTGCAAACTCACAAAGTTCATAAAAGAGCTACTAATGGAAGAGGAAAAGTCCCTCTTTGTGGCAATTACCTTTTGGATGATGGGATTAATAAAATCGTGATTGAAGGTTCTGAGGACTGGAACTGTGATTGCCTTGTAGTGAGGAGAGTCGTCCTTGATGTACCAGCTGATGTTGGTTCGCACCACGTCGATCGCGTGTCCCTGGGAGTGCAGAGCTCTGACGATGATCTCCATGTTCACCCAGTGGCTTCCCTCAAAAGGGACGACTAAAATCCGGCCTCCGTGACCAACTTCCCACGAAAAAAATACTACAGATAATAAAAGAAAAAATGCATATTTCCTTCCGCCCATCTTTGAACTAGAAGATAATAAAATAAGAATGAGTCTCTCAGGATAAGAAAACTAGCAGGTAAAGTACTTTCATGCAAAGTCTTGCTTGCACTTGAGCTTATCTTAGAGAAATAAAAACGAAGTGCTGCAGCTGCAGTGACTTACCTGTTCGGTGTGATCAGCTCCAGCCCTGCACGCAGTTTGTGCCTCCAGTCTGAACCTCTCAGGTACCAGCCCAGTTTCTAACTGCACAGTCTTTGAAAGGCTTGCATAAATTAGGTTATTTTTTTGTTTTTTATTTTGTGATGCAGGAACAGTGTTCTCTTTGTTCAACCCGAACTACACTGACTTGTATTAATTGTATTTGCAACATGCGACTGCCGTCAAACCAGCCCTGTCGGAAAATAGTGTCACTTTAAAATCAACGGCGATTGTGAGCTGTTTTCAGAATAAAAGCTCATTGTTATTCATTGTTGCGACTTGTTTCAATATGTGAATACTGATAATAATAATAATAATAATAATAATAATAATAATAATAATAATAATAATAATAATAATAATAATAACAATAATAATAATAATCATAATAATCATAATAATCATAATAATACTCTCACTCATTGCAAATCACAACTCAAAACGCATCTGTTCAAAACCTCCTATCTCACTTAAGGCTCATTTCTCTGCCTCTTTCTGTTGTTTCTTTTTTTCTTTATTTTTACTGCTGCTGTTTTTAAATGTTTTCTGATTTTTTTAAATGTGTTCTGCTGTTTTTATTTTTTTTGAATGTGTTGTGTACGGCGACTTTGAGTGCCAAGAAAGGCGCCTTTTACGTAAATATCATGTATTATTATTATTATTATTATTATTATTATTATTATTAATAATAATAATAATAATAATAATAATAATAATAATAATAATAATAATAATAATAATAATAATAATAATAATAAGCAAGAGTGGCTGATACATTACATTTGGTTCTGGTTCTGGTTCTGTCCCAGCAATCATTAAAAGTGCCCCATTCATGAATTCAGTCACGCACCAAATAAAAGCAAAATATAATGTGGTTTTTCAAAATAAAACCCTCGGGGATAGAGAGGAACTACTTGATGCGTCTCGTGCTTTTGGCGTGGATGACACGTGGACGCCTCCCACAGGAGGTGTTTGTCCGGGTCCAGCCGGAGGCTGCTGGTAAGCTGCATGACAGGAAAAATAATAACAATATAATAGTGACATTTCTCCGCCGGAAATGGGACACGTCCGTATTCTCCCGGAGGAATGAGTGGAGTTTGCTGGGAAGAGGAAGGTCTCACTGCTGCTGGCCCCCCATGATCCCATCCCGGACGAGCAGAAATCAACGGATGGATGGAGGGAAAACACTAAAACATATCAATGCAACATACCCCCTACTTTGACAAGACTATAAATCAAAAACTCCTAGTTGCCACAGCCTCATTTCAAGTCATACTAATAGTATCCCATCTGGGAATGTCACTCACCAAGTCTGAGCCCAATCTGATGAAGTATTTCAAAGAATTTGCAACATTTATTTTAAGAGTAAACACTATTAGTTTCACATAGAAATGAGCATTAAACAAATGGCCAACAGATATTTTGAATTCAGCCAGTCTCAAACAGCTACTTTCAGCATATCAACCCAACTGGAATTTATTCTGAAAGACATTTTGAACAGAAGACAAATTCAACACTTTTTTTTTAAATGTTTGCTCTTTGGTGAGAAACCGTAACATATAACCTTAAGCACACAATTGGCATTTCTAACTGTTTTTTCTTGCACCTTCCAGGCTTTTTTCATCCACCGACAAGCATTGGTCGTGAAACTATTTTTCACATGCGTCACAAGGTAACTAAAAACAAGAACGAGCATGCAAAAAAAGGGGGGAAAAAAAAGCCACTGAGGCCTGTTTTGTTAATGATTATTATGATTTGTATTATACTGTATTTATTATGATTATTATTTAACTATTGTTCTTTGGTTTAAATATATATATATATATATATATATATATATATATTTGAGCATGTTCGAAATAAAGTTTTTCATTCATTCATTCATTCATTCATTCATTTATTCATTCATTCATTCATTCAAGAACGTGTTTTGGGAAACAGCCATTATGTCCTTCAACTTTATGTGCACTTATACTTTAAAGGTTCACACGTCTTTGAGACACAGATTGACATTAACAAACATTTTCATTTTACATTTTATCAATATATAATTTGAAGTTTAATCTTTTAAAGTAATAAAAAAGGTTAGTGATAAGTCATAAGGATAGTCATCTTTAGAAGATCTAACAACCAGATAATGGTAGATTGTATTAACTATATGAGCTAACAAAGTAACACATTTAGAGGATTTTAAGTACAGTAAAATTCACAACTCTTATTACAATACAATATTTCTATCTGTGAAACATAGTTGGAAATATGAGACAAGATCATTTATTAAATGTGCTATTTATTATATTCAATGGGGGAAGAAGCATCACACATCATAACAAGTACAAATAGATCTTTTAAAGGATTATGTTATAGAAAGTATCTGAGTATTATCATGAAAATATATGCATAAAGCATTTAAAGGTAGAGTATTTAACAATGAGAAAGTAACCCTACAACAGTTATACAACAATAAAAGTATAATATCAGATGAAAGTAGGGATACAACGACACCACTTCTTTCAAACCGATACGATACCGATTCTTGGATCTGAGTACTTGCCGATACCAAGTACTGATGCCGATACTTCTACCACAAAAAAATGCAATGAATTGGAAGACAGATTTTATTTTATTTTCTGCTTGTTACAACAAATGATGAATTAGATTTAATAAAAAAAATATTATAAATAGTAAAAAATGACTATAAAATTCAAATTTCAAGTCAAAAATAAACATTCTGTGTGATATGATTGCAGTCTCCACATTTTAATCAAACAAAATATCAATTACTTATTTTCCAGCTTTCAGGTGATTGAACATTAATGAACCTATTAATGAGCAGTGTCCACTTTTGAATCAAACTAAATATCACATTTCAGTCAGCATACAATGGTGTGGTTTCTCAACAAAGCTTTTTTTGTGAAAGTGAGAGCAGGTTCTTTCTGATGAAAAGAATCATCTCTGCATGACTGGGTATGAGCCTGTTTCTGCTTTCACTCACAATGTGTGACACTGAGCTGAACAGCCTTTCACTGTCATCACTAGTGTAAGGTGCTGAAAGGTATCTGCCTGCCAGTTTACCTGACCATCTAAAAAGTACAACAACAATGACAAGGCACAATCTGATCGCGGTCTTCATGCAAAGCCATTGTATGTAATAAATAGGTATTGGTTCATGGTATCGGTTAACTTTAAGGGTAAGAGTAGGAGTATGTTAGACGAGTATCTGCTCCATACCAGTATCGGTATCAGTATCGGTGCATCCCTAGATGAAAGTTATATGAAAACACTCAGGTAATAAACACAATTTGTAGAGTTTGTCAAACTTGATGTTATGTACAGCCCATATGTATTTTACATACATACATTTGAAACCTGACAGAAGGTAGAGTGCAGTCATCCAGCATTTTCCAGACCCATTTCAATTTTATTCAAAATCACGGGGGAGCTGGAACCTGTCTCAGCTGCAATGTGGCAAGAAACGGATCAGGGCCCCACAACAGAGGGAAATGTCAGGCTATCTTTGCAAAAATGAAAGTTCAGGCTAATGAATTTGGTCATGCAGCAGGAAAATGATCAGAAGCACATTTACATATGAATGGCTGAAAAGAATTAAGGTTGTCCAAAGACTAAGGAAAAGTCCAGACCTCAACACCTCTGAAATACAGTGGCAGGACCTTAAAGGAGCCTGCACAAGTGAAAACCAAAAAACCTTAATGAATGAAAGCAGTGTTACAGGAAACGACTGCTTCGGTTTATTTCTGCGGCTAAAAGTGCATATATGAACAATTAAACCATGGACACACTTAGTACTGCTCACATACTTTTTTGCTTCTTTTTTGTCAAATAGATAGCAAAGTGGGGACAGAATAGTTATAGTTATGTCATTTGTCAGAAGCTGTATCTGCATAATCATGTGAACCAATAGAATAAGATGATTTTTATGTTCTTTTTTAAACAAAGAGGATTGAAGTAGGGACAGACAACTTTTTCACATGTATAATTACTCATGTTTCACTTTCCGTTTACTCATTGCTTTACATAAAAGCCTGATGAAGATCACAGTGTTTAAAAGCAGAAACAATGGCGCTCCAGTCAGGAACAGAACTGTATCCACGGAGTAGTAGGAGTACCAGGGTAGTCGGTAGGACTCGGTTCTCAGGTGAGCAGCACCTTTGTGTCTCATGATGAACTCGATCCAGAAGAGAGCCGTGTCCAGCGGGTTCATTAGCTGATCTCTGTACAGTCTGGAGAGTCTCTGCATGTTCATCCTGTACGAGGGATCGTTCAGGACTTCTTGTATGGCCTTTGGGAAGTTGTCATCTTTGTCCACTGTAGCTAATGTGAGAATTTTAGCAGATCCTCTCTCTTGCAGACGGAGAAGGTTGTCATACTGGTCAAAAAACACGGGTAGTCCCACAACTGGAACTCCGTGATAAATGGCTTCTTGGACTCCGTTTGTTCCTCCGTGAGCCACAAACAACTTTATCTTTGGATGCCCTAAGAGGTCATTCTGGGGCATCCAGTCCACCACCAGAGTGTTGTTGCCCAGGGTGGCAGGTCTCTTTCCTTTATACCTCCAGATGACTTTCTGTGGTAATTTAGCAAAAGTTGCAGCAATCTCATCTGCCATGTCATCAGGAAGTTCACTAACGAATGTTCCCAGAGACATGATGATGACTCCGTGCTCTCCAGAACTCTGCACAAACTCCTCCAGATGTTCAGGAAGAGGCTTTGCGGGTTTACAGTGAAAGCCTCCTATGTAGACTACATTCGGCATTGTGGGACGAGGGAACTCAAACACAAAGTCCACTCTCATGAGCCACAGATCTGCCCCCTGTAATAAGTGTCTGTATCTAACTTCGGATCCAAAGAATCGCTCACAGACAGCTTGGTACTGGGGTCGGATAAAAAACCTGTCCTGGGTTTCCCAGATGGCATAGAAAATAACATTTTTGACTCTTTGCATGAAAGACATTTTATCTGTGAGTCCAGAGCCGGTAATTGGGATATAAGATAAGGGAGAAGGGGCTATGGCCAAGTGCCCCTCCCCACTGGTAACCCATCTCACATTATAGACAAGTGGTAGTTTAAGAGCATGAGCCAAAATGATACCTGCTCCCATTGCTGGATCAGTGAGAACCAGGTCATAATTGTTTGTTTTTAAAGTAATCATCAGTTCTTCATCCTCTAACATGGTAGTGACCAGTTCACACATAATCCCATGCATGTCAGACATTGATTCAAACATTTCAAGCTGCAAACTGACAAAGGTCATAAGACAGCTAATAGAAAAGGAAAAGGAAAACGCCCTCTCTATGGTAATTACCTTTTGGATGATGGGATTAATAAAATCCTGATTAAACGTTCTGAGGACTGGAACTGTGATTGCCTTGTAGTGAGGAGAGTCGTCCTTGATGTACCAGCTGATATTGGTTCGCACCACGTCGATGGCGTGTCCCTGGGAGTGCAGAGCTTTGAGGATGATCTCCATGTTCACCCAGTGGCTTCCCTCAAAAGGGACGACTAAAATCCGGCCTCCGTGACCAACCCCCCACGACAAAAATACTACAGATAATAAAAGAAAAAATGTTGCAGCATTTTTCCTCCTGGCCATCTTTAAACTAGAAGAGAGGAAAATAAATCAGGATAGGAAAACTAGCAGGTAAAGTACATCCATGTAAAGTCTTCCTTACACTTGAGCTCATATTTGAGAAATAAAAACAAAGTCATAAAAAACGACATACGTTTGCAGTGACATACCTTTTTACAACATACCTCTTTTTTTGCATGAATCAGCCCTTGCCTGCACACATTTGTCCCTTAGACGCCTGCCTGAAACATTATAGGTACTGGCCCAGAGTGTTGTAACTACACATTCTATGAAAGCTTTCATACTGTAAGTGGATTATGGATTAGGTTTCCTTGCGTTTTTTTCTTTTGTGATGGAGAAACAAAGTGGTCTCTTTGTTGAACCTGAGTTTCGTAGAATTGTCCCAATCTTACTTGGAACATTATGTTCCAGGTAGTGCAACTTTATGCTACACACTTTCTCTAAAGGTTAACACTTGCAATGTGTCTCTGAGATACACACTGGCATTCACAAACATTTCTTGTTTTTTTTTTTTTTAACATTTTATCGACCATTAATTTAAAGTTGAATCGTTCAAAAATAATTACAGTATACAACAGGTAGAAGATGAAGAAATCAAACCAGCTTGGACAACTTGGATGTCATATTGATAAAGTAGCTCATCATAGTAGCCGCAGTCAATGCTCTTCAGTAACCTCCGGAGGAGAACATCAAAATTTGGGCCAATGAAAGAAATCAAGTAGACAACAAATCAATTCTAAGTGGCAAGTTATCAACCAAAGCAATATTCAATTATAAAATATGGAGCTTGTTAATGGTTATGCTCAGGGGTGTCAGAGTGTTTCTTCCTGGGCTACATCAGGACACATATGGTTACTGTTGGGTTATATATTTGTATATTTCATTATTTAAAACTATTAGCATACATTGATGAGCCCTATTTTGAGTGGGATAACCTGATGAAGGGAGAGAAGGTCAGAAGTACTCAGTTCTGTGGTATCAAGAGCTGATATAAGGCTTTATGAGGTCAGGTTAACAAACGACAACTTCAATTCAATTTTATTTATATAGCGTCTAATACAACAAAAGTTGTCTCTAGACGCTTTCCAGAGACCCATACCCAGAACATAAACCCCCGAGCAGTTATTACATAAACAATGGCAGGTAAAAACTCCCCTAGTGGGAGGAAAAACTCCCCTTTAGGAGGGAAGAAACCTTGAGCAGGACCAGGCTCATAAGGGGGGACCCTCCTGCCGAGGGCCAGACTGGTGGGTCAGGGACGGCAACAGCACAGCAGGCAGGTGGAAGCAGCAACGGGATGACCAGGGGTGGGGACCGCAGGCCAGCATGCAGCTCCCGAAGCTCCGGTCCAATCATCAGGTCCCAGGTTGGGGTGCAGGGTCGGGGAAAGGTTGAGAAGGGGCAGGGCCAGGGAGAGGAGTCTTGACGGACAAACCTCTCCCCCGCCTGCCCGGGCCGTTACCCTGCCCCTCTCACTCCCACGCTGCAGGTTCCGGTGTCCGGCAAAGGGTGCTGCAACATGAAAAAAAGAGAGAAAAGGGAGGAGAAGGGGGGGCCTGCACAAGAAACTACAGGAGCGACTCTGGCACACTAGAGTTTACACTACCTAGAGATTTACCAACACCAGCTAGAGGTTTACTAAACACTAACTATAGGCTTTACTAAACAGAAATGTTTTAAGTTTAGTTTTAAAGGTGGAGGTGGTGTCGGCCTCCTTAACCCAGATTGGAAGTTGGTTCCATAGTAGTGGTGCCGGATAGCAGAACCCCCGCCCTCCAAATCTACATTTGGATACTCTAGGAACTACGAGTAAACCTGCACTCTGAGAACGGAGAGCTCTGACAGGAACATAAGGCACTATCAGGTCTTGCAAATAATGCGGAGCTAAGCCGTTTTGGGCTTTATACGCAAGTAATACAATTTTAAATTGGATTCTGAATTTTACGGGTAACCAATGGAGCGACGCTAACACTGGAGAGACGTGGTCTCTCCTGCTAATTCCTGTCAGTACTCGTGCTGCTGCATTTTGGATCAGCTGGAGCCTATTCAGCAAATTACTTGGACATCCTGCTAACAACACATTACAGTAATCTAGTCTAGCAGATACAAACGCATGAACTAGTTTTTCTGCATCACTCTGCGAGAGGATTTTCCTAATCTTTGCAATATTACGGAGATGGAAAAATGCTATTTTACAAACCTGATTGACATATGGTTTAAATGACAAATCCTGATCGAAAACAACACCAAGGTTTCTCACAGTTGCACTGGAAGCCATCGCAACACCATCTAATCCCTTCCTAAGATGCTCTGGACCAAGAATGATAACCTCTGTTTTATCTGAATTTAGAAGCAAGAAATTTCTGGACATCCAGTCCTTGATGTCCCTAAGACATGCCTGAAGTTTAACCAACGGTTCTGTTTCATCCGGCTTCATAGACAAATAGAGCTGCGTATCATCAGCATAACAATGAAAGTGTATGCCGTGATTCTGGATTATACTTCCCAATGGCTGCATGTATAAACTGAACAAGATTGGCCCTAGCACTGAACCCTGTGGAACACCATAACAGACCCTTGACTGTTCTGAAGAAACTCATGTACATGAACAAAATGGAACCTGTCAGATAGATATGATTTAAACCAACGTAGAGCTGTCCCTTTAATCCCAACAACATGCTCTAACCTGTGCAGTAAAATGCCGTGATCTATAGTTTCAAAAGCAGCACTGAGGTCCAGTAGAGCCAGTATGGAAACTAATCCCTTATCTGAGGCCATAAGAAGGTCATTCGTGACTCGAACCAGTGCTGTCTCTGTGCTATGATGCATTCTGAACCCTGACTGAAAGACTTAAACAGATCATTTCTTTACAAATAGTCACATAGCTGGCTTGAAACTGCCTTTTCCAGAATTTTAGATACAAATGGAAGGTTGGAAATTGGTCTATAATTAGCTAAGGTGTCTTGGTCAAGAGAAGGTTTTTTTAAGTAAAGGTTTAATTACTGTGACTTTGAAAACCTGTGGTACATATCCTACACTTAGGGATAGGTTAATTTGGTCCAGTATTGTCGTACCAATAAGAGAAAAAATATGTTTGAATAGTCGAGTCGGGATGGGGTCTAACATACATGTGGTTGACTTAGCTCTATTAACGAGTGAAGTCAGCTCAGGGAGGTCTATAGGATCAAAACAGTCTAGAGTCAAGTCAGAGCCTAGGGAAGTCGCTAAAGCTGAAGAAACACCTACAACCGGCTGGTTGATTTCTTCTCTAATTCTCGTGATTTTACTGTTAAAGAAGCTCATAAAGTCTTCACTACTGAGAGCTGCAGGAATGCACGGCTCAACAGAGTTGTGACTCTTTGTCAGCCTGGCTACAGTGCTGAACAGAAAACGTGGGTTACTTTTGTTATCCTCTATCAATGTTGAATAATAAGCTGTTCTGGCTTTGCGAATGGCTTTTTTATATACTATTAGAATATCTTTCCATTCACGATAAGAGTCTACAGACTTACAAGAGTACCACTTCCTTTCCATTTTACGCACGTTTTGTTTCAACATGCGGATATCTGAATTATACCAGGGAGTTAAGCTCCTGTGGCTAGAAACCCTCCTTTTCAAAGGAGCAACTTCATCTAAAGCTGAATGCAACAAATCAGCAGTGTTACTAACAAGGAAATCAACATCTGCAGAGGTAGAACCCAGGTCACTGGCCTCGACTACATCACTATTTCGCACTGTCGTAAGATAAGCAACGGACTCCCTAAATTTAACAATAGCTTCATCAGACAAACATCTGCTAAAATAATACCTCCTATTTTGCACTTCAACATCAACAAAATTAAATTAAAACGTTATTAAGTAATGGTCGGATAAAAGGGAGTTTACAGGTGACACCAACAGACCATCAGTTTCAACACCGTAGGTGAGAACAAGATCGAGAGTATGATTAAAACAGTGCGTCGGTTTATCCACTTTTTGTGAGATACCCATTGATTCTAGAAGAGAATCGAAGGCTAATTTAAGATTATCGCTTTCAACATCCATATGAATGTTAAAATCACCCACTATGATGAATTTATCTGTGCTGATCAACAATCCAGAAAGGAAATCTGAAAATTCAGACAAAAACTCTAGATAAGCACCAGCAGGGGGCCGATACACTACCACTAACACAACTGGCTTCTCTGATTTCCAGCTTGGAAATTTCAGACTAAGCGTGAGGCTTTCAAATGTATTATAATTGCACTTAGGTTCAATTTTTGTTTGGAGACTGGAGTTATAAATTGCTGCGACTCCTCCACCTCGGCCCGTGCTTCTAGGAATGTGATGATTAAAGTAGCCGGGCGGAGTTGATTCATTCAAACTAACATACTCTTCCTCCTGTAACCATGTTTCTGTTTAGCAGAAAATATCACTCCTGCTCTCTGTAATAATATCATTTACTAACAGAGACTTGGAGCTTAATGATCGTATATTTAGTAATCCGCATCTAATTTTTCGGTCTGTAATTGGTACCAAATGTACATTGGTTTTAATTTTTACAAGATTATTTTGGTTAACGCCTCTATAACGCCGCACATGGTGAACTTTTGGAGGGCGGGGAACTGCAACCACTTCTATTTTGCTAGGCACCTGGCCAGAGTCGCCAATATCATGTAATCCTACAGTTTTAGAGTCGCTAATTACATAATGCAATCCTACAGTTTTGTTGGCAGGCGTTGGTCCTCGAGAAGCAGCAGAGAAGCGTGTAAGACTGCAGCTCTGCATCCTGGCCTGGACCCTGCATTGTCAGGGGGAGTGTCTAATAACATTGGCCAGATTTCTAGACATAAGAGCTGCACCATCCCGGGTGGGATGAATGCCGTCCCTTCTAATCAGACCGGGCTTTCCCCAGAACGTCTCCCAATTGTCAATAAAGTCCACGTCGTTTTCTGAACACCACCGAGACAACCAGCGGCGGAGCGAGAGCATGCGACTAAACATGTCATCGCTGGTCAGATTGGGGAGGGGACCAGAAAAACCTACGGAGTCCGACATGGTTTTGGCGTAGTTACACACCGAGACAATATTCATTTTGGTCACTTCCGACTGGCGAAGACGGGAGTCATTAGCTCCGACATTGATGATAACAACTCCACATTATTCATAGACATAGCAGAGCTTGTATGACAAGAAAAACAACGTGAAGAGGATAAATACACACCTTGAACAGAGAAACCTGTGAGGGGAAACTCGTAAGATTCAGTTCTGTGATTAGATGTACAATGCAGATGGTATGATGGGAAAATATAAGACAAAGCATGTGGTTAACAGGAAACGTGTTTTCCCATTGTAGCCACACAGAAAGACAGATAATGAGAGGCAATGTAGGGGGTGTTTACTTCTAGAGCGTGCTCATTAGTCGCAATTCCCTTACACTTTTGCGCAAAAGAAAATCAAATCTCTGAATTTGTGAATGAGGTAGCGCTGCAGGGGGTCGGCGTTTCCATTGAAACAAATTTTTCAAATAAACTTAGTTCTTGTAACTCTTCGTACCACGTCCTGTGAGAAAAAGAAAATCCTCAACATCAAAAAAGACAGAGAGAAACATTTTTAATCTTTGACAAATTATTGTGATTGTGACACAATATTGTGACTACCACTGTTGAAAAAGAAGTCAGATGGTGAAGGCAGCACAACTACATTGTATTAATGAGGCCAAAAACAGCGGGACACTAGATTTTGATGACTTTCGATTGACCATCTACGTCGCATCCAGCGTTGCAATCCAACCTTGCTCAGAAGAAAGACGACAGGGGCGCAGCTGGTAGTGCAGCCGTCTCACAGCAAGAAGGTCCTGGGTTCGATTCCCACCGGGGACGCTGTGGGCGCTGAAGTGCGTGTTAGTTCCCCCATGACTTCGGTGCCCACACCCTGGGTGGGGTTGGCTGAAGGGCCTTTCTGTGTGGAGTTTGCATGTTCTCCCCGTGTTCCCTTGGGTAGCTAATGTGAGTTACCCTCACAAAAACATGCAACAGTTCTGTTGGGCTGGGCTATACATGCCCCCTCTGGCCAACCGGGGCGCCACATGGGGTGGGGAGAAACCCCACCCTGTCTGGTGAAAAGATGCGTCCTGCTCACTCCTCAGGTTAAAAAGGAGGCCTGAGCTCAGTGCGGGTGATGGCAATGCCCAGGACTGACTTAGGTAGGAGCACTAGGTGATATAATGGGGAAAAAAATCTGGGAAAAAAAACAAGAAAAAACCGACCACAAACCACGGCTGATGCGGCAGAGCATCCAGAAAATACCCAACTTCAGGGGCCAAGACAACACGCCCGACTCAGCCGCTTAGAACCTCGGCAAAGTAGTCACAGAAAAAGTATCTACTCGGCACAGTTGGACCCCTAGTGGGAAAGCGTCTAACCAAGTGGAGGCGAGCCGAGCCGGGCTGAGTAGGTACTAGTGGAAAAGTGCAATAACTCTAAACCATGGCCCCCTGTCACAGCATTTTATGATAATCATTTCACATAGTCATATACAGTTAAGACTTTAACGACTTTCACGAACACTGGTGTCTGGCCACACATAGATATGGCGCCTTTCAGATTCCCTGCATCGGAATCCATCAGCTCATCAACAGTTTGCCTTCCACACAGGCGGTCTGCGTGAGTTAGCACTGGGATGATGTGTCCTGTAACTCCCTCTCCGAAGTGCTTCCTGCTCACTTCCCATGCTGGAGCCAAGAGCCCGGATGATCAGCAGAAAGGCATGTGGTCCAGGACTCGTGAGCTGGCGACTTCTTAGAGCTTCCGTGGTTCTTTTGTTGTTTTCCAGTGATGTCCCCAAAACATCTGGGGTTTCAATCACTGTAGTCAGTTAAAACGTCGATTTTTTGTTCTGGATCCACATCTGGGATGTTGAGATGAGATTAACAGCTTGCTGATTGATGTGAGCCAAACAAACTCCAATAAATCGTTAATCGGAGGAAAATTCTGAATCATAGCAATCCTCGCTGCGCAAGAATCCCCATTCACATTACCATCGAATGGTAAACACTGAAAGGCTACTTAAATATAACTAGTTTTTATTCATCTTTTTATACCCCTGCCTAATTACAGGAGGCATATATATATAAAGCTATTGCAAACTATCTTGCTGGTGTTACAAACAAATTTGCCTTCAGGACAAGAAATATGGCTAGATGCGCTGTGTCATCATTGTTAGTGCTTTCGACAGCAAGTTGTGGAAACACCACATACCTGAGTGTTTCCTTAACCAGCTGTGCTCAGATTTCCTACTAGATCCCTGACTGAATCAGATTTTGCTGTAATTGTTCTGCTTGTTGGACTTGTTGATGCTTCTCTTAGTGGCTAGCACTAGCATACTTAGGTCCTTGCTTGGTTTGGAAGCTCCAATGTCATTTATGTCCTTTGGGTGTTGAAAGCAGTGTTGGTCAAGTTACTTTGAAAAAGTAATTAGTTACTGATTACTGAACCAAAAAAGTAATCCCGTTACTTTACTGATTACTTATTTTCAAAAGTAATTCGTTACATTACTAGTTACTTTACTTAGTTACTTTTCAAAAACATGATGCACAACCTGAATACACTTTACTGGAACAATATAAAACAATAGAACTTTCAGTTTAATTCTATTCTTTGTGCATATTCCACCATATAAAATTAAATGACAATAAGTAAATGAAACAGTCTATTTTTAAACTTGTTTTTATTATTTTCAGTCTTAAATTTATGCACATTGCGTCGGGCAAAATACAGCTCTCTCTGACTTGAACTACAATATAACCTGCGACAAGCTTCTTCAATTCAGCTGCACTAAGTCCCGTTGGTCTTACATCTAGTTTCACCTGTTTAGCAGCAGAGGAGGAGTCTGACGAGGCAGCCGGCGCTGCAGCCCCAGTGGGGGCTCGCAACTAGCTTTCCTCCCACACAGACTTTACAGCGGACGAGAATGTTTTTATCACTTTTGACCGAGTAAAACTCAAAATAATGTCTGTAATTCCAGGCGTTAAACCCTGCATGCTCCTGCTCTCTCGCACTCCATGTCGTCTCTAGTTTACCACTGAAGGTTGATTTATGGTTCCGCGCACCGACGCAGAACCTACGGCGTACCCTACGGCGTACCCTACGGCGTACCCTACGGCGTACCCTACGGCGTACCCTACGGCGTACCCTACGGCGTATGCTCTGCGTCGATTTAACGCAGAACCATAATTCAGGCTTGACTGCGCAATGTCACGAGATATTTTCACAAAAAAAATAGTGCATTTAGTAACGCAGCCTTCTTTCAGAAAAGTAAAGGTAATCTAATTACTGTTTTTGCAATTGTAATCCCTTACTTTACTTGTTACTTGAAAAAAGGGATTACAGTAACGCATTACTTCTAACGCGTTACTGCCCATCACTGGTTGAAAGTATCAAGAAGTAAAGAAAACATACAAGCTTGTCACCCCCAAAGAATCATTTTATTTATTTATTTATTTATTTTTTATAACCTCTATTTACAGTAAATTTCATTTCATTACACAAACAAATGTGAACATGAAGAAATAAATTGTTGCAAAAATCATAAACAAAAAAAAAAACACTTATTGAAACTGATTTTCTAATGTGTACAAAGGTCTTCTGTACTGCCATTGTGAAGCACTGCTGCACTAGTATCCGGTCAGAATTATCTGATTTATAATGATAGTACAAAGTAGATTAACAGACAGAGCAACTTGTAGTTAAAATTTACCAACAGCACAAAACATGTAGCTACCGACATGGTGGCTTTCCCAAGAGTGTTCTTCCAACAAAAGTATGCTCCTAAACTCCATAACACACATAGGCAAAATATGACTGGAGAGCCGGATGCAGCCTCTGGACTGTCTTTATCTAGCTGTCCCTCAATGAAACTGAAAGAACACAAAGATGTATGGAAAAAATGTGTGTAGTCACATTTTATATCACAAAAATTGACTATAGCAACGAGCACATACATTCAGACGGGACTAATGATTTTCTCTGCAGTCATATTTGAGACATGCATCGGTCTCGATAGCAGGTAGAGTCCGGGCTTTTAAAAGTTAACACAGAATATTGACTTTATTCCCTATTTGTCATATGTATTGACTCACTGGCAGTGGGTCTGATCAGTTGAGTTTAGCTGTGTTCAAAGAAAATGCTGAGACATCTTTCACACAAGCCTGCTCAGTGATTCATTGATATGAAAGAAGAATTCATTCAGCATCCACAAACTAACAGTTAGTGAACTTTAAACTGTCTTCCATTATCCGTGAATTTCTTTAGAAAAACAATGGATGACATAATCGGATTGTAAACTGAGACTATGTTTTGATTACATTTTTACGAAGTTTGACTCTTTGTCTACCTTCCCCTTTTATTTCATACATGATATTCTGAGACCTCTTCACCACCCCCTATAATCAAAAATGTATAAAAATGAATAAAAATAGAAAGATTATTTTTGAAAGAATTTAAATAAAATAGAAAAATAAATATTGATTGATACAATAGAAAGTAAATAAGTAAGTAAGTAAATAAATAAATAAATAAATAAACAAATAAAAATGTTGCTTTTTCTTGGCATTTTATTTGATATTGCAATTTAGCAAAAAATATTTGTATTTTTAGATACACAATCTTACATTCATCATGCAATTATTGATCATCGTATTATTGCCATCTAACTATTGGTGAAATGATACATAGTAAGATTATGTTGTCAATTCTTTGTAATGCCCAACTTTAGTGCAGGCACGAACTCCAATTGCTGAACAGATACAGTTGACCGATTCACATGAAGTTTAACAAACATCATCATGTTTTTCTTTGCTGTAGTAATCATGGAATATCAGAAAACAATACATACTGGCTGCAGTGTGCTTAATCATTTGTGACATGCACCATGACAGGGTACATGGAGAGAAATGCATTAATATGTGTCTTCTTCCTCTGCCTCATAGATTGTTGTTTTTTTTATAATGTTTCCATGATCTCAACATTGATTCATTAGGCTTTCATTGTGTTTTGTCCCTCTATCATGCCTTCCTTGTTTGTGCAAACCTCTCTTACCTGGCTGCCTCCTCTCTCAGTATTCACTGTATCACACAGAATGACTCATAATGTTTCCCTGCACTTTTGTGTTGTTTTCTGTTTTTTTTTTACATTGGCACATAATACAGCAGGAACTAGAATATGGCTGTTTGCTAATACATCAACATGTTGAAGCTTGTAAAACTGTTGTTGCTTTTTTGTTTTTAGCTGTAATGTGAACATGTGTCCACATGGAGACAGTGAATACTGAAACTACAGTGGAAAAGGGCTTATTACATTTGACCAGATTGTATTATTTCAGTCTAAATCCAGTGTTTTAATAACATGTGTTGAGTTGGTGTGAGATGTCTTTTTATTCCTCGTGAGGGTTGTGTCTTTCTACTCAGCAATGATGAACTGTGAATATTCTGAACCAGCAGCCTATCTGTGCTGATCCGTTGCCACGGCGCGCCTCACGGCACTTCCAAAGAATGCAGGATTTATCCTCAGGCTGAATAAGGTGTTGGGAATTTCAAGTCCTGACAGGAGTCTGCAGGGACACCCTGTTTCTCACATTTACCTTCATGTGTTGCTGTACCAGGGGAGGTTTAATATTACCGGTACTTTAAAATTAAAAGGGATGATGGTTATTCTTCAGATATGGATTGTGTGCAGAACACCATTCACATTTACAAGAAAAACAAACAAACATTCATTGTGCATTCATTGGTTACCCTTCATCTCAAAGGACCTCCTCTGAGCATATTGTTCCATCTCCCCTAAAAGCCAACCTATAAGTGCTAATTTTGTGATACACAAAATACGAAGCCAAATGAGGGCACTTTATTGTCCAGTAATTTATTGATGTGTGGAACACTAACAGAATGAAGGTGAACTTCTTCATACAGCATTTAGAACATTTTAACAAAATTTAACTTTTTGCTACATACACCTGTTGTTATGGTATCAGTTTAAACTGTTGATTGTTAATGTGTGTTGCTGTTTCCCATGAGATTTATTGTATATTAGTTTCATTGTCACAAGTATTTACTTGAAAAAGTCAGCAGTTCCTCTTTGCACACTGCTTTTTGGAGAGTATTTAGTACAAACAGCAGACTCAGTTGTTTTTTTCTTTTGCTTTCAGTTAGTGCTGGGCGGTATGACCAAAAATTTATATCACGGTATTTTTCAAAATTATATCGGTTTCACGGTATATCACAGATTTTTTTTTTTCATGCACAACTGGGTGTTAACCACATTTTCTAATGATTTGGAAAGGAATTGCTGCAGTAAATTGGCTTAGAATGGCCTATTTTACTGTCAAATCAAATAAAATAAATTTGATTTAGGCATGCTTTTCAAAGAAAAAAATCTTTTACAAAATTACAAGGTAGAAAATATTCAACATAAAACATAAACATAAAAAACTGAACATTTTTTAATTTCCCAGCATTATGTTGTTTTGGTTCCACCTCCTGGTGAATGTTAGGTAAAATTCTTATGTGGTTACTTTTTGGTTGGCCAACGATTTATGTTTGTGGCGCGCAACTGTTACGGGAGCGGCGAGTCTATTTCCTTATATTACAACGCCGTTATTAATTGTTCGGTTTTTTCCCACTTATTCCACCGAACACCGAAAGTGTTTTTTTTGCCATTTTCGGCGGAACAATTTCGGTTACCGAACAATCGGTGCATCACTACTGCTAAACAGTCCCCTCACAAACAGTGTCCAGCGGCGCTACGTTCCGCCACGCGGCGTTCCCAACATTGTGTACGCTACTGTACATACTCACCGGTATTACGGTATATGAAAAAATCATATCATAAGAAAAATAAACACCAGTATTCGGTATGAACCAGTATACCGCCCAGCACTACTTTCAGTTTCTAAATACTAAATAAAGCCCAGCTGAGGATCAGTATGTAAAGTGTGCTTTAGACACTCAGCCAACAAGGCCTCTAAAGTTGCAGGATAAGTTCTTGCACAACTGCAGTTCAAAGCTTGATCATGAATATTCACAGCATAGAGATTATCTGAATGGTAATTTCAGTATGTCATGCTTTCAAACGTCAAACATGATCCAGAAGATGTGCTTTTCTTCCATTTGTGGTTAACTGAGCGGTGGTTATTAGAGGGTACTTCCAGCATGGATGGGAACAATGATGCTCGCCCATTTGTAAATGACCGGGATGAAGAGGAGAGCAGAGCCGAGGACTGACACCAGGAGGAAGGCCCACAAAAACACTCGGTCCAGAACCTGGGCTACAAATTTCCAGTCCTGCACCACCTGCAGCAAAGGAGAACCATGTGTCATTCTCCAAACACATATTCCATCCTCTTTAATCACAGCATGCGTTTACATGCACTCAATAACCCTTTTAAAACCCGAATATTGGCAATAATCCGAATTTGCACGGCCATGTAAACACCAATAACCCCTTTGAATAACCTGAATTTGCTCATATTCCGGTTTTTAAAAACCCAAATATGACCCCTGGATTACTCCTTTTAAAACCCGAATATTCGGTCATATAAACGCCTAACGGAATATCCTGATAAAAAGGAACAGGAATTTGTTTTCTGCGCATGCTCTGTTTGCAAGGAATCCTGGTCTTTTGAGTCCAGGAAGTTCTTATAAACACGGCAAAACCATGGGCGAAACGCAAGACCACGCCACACTTTTGGAGTGAGGAGGAGACTAATCACTTCATAAATGTAATGAAGGATAAGAACATTTTGGCATTTGTAGACGGTAGAAAATACTGGGATAGCGAGATTTACAAGAAGGTGAGCGAAAAGTTGCGCCAAGCAGCATTTGTTTTGAATTTGGATACAGGAAGAGGAAGCGGAAATGACGCTAATTGCGTCATCATGTCCGCGCGTCGCTGGTTTGATCGGGATATCCCGAATGATTAATTACTATGTATACAGGGATAACCCTGTTTGCTCACGCATGTAAACGGAATATTCCGAATGTTTCTGTAACCGGAATATTAGCAATAACCCGAATTTTGACTGCATGTAAACGTAGTAACAGTCTTGTTAGACAAATCAAACTCACCTCTCTGACCTGGTTTTCTTTTACGACATGCATGGATATGTAGCGAATAGACTCCAAAGCTGCTTGGAGGTTTTTGTGGGTGTATAGGAGAGGCATACGCTCAGATTTTGGGTCCTTCATCCTCCCAAGTTCTCCAGGTCTTCCAGCCCTGCTCAATCGAGCTGTGGCGTAACGGTCCACATGTCCTCGCATGCATAGCAGTTTGGGCAGTCGATGGAGGAAAATCCTCCTAACCCATGGTGCCATGCCATGATGTGTAGAAGAAGAGCGGTGGTGAATGTTTATGGCAAAGACAGTTATGACAATGGAGAGAGTGACAAAGATCATGGTGAAGACCAGGTACTCCCCAATAAGAGGGATCGTCTTCGAAGAGGAGGGGATGATCTCCTCAATGACCAAGAGGAAGACGGTGAGTGACACCAGCACTGACGTGCAGAGGGAGATCTTCTCACCACCGTTTGAGGGCAGATAGAACACAAGAATGGTGAGAAAAGACAGGCCAATGCAGGGAATGATGAGGAAGAGGGTGTAAAAAAGAGGCAACCTGCGGATAATAAAGAAGTAGGTGATGGTGGGATAGAAAGTGCTCCCATCAGTCCTCACACCACGGCTACCGGTGGCCGTTACGATCTCCCATTCACCATTGTCAAAGTAGTCCTGTTTGTCCACATGAAAGTCCTCTAGAATTATGTCCACCTGTTAAATATATCATGAAAATGTCATGCTGGTCGCTGATTGTAACTGATGGTAACCAATTATGCACATATGGAACAGAAACTTACCTGGGAGCCATCGTAGGTCCAAGATCCAAACTTCATTGAACAGTTCTGGAGGTCAAAAGGGAAGAAGGTGACGTCAATGGTGCAAGCTGACTTGTAATTGGCTGGTGGAGTCCATGATATGGTTCCATCATACTTAACAATTGCCTTGGTGACAGTTCCCTCAAAACGTCCATCTGAACTGTAAAGAGGAACGTGCAAAGTTTTCAGGCTTTTATATATATATAAATGTTACAACTCTGATGCAAATCAGGTAGGATTTAATAAGAAAGCTGCATTTTTGACGGATTTCTATCTTGAAAAAGTCTCCTAAGTGTGACTTTTTTAGAACATTTTAGATCTAAACGCTCTATGATCGCAGGAATCGGTGCCAGATGAGACCATGTGTCTTTTTAGAATATGAGCCCTGGAGTAAACGGATTTAAATGAACATGAGGACGTGTAGAAACGACAAGTACCACTTGAAGGACTCCTTAGCATACCAGTTTCTCATTCAGGACAAGTCTCACTCCAGTGGAGGGGATTCAGGGTTCAGTATGAAATAAAATAAAATAAAAGCAAGAGCATTTAAAAAAAAATGCACACTATAAAAAAGAGAGAACTAATATTTACAGACACAAAGCTACTGTATTGCCCCTCATCCAACACTCTTGACTTTTGTTAAGTTCAGCCTTGACAACCTTGGAAAAGACTCTCTCTCTAATAGATGGTCCAAACAAATTAGTCTCATGAAAGGTCCAAAAAGAAACAAAACTGATGGATTCTCTTAAACATAAGATATTATTTCCACTCCCTGGACTCGTTTCTCGTGAGGTTCCTTCTTGAGTAAATATGGGAAATTCTTGACTGGAAATTCTTCTTGAAACTGTTCCTTTATGATATTATCACAGTCTTTGGTTGACCTGTGCAAGAAAAAACCCTTTGCCCACACTATTCTTTAATCAGCTACAACAAAACCCCTCTTTCTTCAGATGGTCTATTAATGCTCCAGTCCATTATTGCACCCTTTCCTTTCCTTTACTGCAACTTATATTCTCTTAGAATCTTGAATCTTGAATCTTTATCTTTATTTCGGCTTGTACACACGTTTTACAAAATAAGATGAAAAGGTAATAAAAAAAAAACATTTCCTTTGCCGAAAAGGTGTAGGCTGAAGCCGTAGCTTATAGTGCCTACCCTATAGTGCCTATAGTATTATATTTAATAAAGAGATTATTCGATGGTTTATAATAGTCAGATCTGTTAATTATCCTTAACGCTCTTTTCTGTAACAGGAAAATAGGGTTTGTATTTGTTTTATAGGTGTTACCCCATACCTCCACACAATAAGTCATGTATGGAACTTTGAGTGAGTTATACATCAAAAACTGTGCTCTTTGACAGAAAAAATAATTTGTTTTATTTAATATTGCTAGGGTTTTGGACATTTTTGATTTTACACTATTTATATGTGATTTCCAGCTAAGTTTATCATCAATTATTACCCCCAGGAACTTATTTTCGTATACTCTTTCTATTTCCATACAGGAAATAGAAAGAGTATATGAAAATAAGTTACCCTTAGAACAGGGTCGTTTAGATAAAGCGGGGAAAATCAGTATCAGTCTTTTGGCATCTTCTGCAAAAAAGACATAGATTTTTGCAGTTATAAACATACAACCAAATCAACGTTGTGATTAATCCCCTAAAAAGAGTTCAGAATGAAAACAAAGCATAGTGTTTGGTATGTTGTGAATGAACGGTACATGTGGTGACGTCAGTGATCACGTTGTGGCTGTGCAGCACACCAATGACAGATAACAGCATCACCATATCAGGACACTGACTCAGGAACAGGGCAACTTAGGTTAACAAGATACTGGAATCGCAAAACAAAATGAAGGACATGCTGCACACATACTGTTTACTGTTTAGTAGACAAACAGTTCAGCCAGTTTGCATAATATATATTTATCATCCTTTCTTGTGTTTAAGTGTCCTTCCTCTTATAACATAACCATCAATCAACATTTGGAAAACATAAAGTACGTGACATTGCATGACTTCCTTCCATACTGAGTGATACATACTTATCATACAGTACGACGTCTGGGAGCCATAATCTGTCAGATGGGACCCGGATCGTGGTGATTCCCAGGTAATCCCCAGGGTTCCATCTGAGCTTTCTGTCCATCCACTCCTATATAAAAGAGAAAAGGCTGACTCAATCAATATGCTCATTTGAATTATTGCGAATCCCGAGAAAGCTGATAAGGCTCTCATATCTGAATCAACACAGCTGGCTCAGCTTAACACAAGGGTAGAGTAAAAGGTTTTGGGGTTAAAAATAATCCATTTGACTTGGAATAAACTTTCCATGCAGGTGAATGATACCAGAAAAGAGGATAAACCTACATGTAAGCGTCAGGAGACTTTGCATTGCCTTTTCATTTCCCCTTTTTTCATGATATCATACATCAATGTGAGAGGAAGCAAATGACCTGAATCGCAGACTGTGGTCCCGAGGAATAATTCATACGATGTTTGACAGACAGGAAAAGCAAAACCATGAATAATGATGACAGGGGCAGTGGGAGGACGAGAGGAAGGTGTGTGTGTGAGTGTGTGTGGGTGGGTTGGTTGGGTGGGGAGGTGAGGGGCTGGGGATGGAGGCAGGTGCGTGGGCACAGGACCAAATCTGCTCAGAGAGATGAGAACTGTCAGGGAAATGCCACAGCCCAGAGTAAAAAGCCCGGTGGTGACGCATACGGCTTGTCTCTACATGCCATGTAAACACGAGCCTCTTTCAGACGACATCCACCACCAGTTAGTGACAGCGACAGCTTTACAGGTTCACCTGCATGTTATCTAAATGCAGAAAGTAATGTCGAATCAAAGAAAGATGAAGCTAGTATAGCTCGGCTTGCCTGCTTCATCCACACATTGGTTGTCATTAGCTGGTTTTTCTCGTCCTAGAATGAGAAAACAAAAATGACAATAATGACTGAAAAGGTTTTTTCAAGTTGAAAATTGTTAGATGTCGTAGCAAAACATTCAGAACCAGTGGTAATAATCAGTGCTCCCTTTAACCTCACCACATCAACTAGTTGGGAGATGGCCAGCCCGAACTTCACACAGATCGTCTGGTTGAGATATTCAACTGGACGAACCCATTTCTGGTAGCTTCCAAAGAGATATTTGAATAGCTTATCCTCTGCTTTTGCATGAGAAGAGAGTTTTGGAATCCCTAAAAGGAGTGAAGAAAACAAAAAGAAAAAAGATCACTGTTTATGCTTAGTTAATTCAGTAAATACAGAGTGCCTTTATCTTACTCAGAGATTTTGCACAGTTAACAAGAACTTGTTTTTTTACTATTTTCATACAATACTCCACATTCCTCTCAAAACATGTTTGATTCATCTTTAAACATAAAGTAGAGAGCTCACTGTAAGTGAATAATAAATATCCCTTTGAAACTTGTAGATACAGACACAGGCATTTAATATAGGATAATTGTGTGCCATCTGAGGAATTTTATTTAAAAAAATAGACTTCATCAACTTCCTGTATTCTTCCTTTCCCCCCTTTATCACCCTATAATGCCTTTTAACGGCACGCAAAGCCATCAGTTATTCTAGACATTAGAGGCACATTTCAAGGTGCATACTTTCTCATCCAAAACTGACTTCTGGCACATTATTCTTCACACAATTCCTGCAAATACAACTGGAGCAGCACCAATAATGGTAGTTTTCTATAGGGTCATCAGTCTTAAACGGTCTCCTCCTCTGCTTCGCCTAATTTCATCCACCAGCTTTCAGTAATATGTCCTGGAAATTTTTATGTGATGCCTGGGACAGAAAGTTAAAGAGCGATGAAAACATGCAAACAGAATAAAGACTCATTGTTGAATAATGTAAATGACACAGTGAATGCTCAATAAGGCTGAAAATTATAGAGAATATGCATGAAAACATTACTTCAATTTGATGATAGATGTTGGAGTTTTTGTATTTTGACCCTGGAAATTGTGTACATGCATTTGTAGGAATGACACGTAACAGCATAGATTAATGAAACGAGTTCACACTCAGTGTCAAACATTAACGTCTGTATTTATGAACACAACATGTGATGTCTTTTTGCAACAGGCACAGCTGCCCATAGTTCATAAAACTGCTTTAATGGGGTATTTTATCAGCTTGAGAGAATACAATCTGCAATGCAGTTACGTGGTGAACGGACCAGTTGACATTAGTGTAACTGTACAGTTGAAGAAGACCTCTGGTGCAGCGTAGAAGATAAGGTTTTAATTGAATTGGTCTAAAATACAGTTTGTACACTCAGCACTTTTTTAGGTATACGGGGTGAACCGTGGAAAGTGGCGGTTGAGCGTGACTTAACATAAATGAATTCACTCTGCATCTTAGACTGGCACAGTTACTAAAGTTACTGGAAATCTCCTTCAAGAATGGCCACGAAAGCTCGGTGTCACTCTCTCACTTTGTGTGGATCAATACAGAGGAAGCTACAACACCGTCGATCAATGATAGCGTGATCAGGAAATTCATCACCTTTATGTCTCATACCTGCTTGGCTGAAAAGCAACCATCGATAATCTGATGCTTTCCATTTTAATCATGGCTGATTTATGTATTGATAAATGGAAAGTATGTAGTCTGAAATGTAGTAATATGCAACATGGAGTATGTGCTATGAGCAGAAAGATAACATTGACGCATAATGCTGAGTAAAATTAATATTTTAAGCAGAATCATTGAGTCGAGGTTCACTGGAGAAAAAAACACATTAATATCAAGCATATTTAAATATATTTACTATGAGATGATCATGTTACAGATGCATACAGATGAGGAATAAATGGGAATAAATGAAAGGTGACAATTACCTATGAAAATGAAAATTGCAAAATAACCATGAAAAAAGGCCAAAAAGGGTTTCATGTTTAAAAAAAGAAAGACAGACAAAAACATACATTATCGACACAATTAGACAACAACAGTTTTCCTCTTGCCCTCATATCAACCAAAATGTCAAATTCACTTCAAAATAACAAACAACACAAACAAACTTGGAATCCTACATCTACTTTAACTTAAATGTATTTGCAGAGAGCGTAACTCCAGATAAGTCATGATCTCTCCACTAATTTCATTGTTTGTTAATATACATTTATTTATTTGTCTTCTAGTGCATAATGTCAAAAAATTATTTAGATAGAGGGATTTCAGTGTGTCAACGGCAAAGGAAAAACTAGACATCTACACTCACTGGCCACTTTATTATAGTAAAGTAGTGAGTATATCTATTATGGTGTACAACAAAGTCATTTGGGAATCCCTTGTTAAAACAACAACATGAATGTGCATTTACAAAATACCTCTTAATACTGTGCAAAAGAGAAGCTTGGAGCATCAACCTTGAAGAGAAAGTAATCTGGGATGAGCCACTAGACATGGAGATGCTGAATGTGGTCAGGCGAATGGTCTGGGGTACGATACATTTCTCTGCTTGACGTGGTCAATGTCAAAATGCCTTTGAAGTGGTTTGAGAAGGAAGGGTAACATTACAAACATGCAAAAAAAAAAAAAAGCTCAACTGTTGCAAAGTTTTTGGAATGTGTTATAGGCCTTGAATGCCAAAATGGGTGCAGATGAAATGACGAAAAACAATGACATATCTTGAGATAATCCTGTCTGCAAAGAAGTAAAAGCCAGAATAATGTGTAAAAATCACAGCATTGTTTAATTTGAGGTTTCATGATCTTGTCTTTGATCCTTTGTTTTTATTCCTCATGCCCACCTGCCGTTGTTGCTGTGTTTGACCATGTAGCACATTAGCTGCACATGTGCTAAGCTTTCTCCTTTACCTCATTATTTACCTCATGGAGTGCAGCTTTTTGATGCCATTTCTTTAAAATATATTTTTTTTATTGCTGTGCATATGACCATCATGTCACCCTTTAAAGCACTTTGATAACAAACTGCATGCTACTTGCAGCATCAATGATGTCAGATTTCTTTATCTACAAATGTCCATGCTAGTATTCATTTGTTTGAATGTCTCATTATCAATATACAATACTTTCTGCTCCATCCCTCAAACTCTGTAAGTCCTTGAATAAAGATTTGCATACTTTCTTTTTTATTCCAAAAAGAGAGGGTTTGCTTCTTCCTTTTCTTATTTAAATAAATAAATTAAATAACCTCTTTTCATGAACAGCTTCCATTGAACTACAATCATTGTTTGACAAAAGAAAAAGAAAATGGAAATCAAACCATCTTAGTAAATGTGAAAATGAATATGAAGAAGACAGTAACTGACACAGTAACTTTATGAGGCACTGGAAGTCCTTGAAAAACACTCACGCAGTGAGTGGCACAGGTGGCAGCAGCACAATAAAGGCAGCAGCAGCAGCAGCATGAGAGAGGTGGCTGCCCCTTGTGCTCCTGGCATCATAGTGGAACCGGTGCTGGATACACACAGCTGGTCCTTTGGGCATCTCAGAACTGCAAAATATCAAAAACAGAGGCTGCCTGAAAAAGAACTTGTCTGTAGAGTGAGAAAAACACCCGAGGGTAATGGCTTCAATAGTGATGCCTGTTTATCACATACACATGATGCAGTCTGTATATATTTATATATATACAGTATATATATACAGTATATATATACAGTATATGTATATATATATATATATATATATATATATATATATATATATATATATATATATATATATATATATATATATATGGGAGTATGCATTTTATGCCTTTATATTTAATATACAGAACAGAAACACAAGCCAAGATTAAGCCCTGCCTTCACTTTGCTAGCATAACCCTCTCAAAGGTAATCATTACATCCCAAATAAGAGCATGCCAATGCTGTAACCATACCTGTTCTGATTCCTTGGTATTAACACAGAACTCAGTGTGGCAGTCTTGACAACAGCGACAGTGCTGCTCTAGCACTCCTCCATTCCCTGCAGGTCCTTTTTTTTCCCACCTCTTACAGACACTGCTGCACTCCCTGCCGCCTCCAGTTGTGCACAGGCATCGGATTCTCATCTCTGCTTCCTCCTCCTGCTCCTCCTCCTCCTCCTTCTTAAAGGAGTCCGCCTCATCCCCTCCTCCGCAAGCAGCAGCCCCCTCCTTCAGCAAGCAGGCTGGTCACCGATCACAGGGAGGAATAGTTTCCCCCTTCGTGCAGCCACCCCACTGGCTCCACGTCTGCAGCGGATAACAGCTTTACATTTCATTTTTGTTTATCTGCATTACTTTTCCTATGTGACACATGTATTCAGCCAAGCTTCAAATACGTGTTATTTGATCATTGATCAAGGAAAGAAACGTTTAAGTGAGAGAATCTGTCATTTCAACATTAAATTACAGCACCTAATGGCAAGAAGACAGAAGAAAGAGCATCTCTGGGAGGCATCTTTGTCTTGCTGTGACGCAAGAGCAAGCAATGGTATTACACCAAAACTACTTTTATATGCATAAAGTATATTTTTATATTACTTAATTTATTATAACCTAAATCATCCAAAACTGTTTGAAATGGATGAAAACGTCAGAATAGTCTTGCCGTATTGTCCAGCATGAAAGGTCGAGACAAAATAGTCGTTCAAATGTAAAACTCCATAAAAGAAGAAGTCAGAATGACATCCATTCACCATCTACACCTGCCTGTTCCCACTCAGGATCTCGGGGGTCTGTAAAAGGCAGGGGTGCACCTTGGACAGGTAGCCAGTCCACCGCAGGGGCACACAAAGACAACCACACTCCTTTGGTTCATTTAGAATCACCATTAATGCCAGAGGTGTCAAGTAACGAAGTACAAATACTTCGTTACCTTACTTAAGTAGAAATTTTGGTTATCTATACTTCACTGGAGTAATTATTTTTCGACGACGACTTTTTACTTTTACTCCTTACATTTTTACGCAATTATCTGTACTTTTTACTTTTAAAAACAGCCTTGTTACTCTATTTAATTTCGGCCTTTAAAAAAAAACTATCCAGTTAAATTGCTCCATCCGGATAGAGTGAATTTGGTTGTGGTTGTTTCAGATGTTCTTGTCCAGTTTCGTTCTTACATCCGTTGCCCTCGGATTCCTGCAACTAAACTTGGATGTACATTCCAATAAAGGTTAGGATAAATGATAACATGCCTCTGAAGTTTGACTTTTTGCACCATTACAATACTTATAGGCAACTAGTCATCATATCTTCTACTCTCTGAAACACATGTTAATGCTCAATAGTACACATATATGGTTCTTTAATATATTTGCATTATACTAAGATGCATTCATTTTCAATGGCTTTTGTCCTTAATGGCTTTTTTCCCCCTTACATTACTTTTACTTTTATACTTTAAGTAGTTTTGAAATCAGTACTTTTATACTTTTACTTGAGTTGATACTTCAACTTCTACAGGAGTATTTTTAAACTCTAGTATCTATACTTCTACCTGAGTAATGAATGTGAATACTGAAGACACCTCTGATTACTGTAATGCAAACTCCACATATAAAAGCTCCAAACCAGGGACCTCCGTGCTATGAGGCAACGGCACTGATAGCACAGAGTTGAATTCATAACTCTCACTTCAAATTTAAACGTGTCAAAAAGGAGTCATACTTTTAACATTTTCAGATGAATTAGTTTTCTAGATCTCTCCTGGAAGAAATGGGCGCTGTGTGATTCAGACGAGAAAGGGACCATCCAGAATGTCTTCAGTCACACTTCTGTGATGGCAGCAATGTCCAATAATTTGTTGTTAAATTGCTTGCCTGTGTAAATAAAGGTTAAATAAAAATAAATAAATAAATGTCCAAGTGTATTGGGGTGTTATGAAGCTCAGTCAGGCTTCCTTTAGCTCCTCCCCCGTACTTGGGTGTTGTCTCTCTTTATTAGTTTATTGTAACGCAGACGTGGTGTGTTACATAACTGCTTCCTATTTTCCAACGTGTTTATAATAAGTGAACTTTATTTTACACATTCCAGGCGGACGAGGAGAGGAATTAGCTCTGTGCATCAACACATCTTCCCGACTTCCCGACATCTTCCAGACTCAGTAAGTTATGAGTGTTTGTAGTGCTGTACCCAGGCGAAGGAGGAAGGACACTTCCACCAAGGACCCCAGCACAATCATTTTAATTTTAAATTTCCCAGGTTTTAGATTGTTTGTTAATAAAACTATGTTTTTATTGACTCGACAGTCTCTGCCTCCTCAAACGTGAACCTGAGTTCCCTTTTCTTTGGTTCTCAGTTCATGGCATGTACTTTCAGGTCTTGGTGTGCCAGTCCCCAGGTGGCGTTGTTGGCCTTTATTCTTCTTTTCTTTTACACATATAATCACCCTGCTCTGCCACACAGGAAAGATTTCTCAACAAGACAATGCAAAACAACTGTCTGCACATTGTTATAAAGGCATGAGTGAGCAGGAAGAGGGTACTGGTCTGTCCTGACCTCCACAGAGAATACATGGAGAATTCATAGATATTTAAAAATAAGAATAAAAAACTAACAATAACTCTGAACTACTGCGCACATTAGGATGTGTTGGCAGGAACAGTGGGACAAATTAATGTCTGACATGATTTGTATCCTCAATGGCAGAAAGTGATGCAGGCTTGTCGTGCAAAATTTGGTGTGTATTAGTAGATGGTTATATATTTCTATAAGTTGGCTATATATATATATATATGTGTGTGTGTGTGTGTGTGTGTGTGTGTGTGTGTGTGAGTGTGTGATAGATAGATAGATAGATAGATAGATAGATAGATAGATAGATAGATAGATAGATAGATAGATAGATAGATAGATAGATAGATAGATAGATAGATAGATAGATAGATAGATAGATAGATAGATAGATAGATAGATAGATAGATAGATAGATAGATAGATAGATAGATAGATAGATAGATAGATAGATAGATAGATAGATAGATAGATAGATAGATTCATGTTGAAATGTTAATAGTTAACCCCTCTGTGGTCTTTTGGTCAAATTGACCCATGTTCACTTTTCTTTTATATCAAAAATATGATTTTCTTCCACATAACTGCCTCTGTTACACTCATTTCAAATAAAATTGATCACTACTTGCATTGAATTATGGATATTTTATTCAATTTCTCCCCTCCTGTGATATTCAATTTGACCCACCAACCACTGGCTGGTGCTGGGTGGTGATCCAAACATTTGAAATGATTTAATTTCATTTTCACATATACCAGTCTGTGATAATCCATCCATTTATATGCCTCTGAGTTTAACTATAGTCAAAATAATTCAGAATTTCTGCTTATTTTTATTAAAAAATTAGGTATAATTTTATGTAAATGAGGTCTATTGACCATACATTCCAAAAATAAGTGTAAAATTGGTGGTAATGAGTTGGAGTGAAGTTGACTAACTAGGTGAAACACAGAATTGGGTGATAATTTTAGCTACATGCATGATAATTAAAGCTAAATGCTTTACAACCAGTCAAACAACAAAGGGAACAGTGAACTTAAAAGTAACAATAGAAAACTAGAAGAACTACTAGAAAACACAGTGAACTGAAAGAGTTTGAGTTTTCTTAAAAAGTTATTTTTTTGCATACTTGTGTCTGTGAAATTTCTGTCTATGACAACTTTGTATTTAAAAGCATCTAGGCTATAGTTCTATAGGTAGATATCATGGCACTGTTCAAGCAGTTCAACCCCCCCACCCCCTTTCTCTAGCCAGTTGTGTCCCCCCCGTGTTCTAATAATATACTCAGCAGTGACGCTCGAACGTTCTGCTATCGATTAGTCGGACTGCCAGTGGCTGCGTGTAGCGGGTCTGTCTTGTAACTGCGGCTCTAACGAGTCACTTTAACAACATCATTTACTAAGATTTCACATGCACAAACACAATTGCATATAAAGTAAAGACATTACATACAAGTATATTCTTCTTTATGTGGCTATGATTGCCGATAGAGGTGTCGTTGAAAACAGGCAGCACTTCTCATAATCCTTCACACTGATGACTGTGACAGTAAATCTGGCAATAATCTCTTTATAAATAACATTACTATTGTGATTGAACTGCCACCATAGTGCACGTAGATTCACAGGAGGACTTTCTTATGGCATACGGGCTATCGGTTTTAGATCCCAGCACCGGAAAAGTCGGGAGTTTTGCCAAACTTTGCCTAAACGAAAGTTTAGGCAAAGGCTGTAGTTATATGTAGTTATGTGTGTGTTTATACACTCCCCAGCACATCATTGGGGTCTGCTTCAGAGAGCTGGTTATGTAAACAGGTTATGTAAACACAGAGGTCTTGTTTCACAAAGGGAGGTTACTTCACTCCGAGCAAGAGTTTGCATTTGAACCGGTTTTAGAAACTGAGTGTTGTTTTTTGTTTCGTTTTCTTTTGTCACAGTTCATTTACATGATCTTATTCTTCCTTACATATCACAGATATCGCCCACAGTGTGGCCATGCTTTACTCAAAATACCTTCTGTCATGTTTGCAAAGTCAATTTTCTTAATAATGACAGAGATACTGAACATACCCTAATGTATATGATAAGAATATCTTATATTAAATATATGTAGGATATATTTTTCAGTCAACTGATACTTAATTCTATTCATTTCAGATGGGGCTGATCTGTTGCTGCAGTGCTTTGCTGCTGCTCCTTCTCACTCCCAGATCATGTGAAGGTGGAAACATCTTGGTCGTTCCTATCGACGGAAGCCATTGGATCAACATGGATATTCTACTTCAAGCTCTGCACTCCAGAGGACACAAAATAACTATCGTGCGGTCCAGCAAAAGCTGGTACATCAAGGATAAGTCCTCTTATTACGATTCCTACACAGTTCCTGTGGAGAGAACCCTGGACAAGACGTTCATCTCTAAAATTGTGTTTGAGAACATACAATTTGAACGAGGTGCCCTCCCCTTCACAAGTTTCCTCCAGTCATCTATTGGGGTGTTGGGAAAGTTAACTGAGGCTCACGGAGCTATAGGTGAGTTTGCCTCAGCTACGCTGGATGATTCAAAGTTGATAAAAACCTTAAACGAGAGCAAGTTTGACCTGATGCTCACTGACCCTTGCTGGGGAGTTGGAGTTATTTTGGCCAAATATTTGAACCTTCCTTTGGTTTATAATGTTCGCTGGTTGATACCCCAAGAGGCTCATCTTGCCATCGCTCCATCACCCGTATCCTACGTTCCTATAATAGGATCTGGAAACACTGATAAAATGACCTTCTTTCAGAGAGTTAAAAACATGATCTTATATTTAATAAACCAGTTGCAAAACAGTTTAATAGTTAAGCAAGTATACCAACCAATATGCGACAAATATCTTGGTCCTGATTATAATTTTAATCAGATATTGGTTGATGCAGACATTTGGCTGATGAGAGTGGATTTTGTGTTTGACTATCCACGGCCCACAATGCCTAATGTTGTGTACATGGGAGGGTTCCAGTGTAAACCTGCAAAACCTCTTCCTGAACATCTGGAGGAGTTTGTGCAGAGTTCTGGAGAGCACGGAGTCATCATCATGTCTCTGGGAACATTCGTTAGTGAACTTCCTGATGACGTGGCAGATGAGATTGCTGCAACTTTTGCTAAATTACCACAGAAAGTCATCTGGAGGTATAAAGGAAAGAGACCTGCCACCCTGGGCAACAACACTCTGGTGGTGGACTGGATGCCACAGAATGACCTCTTAGGACATCCAAAGATAAAGCTGTTTGTGGCTCACGGAGGAACAAACGGAGTCCAAGAAGCCATGTATCACGGAATTCCAGTTGTGGGTCTGCCCTTGTTTTTTGACCAGTATGACAACCTTCTCCGTCTGCAAGAGAGAGGAGTTGCTAAAACTCTCTCAATAGCTACAGTGGACAAAGATGACAACTTCCTGAAGGCCGTACAGGAAGTCCTAAACGATCCCTCTTACAGGATGAACATGCAGAGACTCTCCAGACTGCACAGAGATCAGCCAATGAACCCGCTGGACACAGCTCTCTTCTGGATCGAATTCGTCATGAGACACAAAGGTGCTGCTCACCTGAAAGCCCAGTGTTACAAAATGTCCTGGTTCACGTACCACTCTGTAGATGTAGTTCTGTTCCTGACTGGAGCGCTGCTGCTCATGCTTTTATGCTCCTTCATTTTCATCAGGTGTTTATGGAATGTGATGTGTAAGCAGAAAGTGAAACGCAACTAATGATGCAACAGATATATGTGAAAAGTTATTTGCTTGTAGTTTAATCATGTTTTTTTTTTAAACTACAAAAAAAAATCATCTCTTGTAGTGGGTCTTACATGTAAGAAAATACATCCTCAGACAACCAATGACATATAACTTCTACCATGCTATTATCTATTTTACAAAAGTAAAGCCAAAATAGAAATAAAAATGGATAAACGTGTGGGCAGTACTAAGTACGCCCATGATTTATTAGTTCCTGAAACCATCGTTGGTTGCAGCAATACCTTGAAGGAATTTCCTGTAACACTGCTTCCATCCATTGAAGTTTTTGGTTTTTGCTCGTGCACATCTCCTGAGGGCCTGCCACAACATTTCAGTTGAGTCCAAGTCGGGACTCTGACTTGGCCATTCAAAAGCCTCGAAGCTTTTCAGCCATGCTGATGTTAATTTGTTTCAGATCCCTGTCCTGTTACATGAACCATTTCATTCGGAAAAAAAAAACTGTAGTTGTTGGACTGGTGGCCTTACATGTGTCTAGAATATTGTGGTAAACACAGCAGAACACGGTCCGTTCGAAGACTACCAGATGACCAGACCCCATGACAGTGAAATACTTTAAAACAAGTTGTTTTTTATTCTCTGTAATTTGTTATTTCAACTTTTTGATATTCATATCTTTACCTTTTTTGGAATAATGAAATTTGTAACAATTAACATAAGAGAAGAAGTAAAAAAACGGTGGCTTATGTCATTCTTGGTTGTATGTACAGTATCTGAATAAAACTTTTTTTTATCCATCCCAGATGTGTGTGATAATATAGTGGGATTGAATTTGAATTTTAGAGTTGTAGTTAGAGAGAAATGTAAACAAGGGCATGTATCGAAGTGTGATGCAAACCACCCATTATCTCTCACTCTAAACAAAGACTGCTGCCTTACTCTGCACAAATGACTGAAATCTAATGTTCTGTAATTAGAGTCTATAAATTCAGAAATGGTTCCCAGATGAGCCCCCACTTATGTTACTGCCGGCTCGGGGAAAAGGTAACCCAAATACCTTATATCAGGTAGTTGAAAGGTATTTATTTACTTACAAAAGTAAAGTGGTAGCAATAAGGCCACTAAGAACCAAACAAGTACAGACAAACAGTAACAAAACAGAATTTCCTTTACACAGGCAATTAACCCAATACAAGCCACTACAATGTCCAACAAGCAAAGGGGCACAGGGGCACAGGGACAGTGCAGGTTTCTGTTTGCTCTTCTGCCCCCTGAGTTCTGGTCTGTTGGCTCTTTATAATCCAGAACTGCCTCCTCCTGATTGATAGATTTGCTGATGTCTCCTCGCCGCAGCAATCAGCTTTATCCAGCTCAGGTGGGCTGCATGCAGCAATCAGATCCAGCTGCAGGGCAACCGGCGAACTGTCAGTCACACACATGCAAACGGAAGTTACAAATGTAACTATGGTTCTGTGAATTCCTGGATGACTGCCAGTGGCAGTGAACAGAGTGGATATGTCTCCTCGCGCTCCGCGCAGGTCGAGATTTAATAAGAACAAAGTCACGTTAGTGACGTGTAGGCTACCTGTGCGTCTATAAATATCGCCCGGTAGCCTACATCCGGCCTCCCAGAATCTTCTCGCAGGAAGTTCAGAGTGACCGGTGTGACTGGCAGTCATCCAGGAATTCACAGAACCATAGTTAAGGTAACTTCCGTTCTGTTTCATTCCCTCCTGACTGCCAGTGGCAGTGAACAGAGTGGATAACTCATACCAGCACTGTCACGAGGAACAACACCCACCTGGTTGTCAGCCGCAGAAGCCAAAGGCAGAACGGCCGATGCCAGCGTGGACCCAGAGGCCACATTAAGGCAATAGAACCTGGAGAAGGTGCACGGCGCCATCCAGGATGCCGCTGCAAAGATCTCCGACAATGCTACCCCTCTCATTGCCGCCCAGGAAGTGGTGGAATGACAGACGCCTGAAGGGGCAGGTCTACCTGCCACGTCATAAGCCCGTTTGATTGCGTCAACAATCCAGTGGGCGTTGCTTCGACAGGGCACAGCCCTTGTGCGCCCCACTGTAGCAAACAAACAACTGCTCAGAGCGTTGAAAGCTCTGCGTCGCCTGAAGGTACAGCTGCAACGCCTGGACTGGGCACAGCAAATTAGCCCGCTCCTCCAGCCGGGACTCAAACGGGGGAGGATGGTATGCTGCCAACTCTATGGCCTGATGGACATGGTCAGGGGATAACACCTTTGGCAGGAAAGCAACATTTGGTCACAGGGTCACTCCTGAGCCGTCCTCCTTCCACCGAGGGCACGTAGGACTGACAGAAAGGGCGTTGAGCTCACTCACACGCTTGGCAGACATGACAGCCAACAGAAAGGCAGTCTTCCATGACATCCCCAAGGACCCCCCTGCCATAGGCTCAAAGTGCGCCTCACCCATGGCCTGCAGGGCCAGCAGCAGGTCCCATGCCGCTGCACTCTGGGGGGGCGCAGTCTCCTGGCACCCCGCAAAAACTGCGCCACCCAGTAATGCGCACCGACTGGCCTGCCATCGATGTGGCCATGGTGGACAGATATAGCCGCTACGTGCACCTTCAAGGTCGAGGCCGCCCGGCCAGCATCAAACAGATACTGCAGGTACCGCAGTACAACTTGTAACGGGCAGGAGACCAGGTCAAAACCCCGTCCCTGCACCAGGAGGAAAAAGCGGCCCAACAATGTGAATACACCGTTCTTGTGGAAGGAGCTCTAGCAATTGTGCAAGGTCTCACAAACTGAGGGCTCAAAGTCTGTCAAGAATGACCCCCCCCCTCTCAACGGCCAGGTCCAGAGTTGAAGGAGGCTCGGAGAGGGATGCTACACCTCCCCGCCCAGCTGGGACAGGAGTTCCGACCGTACTGGGAGCTGCCAAGGCTCCCCGTCCAACAGGCTGAGGAGCGTGGAGAACCAAATCCTCGAGGGCCACTTGGGGGCCACCAGGAGGACCCTGTGACCCGATAATCTCATCCCGTGAAACGTGGGCATCACCAGGGGAATCGGAGGGAACGCATAAAGGAGGCCCCTCGGCCAGGTGTTGGCGAGAGCGTCCATCCCGAGCGGGGCACTGGTCTCCGCCAAGGAGAACCACAATGGATAATGAGTCGTGCACTCCGAGGCGAACAGATCCACACAGGCTTCCCCGTATCGATCCCAAATCATCTGCACCCCAGTCCCCCGGGGGCAGCCGCCGGCGTGAGAGGGAATCCGCTACCGCGTTGGCTCTGCCAGGGAGGTGCATTGCCCTCAAGGAGGCCCAATTGAGGATGAGCCCACATCCACAATCTCCAATCTCCAACAACAGGATAAGGGAACTCTCTTTCAATAATAAACAGGTTTACATTCATTCTATTCTTCCACCCTGTCTAGCTCTGGAAACTGTGATCTCATATTTCCTATCTCAGAGGTTAATTCTGAAGCCTGCATCAAGTATTGCGAATGAGCCCCTCCTGCAGGCCTAGCTCCAGGGTGCCCCCATCAGGGTGCCCCCTGGTTAGTCACATCAGCGAGAGGGATTTGGGTTTCTTCAGTTATTCCTTGCCTTATAAGTCCCATTGAATCTGGGAAGCTTACGGTGCTTATGAGCTTGCAAATATGTTTTTAGCTTATGATATCTAAGGTAAAAATGTATTGTAGCAACACTTATGATATGTCCAAAAACATGAAAAATGTCCCCTTTAAAGTTGAAGTCATTTAGACATTAAGTTTATTTAGTTTGACATAAAGTTCACATTTAACTACTAGAAGCAGAATCACAGTACTGTACCATATAAAAACTTAACAATAAAATAACATTCCTTACAATACAATGCATATGCTAATGAATATTGTAATTAACACACAAGGTACAATTCAATAAAACACAATGGATGTAATCGAGGGGTTCAACTCTACTCAAATGCTAATCAGAAGAATTGATTCACGGTACATGGAAAAATACTATGGTTTTAACAGCTCAGAGATTAAGGACATTGTTCCACGGATTGAGGGCAACTGTTGCAGATACACTCACCCCTTTTTCTGTATTTGGAGCATCGAACATTGGGGTTCATCGGACTGCTTCCCCTGAATTGATGGGCTAAAGTTAAACACAGTCATTGTAGACTCGTTATCTTTGCCCTTTGTACACAGATCAAGAGGTCACTGCCTATAAACGGTGTACACGAGGTTGCATGAACTGCAGGACGTTGTGAGGAAAGATTCAGCTCCTGCCTTCTACATATCTGCACGTTTCAGTTCATTACTTGCATAAAGAAATCTTATTACAAGTTTTTTTTTCTTTTCTAGATGAACAAGATGATCACAGTGAGTAAAATAAAGAAGGAAAAAAATCAGACTGTACAACTTGAGTTTGCATGTGCTAATCTACAGGATGTTTGTGGATTTTAAATATGGCCCAGTATGTTATTCATGTGCCGGTGTATGTTGCATGTGAGCTTCTTATTGAAAAACAAATGAGGACAAATGAGTTTTAGTTATTGTGACCACTGTTAATCTTCCTCTTGTGTAAGCTTTCCCTTATTATCACTCATGTTAAAGACCTGGTTAGGATCCGAGTCTTAAAACAGCCAAATTAAATTCCCCCAAAACAACAAAAAAACTAAATATGATTGTTTTTACAACATACCTTTCATTTTTAATTGAAAAAAATTGTAAAAAAGCACCACGAAAGAGAATTTTATGGATGGATAAAATCTTCTTGTGTTATATGACCATTACTGTAAAATATTAGAACACATCTAAAAAATGAATTTGTTTATTTTTATTTTAATAATATATATTAATAGCTATTGTAGCATCTTTGGTGTTATAGGGAATCTTGACCCATTTACTTCAAGAAATAGGTAAAAAAAATAATATAGGGACTTGCTGTCACTTATGCTTTATGATCCCAGAGAACATTTTGATGACATTTACAGTCACCAGGTCTCAGCTCTCTTTGGTCAAAACCAAATTTAACACTCAAAACATCATAAACATTTATAATTTTATGCAATTTATTTTTTGTTTTTTCGTTTAATTTTGTTTAAAAAGAGGTTCCTGACTAAGTCAAAACAGCATCGATCCCTCCATCCATCCATTTTCCGCCGCTTATCCGGAGCTGGGTCGTGGGGGGAGCAGTCTCAACAGAGATGCCCAGACTTCCTTCACCCCAGACACTTCCTCCAGCTCTTCCGGGGGGAGTCCGAGACATTCCCAGGCAAGCCGAGAGACATAGTCTCTCCAGCGTGTCCTGTGTCTGAGTCTTGTTCCCTCACTCGTGAACAAGACCCCGAGATACTTGAACTCCTCCAACTGAGGCAGGACTTCTCCACCGCCCTGGAGAAGGCAAGCCACCCTTTCCCGGTCGAGAACCATGGCCTCGGTTTTGGAGGTGCTGATTCTCATCCCTGCCGTGTCGCACTGGGCCTCAAACCACCCCAGCACATGCTAAAGGTCCCGGTCCGATGAAGCCAACAGGACAACGTCATCTGCAAAAAGCAGACCGGACAGCCCTTAGCAGAGGGCCCTGGACTCCATACTCACTGAGTGCCCCCCACAGAATGGCACGAGTGACACGGTCAAATGCCTTCTCCAGATCCACAAAACACATGCAGACTGGTTGGGCAAATTCCCATGAACCCTCGAGCACTCTGCAGAGGGTGTAGAGCTGGTCCAGTGTTCCACGACCGGGACGAAAACCACATTGTTCCTCCTGAATCTGAGGTTCAACTATCGGCCGTATTCTCCTCTCCAGTACCCTGGCGTAGACTTTCCCGGGGAGGCTGAGAAGTGTGATCCCCCTATAGTTGGAACACACTCTCCGGTCCCCCTTTTTAAAAAGAGGGACCACCACCCCGATTTGCCACTCCAGCGGCACTGTCCCCTTCCTCCATGCGATGTCGCAGAGGCGTGTCAACCAAGACAGCCCTACGACATCCAGAGACTTGAGGTACTCAGGGCGAATCTCATCCACCCCCGGTGCCCTGCCACTGAGGAGCTTACGAACTACCTCAGTGACCTCGGCTTGGGTGATGGATGAGCAGGTCCCCGAGTCCCCACTCTCTGCTTCCTCAGTGGAAGGCATGTCAGTCGGGTTGAGGAGATCCTCAAAGTATTCCTTCCACCGTCCGACGATGTCCCCAATCGAGGTCAACAGCTCCCCACCCGCACCGTAAACGGTGCCGGCAGAGTACTGCTTCCCCCTTCTGAGGCGCCGAACGGTCCACCTGAATTTCCTCGAGGCCGACCGAAAGTCTTCTTCCATGGCCTCACCGAACTCCTCCCAGACCTGAGTTTTTGCCTCCAGGACTGCCCGAGCCGCGGCCTGCTTGGCCTGCCGGTACCCATCTACTGCCAAAGGTCAGATGAAACCACAACAAAGTAGATCATTGACCTCCAGCCTAGGTTGTCCTGGTGCCACGTGCACTGATGGACACCCTTATGTTTGAACATGGTGTTCGTTATGGACAAACCGTGACTAGCACAGAAGTCCAACAACAAAACATCGCTCGGGTTCAGATCGGGGAGGCCATTCCTCCCAATCACGCCTCTCCAGGTATCACTGTCATTGCCCACCTGAGCGTTGAAGTCCCCCAGTAGAACAACGGAGTCCCCAGTTGGAGCACCATCAAGTACCCCTCCCAGGGACCCCAAGAAGGCCGGGTACTCCGCACTGCTGTTCGGCCCATAGGCACAAACAACGGTGAGAGACCTTTTCCTGACCCGAAGGCGCAGGGAAGCGACCCTCTCGTTCACCGGGGTAAGCTCCAACACATGGCGACTGAGCTGAGGGGCTATAAACAAGCCCACACCAGCTCGTCGCCTCGAGGTGAGCCCGACTATCTCTAGCCGGTATCTTTCAACCTCAAGCACAAGCTCTGGCTCCTTCCCCCCCCAGCGAGGTGACATTCCATGTCCCCACTGCAAGGGTTTTGGTCCAGGGATTGGGTCGTCGAGGCACCCCGCCACGACTGCCCAGTCCACAATGCACCAGCCTCTCATGGACCTTCCTGCGGGTGGTGGGCCTACAGGAAGGCGGGCCCACGTCGCCGTTTTGGGCTGAGCCCGGCCGGGTCCCACGGGCAAAGACCCGGCCACCAGGCGCTCGCCTTCGAGCCCCAACCCCAGGCCTGGCTCCAGGGAGGGGCCCCGGTGATGCCGATCCGGGCGACGTAACGGTCCTTGTTCTCTTCCTAGCATTGATCCATTGCATTGATTTTTTTTTTTCAGCATTGATCCAAAAAATTAATTTAAATGGTACTTTAATACATTTTAAACATAATGCAATGTAAGTTTGAAAACATCACACTGTTGTACATTTTTTCCTTTAATATTATTTGTTCTTTTGTATTGCACCATTCACCACAACAAATTCCTTGTGTGTGTTAAACTACTTGGCAATACACTTCTTTCTGATTCTGATTCTGATGACATATATTTGCATTATAGGATTTATCTTTATCTTTTAGATTCATTCAACTTACTTTCTTTTCAGATGAGGCTGATCTGTTGCTGCAGTGCTTTGCTGCTACTCCTTCTCACTCCCAGATCATGTGAAGGTGGAAACATCTTGGTCGTTCCTACCGACGGAAGCCACTGGATCAACATGGATATTCTACTTCAAGCTCTGCACTCCAGAGGACACAAAATAACTGTTGTGCGATCCAGCAAGAGCTGGTACATCAAGGATAAGTCCTCTTATTACAATTCCTACACAGTTTCTGTGGAGAGAGCCCTGGACAAGACGTTGATCTCTAAACTTGTATTTGAGAACATACAATTTGAACGAGGTGCCCTCCCCTTGACAAGTTTTCTCCAGTCATCTATTGGGATGTTGGGACTGTTAACTGAGGCTCACAGAACTATAGGTGAGTTTGCTTCAGCTACGCTGGATGATTCAAAGTTGATAAAAACCTTAAACGAGAGCAAGTTTGACCTGATGCTCACTGACCCTTGCTGGGGAGTTGGAGTTATTTTGGCCAAATATTTGAACCTTCCTTTGGTTTATAATGTTCGCTGGTTGATACCCCAAGAGGCTCATCTTGCCATCGCTCCATCACCCGTATCCTACGTTCCTATATTAGGATCTGGAAACACTGATAAAATGACCTTCTTTCAGAGAGTTAAAAACATGATCTTATATTTAATAAACCAGTTGCAAAATAGTGTAGTAGTTACACAAGTATACCAACCAATATGCGACAAATATCTTGGTCCTGATTATAATTTTAATCAGATATTGCTTGATGCAGACATTTGGCTGATGAGAGTGGATTTTGTGTTTGACTATCCACGGCCCACAATGCCAAATGTTGTGTACATGGGAGGGTTCCAGTGTAAACCTGCAAAACCTCTTCCTGAACATCTGGAGGAGTTTGTGCAGAGTTCTGGAGAGCATGGAGTCATCATCATGTCTCTGGGAACATTTGTTAGTAAACTTCCTGATGACGTGGCAGATGAGATTGCTGCAACTTTTGCTAAATTACCACAGAAAGTCATCTGGAGGTATGAAGGCAAGAGACCTGCCACTCTGGGCAACAACACCCTTGTGGTGGACTGGATGCCACAGAATGACCTCTTAGGACATCCAAAGATAAAGCTGTTTGTGGCTCACGGAGGAACAAACGGAGTCCAAGAAGCCATGTATCACGGAGTTCCAGTTGTGGGTCTGCCCTTGTTTTTTGACCAGCATGACAACCTTATCCGTCTGCAAGATAAAGGAGCTCTTAAAACTCTCTCAATAGCTACAGTGGACAAAGATGACAACTTCCTGAAGGCCATACAGGGAGTCCTAAACGATCCCTCCTACAGGATGAACATGCAGAGACTCTCCAGACTGCACAGAGATCAGCCAATGAACCCGCTGGACACAGCACTCTTCTGGATCGAGTTCGTCATGAGACACAAAGGTGCTGCTCACCTGAAAGCCCAGTGTTACAAAATGTCCTGGTTCACGTACCACTCTGTAGATGTAGTTCTGTTCCTGACTGGGGCGCTGCTGCTCATGCTTTTATGCTCCTTCATCTTCATCAGGTGTTTATGGAATGTGATGTGTAAGCAGAAAGTGAAACGTGACTAATGATGCAACAGATATATGTGAAAAGTTATTTGCTTGTAGTTTAATCATGTATTTTTTTTAAACTACAAAAAAAATCATCTCTTGTGGTGGGTCTTACATGTAAGAAAATACAACCTCAGACAATGACATATAACTTCTACCATGCTATTATCTATTTAACAAAAGTGAAGCCAAAATAAAAATAAAAATGGATAAACGTGTGGGCAGTACTAAGTACGCCCATGATTTATTAGTTCCTGAAACCATCGTTGGTTGCAGCAATACCTTGAAGGAATTTCCTGTAACACTGCTTCCATCCATTGAAGTTTTTGGTTTTTGCTCGTGCACAGCTCCTGAGGGCCTGCCACAACATTTCAGTTGAGTCCAAGTCGGGACTCTGACTTGGTCATTAAAAAACCTTGATGCTTTTCAGCCATGCTGATGTTCATTTGTTTCAGATCCCTGTCCTGTTACATGAACCATTTCATTCGGAAAAAAAAACTGTAGTTGTTGGACTGGTGGGCTTACATGTGTCTAGCATATTGTGGTAAACACAGCAGAACACAGTCCGTTCGAAGACTACCAGACGACCAGACCCCATGACAGAGAAATACTTCAAAACAAGTTGTTTTTTATTCTCTGTAATTTGTTATTTCAACTTTTTGATATTCAACTCTTTACCTTTTTGGAATAATGAAATTTGTAACAATTAACATAAGAGAAGAACTAAAAAAACGGTGGCTTAAGTCATTCTCTGTGTTATGTACAGTATCTGAATAAAACTTTTTTTTATCCATCCCAGATGTGTGTGATAATATAGTGGGATTGAATTTGAATTTTAGAGTTGTAGTTAGAGAGAATTGTAAACAAGGGTATGTATGGAAGTGTGATGCAAACCACCCATTATCTCTCACTCTAAACAAAGACTGCTGCCTTACTCTGCACAAATGACTGAAATCTAATGTTCTGTAATTAGAGTCTATAAATGCAGAAATGGTTCCCAGATGAGCCCCCACTTATGTTACTGCCGGCTCGTGGAAAAGGGAGGTAACACAAATACCTAATATCAGGTAGTTGAAAGGTATTTATTTACTTACAAAAGTAAAGTGGTAGCAATAAGGCAACTAAGAACCAAACAAGTACAGACAAACAGTAACAAAACAGAATTTCCTTTACAGAGTCAATTAACCCAATTCAAGCCACTACAATGTCCATCAAGCACAGGGGCACAGGGGCAGTGCAGGTTTCTGTTTGCTCCTCTGCCCCCTGAGTTCTGGTCTGTTGGCCCTTTATAATCCAGAACTGCCTCCTCCTGATTGATGGATTTGCTGATGTCTCAAACTGTCAGTCACACACATGCAAACGGAAGTTACGAATGTAACTATGGTTCTGTGAATTTCTGGATGACTGCCAGTGGCAGTGAACAGAGTGGATATGTCTCCTCCCGCTCCGCGCAGGTCGAGATTTAATAACAACAAAGTCACGTGAGTGACGTGTAGGCTACCTGTGCGTCTAGCCTACATCCGGCCTCCCAGAATCTTCTCGCAGGAAGTTCAGAGTGACCGGTGTGACTGGCAGTCATCCAGGAATTCACAGAACCATAGTTAAGGTAACTTCCGTTCTGTTTCATTCCCTCCTGACTGCCAGTGGCAGTGAACAGAGTGGATTATGGGGGTATTATTGTTCCAATATTATTTGTGTGTGCGTATCTCAATCTGTGTGTGCGTAAAAAGATTTGTGTGTCTGTATTCAGATTTGTGTGTGCGTAAAAAGATTCGTGTGTCTGTATTCAGATTTGTGTGTACGTAAAAAGATTCGTGTGTCTGTATTCACATTTGTGTGTGCGTAAAAAGATTTGTGTGTCCGTATTCACATTTGTGTGTGCGTAAAAAGATTTGTGTGTCTGTATTCATATTTATGTGTGCGCAAAAATCAGCCGGGAGCTCTCGATTGGCTGTCTTTGCACACGTGGATTTTGACACACTTCTGCCGCGGCAAATCTGTAAAAAGATCTGTGTGTAAAACGATTTGTGCGTCCGTAACTTTTCCTTTGCCCTGAGCTCGGACTCACAGGCTCACGCCAGGCTACAGCAATGCAGCCTTCACACCACTAGTCGGCGCGTAGCACTCAGTCAGTACGTTCACCTGCAGCAGTTCCATCGGGTTTCTGATCATATTAGACATTGTTTGGACTTTTAAACTGCATGCAAACACCTGAACCCCATCTACTTCGGACCTATGTCGGACACTTAGTAATCGGGTTGCATATGGAGTAAGATAACTTCCAAAAAGATGTGTCCATGTTATAACTATTCGTATTCGTAATGATAAACATTTGTATGTAAATAAAAAAGTTGTACCCAAAATTCTGCTGTCACGCACATGAGTCTGATAAATTATTAGGGTTAGGATTGTTTTTATATGAGTAAGAAATTAGGTAAGAAATTGACCTTTTACGTCTCATTTATTCATTCACACGCACTAATATACTTGGGAAACAGTTAGGCACCAAATATAATATATTTATTTTCTCAGATGGCAAAAATAAGAACTTTATTGATCCCACATAGGAGTAATGCATGTTATATCAGCTATAGTAGTAGTGCTATCTATTATTTTTGTGAGTCTATCCCCCCTCACAAAAATAAGAATAGAGAAACATATTTTCTCAACAACAAAACAAATTAAAATTTTTTCAAATAACAAAATAACACATTTGAACCATTTTTCAGACAATAAAAGAACTGAAAAAATCTAAAGAAATGTTACTAATTTTTAAATATGTTTATGTAAAATATGCTTTGTTGATGAGAAAATATATTTTTCTTATTTTTGTGAGGGGGGATAGGCTATATATTGTTTTTCGGCGCTACCTTGTTCTCTATAGCTGATATAACATGAATTACTCCTATGTGGGATCAATAAAGTTCTTATTTTTGCCATCTGAGAAAATAAATATATTATATTTGGTGCCTAACTGTTTCCCAAGTATATTAGTGCGTGTGAATGAATAAATGAGACGTAAAAGGTCAATTTCTTACCTAATTTCTTACTCATATAAAAACAATCCTAACCCTAATAATTTATCAGACTCATGTGCGTGACAGCAGAATTTTGGGTACAACTTTTTTATTTACATACAAATGTTTATCATTACGAATACGAATAGTTATAACATGGACACATCTTTTTGGAAGTTATCTTACTCCATATGCAACCCGATTACTAAATGTCCGACATAGGTCCGAAGTAGATGGGGTTCAGGTGTTGCATGCAGTTTAAAAGTCCAAACAATGTCTAATATGATCAAAACCCCGATGGAACTGCTGCAGGTGAACGTACTGACTGAGTGCTACGCGCCGACTAGTGGTGTGAAGGCTGCATTGCTGTAGCCTGGCGTGAGCCTGTGAGTCCGAGCTCAGGGCAAAGGAAAAGTTACGGACGCACAAATCGTTTTACACACAGATCTTTTTACAGATTTGCCGCGGCAGAAGTGTGTCAAAATCCACGTGTACAAAGACAGCCAATCGAGAGCTACCGGCTGATTTTTGCGCACACATAAATATGAATACAGACACACAAATCTTTTTACGCACACACAAATGTGAATACGGACACACAAATCTTTTTACACACACACAAATGTGAATACAGACACACGAATCTTTTTACGCACACACAAATCTGAATACAGACACACGAATCTTTTTACGCACACACAAATCTGAATACAGACACACAAATCTTTTTACGCACACACAGATTGAGATACGCACACACAAATAATATTGGAACAATAATACCCCCATAGTGGATGACTCATACCAGCACTGTCACGAGGAACAACACCCACCTAGTGGTCAGCCGCAGAAGTCAAAGGCAGAACGGCCGATGCCAGCGTGGACCCAGAGACCACATTAAGGGGATAGAACCTGGAGTAGGTGCACGGCGCCGTCCAGGATGCCGCTGCACAGATCTCAGACAATGGTAGCCCTCTCATCGCCGCCCAGGAAGTGGCCACACCCCTGGTGGAATGACAGACAACGCCTGAAGGGGCAGGTCTACCTGCCACGTCATAAGCCCGTTTGATTGCGTCAACAATCCAGTGGGCGTTGCTTCGACAGGGCACAGCCCTTGTGCGCCCCACTGTAGCACACAAACAACTGCTCAGAGCGTTGAAAGCTCTCCATCGCCTGAAGGTACAGCTGCAATGCCTGGACTGGGAACAGCAAATTAGTCCGCTCCTCCAGTCGGGACTCAAACGGGGGAGGATGGTATGCTGCCAACTCTCTGGCTTGATTGACATTATCAGGGGATAACACCTTTGGCAGGAAAGTGATATTTGGCCACAGGGTCACTCCTGAACCGTCCGCCTTCCACCGAAGGCACGTAGGACTGACAGAAAGGGCGTTGAGCTCACTCACGCGCTTGGCAGACGTGACAGCCAGCAGAAAGGCAGTCTTCCATGACGTCGTCCCCAAGGACCCCCCTGCCATAGGCTCAAAGGGCGCCTCACCCAAGAAGTGCCTCAGCGCCGAGTAGACAGTCCGGAGTTCTAGGACATTGATGTGCCGTCCCCGCCACAGAGGGCCCCAAACCCCCTGGACTGACCCCTTCTGCCATACCGCACCCCAACCCTGAGGTGAGGCATCTGTGGTCACCACCTCTCGCCTCGACAGACCGAGCCGAGAGGAACACCGTGCAAAAGAAAGGTGCTGTCCCGCCACCAGTGGAGACATATCCACTCTGTTCACTGCCACTGGCAATCAGGAGGGAATGAAACAGAACCACACGCACACTCGGGGGGGGGCACATCCATAGAACATGGCAACAGCCGTAAGACTAGTTCTGTGACACTCAGATCTCATGTCTACATGTGGCCAAAAAGAAGTTATGCTTTTAACAGAAATGAGCCTTTCATTGTCTCCACATGATGATAGTTAAAACCATTAATGTCCAAATATTTGAATATAGCCAAAATAGGATAAGGGAACTCTCTTTCAATAATAAACAGGTTTACATTCATTCTATTCTTCCACCCTGTCTAGCTCTGGAAACTGTGATCTCATATTTCCTATCTCAGAGGTTAATTCTCAAGCCTGCATCAAGTATTGCGAATGAGCCCCTCCTGCAGGCCTAGCTCCAGGGTGCCCCCCGGTTAGTCACATCAGAGAGAGGGATTTGGGTTTCTTCAGTTATTCCTTTCCATATAAGTCCCATTGAATCTGGGAAGCTTACGGTGAACACAATGGATGTAATCGAGGGGGTTCAACTCTACTCAAATGCTAATCAGAAGAATTGATTCACGGTACATGGAAAAATACTATGGTTTTAACAGCTCAGAGATTAAGGACATTGTTCCACGGATTGAGGGCAACTGTTGCAGATACACTCACCCCTTTTTCTGCATTTGGAGCATCGAACATTGAGGTTCATCTGACTGCTCCCCCTGAGTTGATGGGCTAAAGTTAAACACAGTCATTGTAGACTCGTTATCTTTGCTCTTTGTACACAGATAAAGAGGTCACTGCCTATAAACAGTGTACACGAGGTTGCATGAACTGCAGGACGTTGTGAGGAAGGATTCAGCTCCTGCCTTCTACATATCTGCACGTTTCAGTTCATTACTTGCAGCTGTTGCATAAAGAAATCTTATTACAAGTTTTTTTTTTCCTTTTCTAGATGAACACGATGATCACAGTGAGTAAAATAAAGGAGGAAAAAAATCAGAGTGTACAACTTGAGTTTGCATGTGCTAATCTACAGGATGTTTGTGGATTTTAAATATGGCCCAGTATGTTATTCATGTGCCGGTGTATGTTGCATGTGAGCTTGTTATTGAAAAACAAATGAGGACAAATTAGTTTTAGTTATTGTGGCCACTGTTAACCTTCCTCTTGTGTAAGCTTTCCCTTATTATCACTCATGTTAAAGACCTGGTTAGGATCCGAGTCTTAAAACAGCCAAATTAAATTCCCTCAAAACAACAAAAAAACTAAACATGTTTGTTTTTACAACATACAGTACCTTTCATTTTTAATTGAAAAAAAATTGTAAAAAAACACCACGAAAGAGAATTTTATGGATGGATAAAATCTTCTTGTGTTATATGACCATTACTGTAAAATATTAGAACACATCTAAAAAATGAATTTGTTCATTTTTATTTTAATAATATATATTAATCAAACAGACTGAAAAATTCTTCTATAACTCACGCCATCATCCAACTTAATTTAAAACTCAATAAATGAAAAGCTGTGAACTCCACTCCCCACTCTCCACACTACACCCCCCCCCCCACCCCCCTACCCCCCCCTCCCCCAGGGTATTTGTGTGTACTTTGTGTGCTGTGTCCTAGCTGTGTGAATGTGCTCTGTGTTTTTGTGCCTTTATGTTTTATGTTTCTTGGTTTTAACCCCCCCTGTAAAGCGAATTTCCCCTGTAGGGGACAATAAAATGAAGTTGAAGTTGAAGTTGAAGTTAATAGCTATTGTAGCATCTTTGGTGTTATAGGGAATCTTGACACATTTACTTCAAGAAATAGGTAAAAAAAAAAATATATAGGGACTTGCTGTCACTTATGCTTTGTGATCCCAGGGAACATTTTGATGACATTTACAGTCACCAGGTCTCAGGTCTCTCTGCGACCCCTGGTTAATATATATTAGCCCTTCTCCTCAGAAACATCTATCCATCCATCTACTACTCTGTGTCCTCTCCCTCATTTTCAGAAAGGAATAGTATCATAGCTAGGCTTGTTGGAAATATGTTCATTTTTATATGCTGCAAACTGGAGACGTGTGCTCTGCAAGGCACCAACTCTAAACTGAGTCAGTCTGTACAGGTGTTATATGCCGTATTTGTACATGCCTGTCTGGATGAGTCCGTTGGAAGCAGAGCATGAGCAGCTTTCAGCAAAAAGATCAAAGCGGGCTGTCAGTGTTTGGGATTTCAGCTATGACCATAATTATTGTTTTACAATCTTAAATTATAGCATGGTCAAAACCAAACTTAACACCCAAAACATCATAAACATTTATAATTTTATGCAATTAATTTTTTGCTTTTTCATTTGATTTTGTTTAAAAAGAGGTTCCTGACTAAGTCAAAACAGCATCGATCGATCCATCGATCGATCCATCCATCGATCGATCCATCCATCCATCCATCCATCCATCCATCCATCCATCCATCCATCCATCCATCCATCCATCCATCCATCCATCCATCCATTTTCCGCCGCTTATCGGGAGCCGGTTCGTGGGGGGGGAGCAGTCTCAACAGAGATGCCCAGATTTCCTTCACCCCAGACACTTCCTCCAGTTCTTCGGGGGGGAGTCCGAGACGTTCCCAGGCCAGCCAAGAGACATAGTCTCTCCAGCGTGTCCTGGGTCTTCTCCGGGGTCTCCTCCCGGTGGGACACGCCTGGAAAAAGAAGTTCATGACCATAGGTGAGGGTAGGTGCGTAGATTGACCGGTAGATCGAGATCTTCGCCTTTCGACTCACCTCCTTCTTCACCACGACGGTCCGGTACATCGACTAAATAACTGCGGACGTTGCACCGATCCGTCTGTCAATCTCCCGCTCCATTGTTCCCTCACTCGTCAACAAGACCCCGAGATACTTGAACTCCTCCACCTGAGGCAGGACTTCACCACCCACCTGGAGAAGGCACGCCACCCTTTCCCGATGGAGAACCATGGCCTTGGTGCTGATTCTCATCCCCGCCGCGTCGCACTCGGCCTCAAACCACCCCAGCACATGCTGAAGGTCCCGGTCCGATGAAGCCAACAGGACAAGGTCATCTGCAAAAAGCAGAGACCTCCTGTAGTTCCCAAACCGGATCCCCTCCGGTCCCCGGCTACGCCTAGAAATCCTGTCCATGAAAATTATGAACAGGACCGGTGACAAAGGGCAGCCCTGCCGGAGTCCAACGTGCACCGGGAACAAGTCTGACCTACTGCCGGATATGTTAACCAAACTCCTGCTCCGATCATTCAGAGACCGGACAGCCCTTAGCAGAGGGCCCTGGACTCCATACTCACTGAGTGCCCCCCACAGAATGGCACGAGAGACATGGTCAAATGCCTTCTCCAGATCCACAAAACACATGCAGACTAGTTGGGCAAATTCCCATGAACCCTCGAGCACCCTGCGGAGGGTGTAGAGCTGGTCCAGTGTTCCACGGCCCTGACGAAAACCGCATTGTTCCTCCTGAATCCGAGGTTCAACTATCGGCCGTAATCTCCTCTCCAGTACCCTGGCGTAGACTTTCCCGGGGAGGCTGAAAAGTGTGATCCCCTATAGTTGGAACACACTCTCCGGTCCCCCTTTTTAAAAAGAGGGACCACCACCCAGGTTTTCCACTCCAGCGGCACTGTCCCCTTCCTCCATGCGATGTCCCAGAGGCGTGTCAACCAAGACAGCCCTACAACATCCAGAGACTTGAGGTACTCAGGGCGAATCTCATCCACCCCCGGTGCCCTGCCACTAAGGAGCTTACGAACCACCTCAGTGACCTCGGCTTGGGTGATGGATGAGCACGCCTCTGAGCCCCAACTCTCTGCTTCCTCAGTGGAAGGCATGTCAGTCGGGTTGAGGAGATCCTCCAAGTATTCCTTCCACCGTCCGATGATATCCCCAGTCGAGGTCAACAGCTCCCCACCAGCACCATAAACGGTGCCGGCAGAGTACTGCTTCCCCCTTCTGAGGCGCCGAACGGTCCGCCAGAATTTCCTCGAGGCCGACCGAAAGTCTTCTTCCATGGCCTCACCGAACTCCTCCCAGACCTGAGTTTTTGCCTCCAGGACTGCCCGAGCCGTGGCCTGCTTGGCCTGCCGGTACCCATCTACTGCGTCAGGAGTCCCACAGGCTAACATAGCCCGGTAGGACTCTTTCTTCAGTCTGACGGCATCCTTTACTTCCGGTGTCCACCACCGGGTTCTAGGAATGCCGCCACAACAGGCACCGGAGACCTTGCGTCCACAACTTCGAGCCGCTGCATCGACAATGGAGGCAGAGAACATCGTCCACTCGGACTCGAGAGAAGTTTTCTTGGAAGTGAGAGTTGAAGATGTCCCTGACGTCTGGCTCAGCCAGACGTTCCCAATAGACCCTCACAATCCGTTTGGGTCTGCCCGGTCTGTCCAACCTCCTCCTTCGCCAACACATCCAACTCACCACCATGTGGTGATCAGTTGACAGCTCAGCCCCTCTCTTCATCCAAGTGTCCAAGACATATGGCCAAAGGTCAGATGAAACGACAACAAAGTCGATCATTGACCTCCGGCCTAGGGTGTCCTGGTGCCACGTGCACTGATGGACACCCTTATGTTTGAACATGGTGTTCGTTATGGACAAACCGTGACTAGCACAGAAGTCCAACAACAAAACACCGCTCGGGTTCAGATCGGGGAGGCCGTTCCGCCCAATCATGCCTCTCCATGTATCACTGTCATTGCCCACGTGAGCGTTGAAGTCCCGCCCGTAGAACAATGGAGTCCCCAGTTGGAGCACCATCAAGTACCCCTCCCAGGGACCCCAAGAAGGCCGGGTACTCCGCACTGCTGTTCGGCCCGTAGGCACAAACAATGGTGAGAGACCTTTTCCCGACCCGAAGGCGCAGGGAAGCGACCCTATCATTCACCGGGGTAAACTCCAACACATGGCGACTGAGCTGAGGGCTATAACCAAGCCCACACCAGCCCGCCGCCTCTCACCCTGGGCCACTCCAGAGTAGTGGAGGGTCCAGCCCCTTTAAAGGAGCTGGGTTCCAGAGCCCAAGCTATGTGTGGAGGTGAGCCCGACTATCTCTAGCCGGTATCTCTCAACCTCAAGCACAAGCTTTGGCTCCTTCCCCCCCAGCGAGGTGACATTCCATGTCCCCACTGAGAGGGTTTTGGTCCAGGGATTGGGTCGTCGAGGCACCTCGCCACGACTGCTACCCAGTCCACAATGCACCAGCCTTTCATGGACCTTCCTGCGGGTGGTGGGCCTACGGGAAGGCGGGCCTACGGGAAGGCGGGCCTACGGGAAGGCGGGCCCACGTCGCCATTTTGGGCTGAGCCCGGCCAGGTCCCACGGGCAAAGACCCGGCCACCAGGCGCTCGCCTTCGAGCCCCAACCCCAGGCCTGGCTCCAGGGAGGGGCCCCGGTGACACCGATCCGGGCGACGTAACGGTCCTTGTTCTCTTCCTAGCATTGATCCATTGCATTGATTTTTTTTTTTTCAGCATTGATCCAAAAAATAAATTTAAATGGTACTTTAATGCATTTTAAACATAATGCAATGTAAGTTTGAAAACATCACACTGTTGTACATTTTTTCCTTTAATATTTTTTGTTCTTTTGTATTGCACAATTCACCACAACAAATTCCTTGTGTGTGTTAAACTACTTGGCAATAAACTTCTTTCTGATTCTGATTCTGATGACATATATTTGCATTATAAGATATATCTTTATCTTTTAGATTCATTCAACTTACTTTCTTTTCAGATGAGGCTGATCTGTTGCTGCAGTGCTTTGCTGCTGCTCCTTCTCACTCCCAGATCATGTGAAGGTGGAAACATCTTGGTCGTTCCTACCGACGGAAGCCACTGGATCAACATGGATATTCTACTTCAAGCTCTGCACTCCAGAGGACACAAAATAACTATTGTGCGATCCAGCAAGAGCTGGTACATCAAGGATAAGTCCTCTTATTACAATTCCTACACGGTTCCTGTGGAGAGAACCCTGGACAAGGCGTTGATCTCTAAACTTGTATTTGAGAACATACAATTTGAACGAGGTGCCCTCCCCTTCGCAAGTTTCCTCCAGTCATCTATTGGGGTGTTGGGAATGTTTACTGAGGCTCACAGAGCTATAGGTGAGTTTGCTTCAGCTACGCTGGATGATTCAAAGTTGATAAAAACCTTAAACGAGAGCAAGTTTGACCTGATGCTCACTGACCCTTGCTGGGGAGTTGGAGTTATTTTGGCCAAATATTTGAACCTTCCTTTGGTTTATAATGTTCGCTGGTTGATACCCCAAGAGGCTCATCTTGCCATCGCTCCATCACCCGTATCCTACGTTCCTATAATAGGATCTGGAAACACTGATAAAATGACCTTCTTTCAGAGAGTTAAAAACATGATCTTATATTTAATAAACCAGTTGCAAAACAGTTTAATAGTTAAGGAAGTATACCAACCAATATGCGACAAACATCTTGGTCCTGATTATAATTTTAATCAGATATTGCTTGATGCAGACATTTGGCTGATGAGAGTGGATTTTGTGTTTGACTATCCACGGCCCACAATGCCTAATGTTGTGTACATGGGAGGGTTCCAGTGTAAACCTGCAAAACCTCTTCCTGAACATCTGGAGGAGTTTGTGCAGAGTTCTGGAGAGCATGGAGTCATCATCATGTCTCTGGGAACATTTGTTAGTAAACTTCCTGATGACATGGCAGATGTGATTGCTGCAACTTTTGCTAAATTACCACAGAAAGTCATCTGGAGGTATAAAGGAAAGAGACCTGCCACCCTGGGCACAAACACTCTGGTGGTGGACTGGATGCCCCAGAATGACCTCTTAGGGCATCGAAAGATAAAGCTGTTTGTGGCTCACGGAGGAACAAACGGAGTCCAAGAAGCCATGTATCACGGAGTTCCAGTTGTGGGTCTGCCCTTGTTTTTTGACCAGTATGACAACTTTGTCCGTCTGCAAGAGAGAGGAGCTGCTAAAACTCTCTCAATAGCTACAGTGGACAAAGATGACAACTTCCTTAAGGCCATACGAGAAGTCCTAAACGATCCCTCCTATAGGATGAACATGCAGAGACTCTCCAGACTGCACAGAGATCAACCAATGAAGCCGCTGGACACGGCTCTCTTCTGGATCGAGTTCGTCCTGAGACACAAAGGTGCTGCTCACCTGAAAGCCCAGTTTTACACAATGTCCAGGTTCACGTACCACTCTGTAGATGTAGTTCTGTTCCTGACTGGAGCGCTGCTGCTCATGTTTTTATCCTTCTTCATTCTCATCAGGTGTTTATGGAATGTGATGTGTAAGCAGAAAGTGAAACGACACTAATGATCCAGTGGATATACATAGTGTACGTGATTTGAACATTGAATGAGCATTTTAAACATTTCAGAGCAATGGTGTTTATGTTATAGAAGATTGTTTTACAGTTCATCATTTACATTTTTCTTGACTCATATTTTTACTGAAATTTCTGATGAATAGAACTGTTGTAATACTTCACCCAAACATAGAAATAAAACACATTAGATTTTGACTACCTGTGATTTTTTTTTGTATGCTGATGCCAAAGTTCCTTAGGTCTGAGCGGTTCAACTCTGAATAAGGATGTTATTTTACAGATCGAGGTAAAGGTTGATGGTTTATAAAAGGCATTAAAAAGATTAATGCTTTTATTTCTGCTCGTAGGTTTCTTTGGGCTAAAGAGCTGACTCAGCTCCCCAACTTGAATATTACTTTATTAATCCCTTAAGGGAAATTATGTTAATACTGTATACTGTATGAGAAAGTAAAAAATTAATAAACATCCTTTCACAAAGTTCATTTAAACATTGGACGGGGCTAATTCTGTGTGAATGTCTCTCTCAGTAATACTGCAGTGAAGTTAGTTTTATGTGGGACATTTGGCAGACATTCACTACTTACCTGCCAAGGTGATTCTGATTCGTTGACAGTGCAAGTAAGAAGTTCTCATAAGAAGTGAAAAGACGATGGAAGAAAAATATAATGTTGAATTGAAGAGAAAATCACTTTTTTTTTGAGACAAGAAGAAGCAGAAGGACTGTTACATTAACCCTTTCCTGTAGAAAGTTATATAAATAAATAAATGGAAAAAAAACTGTGCAACTGATTCACATTACTTCAAAAGTTATCACAGACAACAAGCAAATAAAAAAAAGAGTGGACCATATAACTCCAGTTCTTAGATCTTTACACTGGCTTCCTGTCTTTCCCAGATATGCTTTAAAGATCCTGCAGTTGGTTTACAAATCTCTGAATGTCCTCGGGCCAAAATACATCTCTGACCTCCCGGTCCATTATGAACCAACCAGAACCCTCGGGTCGCTTTTGCTTTTAGTCACTGCTGCATTTCAGTTATCCCCCATAATGCACTACAACCTTTATTTTTTGGATTTCATTTGTTTAATTCTTTTTCACTTATGTCCATCTTTAATTTCTTCTTTTAAACTTGTTTACTTTTTAAAAAAAATAAATATGAAATCTTGTACATGAAATGTGCTATACAAATAAACTTGTCTTGCCTTATAATTGCATCTGACCTACTTAATGTAATACAAGTGTATGTGACTTTACAGAAAAGTGAGGGGAGGCACGCCACCTGGGGCAGTAGCCGTAGGTACGGGGGCCCAATCATCGCTGTTCGCAGCTTTAATTACCATTGATTTTTCACATTATTATAAGACATTTTTTTCTATAAAAATAAGAAGTATTAAGGGGAAATACCAATAGCAACATAGTTTGTATAGCAGTACCTCTTCTACTGGTTAATAGGAGGCTGAAAGAGAGGACAAAAGCTCAGCGTAGGTATTACTTGCAGTTGTTTATGTACCACTTCTGCTGTATGAGAGCGTAATGTCATGGTGAGTAGTGTTATTTATTTTTCTGCGACTGAAATACAGAACAAAGTTGAAGTATACAAGTCCAACTTGCTTGGACAAACACACAGCTGACCTAGCTGAACCGTCAACATGAGTTCTGCGGCCTGTTCTGGGCCTTTTAAGAATTACAGTTTTACAGCCTTGCTGTGATCTGATTACAGAGTCACACGCAGATAGGAAATGGGTGTGTTTGTTGGAATGTGTGAGTGTCAAAGCCTAAACTGTTTGGACTGCCTCAGTACAGCCGGACTGCGCTGAGGCTCAAAGGCAGCAACAATGTCTACCCTTCTTCTGGTTGCGGCGGCAGTCGTAGGAATTGCCTACATTTTCCACCATGTTGTGGTGAAAGGAAAGAGTTGCAAGAGTGATGCAAAGCTACATGGCAAAACTGTGATTGTGACTGGTGAGTAAAACCTTTTTCAGTTTCGTTTCAGTCCAATTCTAGAATCAATGTGGGTTAGAAAGTTTGATTTCTCGCATGCAGGTAGCAACACGGGCATTGGGAAGACTACAGCCATAGATCTTGCAAAAAGAGGAGCCAGGGTGATTCTGGCCTGTCGCAGCAAGCAGAGAGGAGAGGCAGCTCTCGAGGAGATCAAAAGGGTGAATATTTCTTTCTCTGTCAAAAGAGAGCTTAAATCTGTCATTCCACAAGCTCTGCTCTCTCCATTACGTTTAGAAATCTTACTAGTCATTTGTCACTTTCTGATATATGCCTACTGCAGACTCAATGAAAACAGACATGAATGGCTACATTATTATTTTCACACTTAACTTCTCAAGCACTTAATGTCTACTGTCTGCAGGAGAGTAGCAGTAATGAGGTGGTGTTCATGCAGCTGGATCTGGGAAGTCTTAAGTCTGTTCGCAGCTTTGCTGAGACCTTTCTGAAGTCTGAATCCAAATTAGACATCCTGATCAACAATGCAGGTACAGTATTGCTGGTCCCTTTTCACCTAATTACATAGATCCACACAATCATTAAAAAGCTTTTGTTTGCGTCCATGTCTTACTTCACTTATCTTTTTTTTTTATTTTTCATTCCAATTTTATATTCTATTGTTATTCTTTTGGATGATTTAAGACAGATACGCATATCCCAGGATTATTTAACCATTTATTAAAGTTATTCATTTCAGTTCAACTTTATTTACAGTACAGACCAACTTGTTTGAATGAGAAGGTGTGTCCAAACCTTTGGTCTGTACTGTATATAGCATCTATTACAATACAAGTTGTCTCTAGGCGCCTTCCAGAGACCCAGAACATGACCTGAAAATGACCCCCAAGCAATTATTACATAAAACATGGCAGGTTAAAAACTCCCCTAGTGGGAGACAAACCTTAAGCCAAACAGTGGCAAGGAAAACGGCTCATAAGCGGTGACTCTCCTGCCGAAGGCCAGCCAGATAGAGCAGGAAAGGGAGATAGGAAAGAGACAATTAAGAACAGAAAGAGGGGAAGACACAGATACACTATCGAAGCTACAAAACACAAGATATTAGTATTATTAACTATCTGTGAGCAGGAGAACTACGAGTTCTATGTAGATATGACATGATAAATGGTTAGTTGGTGTAATACAGGGATGACTATATAAACAGATTTACACAGCAGACACTGAGTTATGGATTTGATGTATGCTCAAATTCATATGTATAGAAATACACACATACATACGTATATAAATGTATATATATATATATATATACCCAAACATTTAGTGGCAACAGGTTACAATGTGATGCATTTTTTTCAAGTTACTTTTTCATGCTCTGCATGTATCAATACAGAGAAAGAAAGATAGAACAATTATAAAAACTGTTCCAAACACATCCTTCATGAACCCCATCCCCTTTTGTCAGCATTGCCAGATAACAGATTTTGTCAGATGACGATGACTTTTCTGACTGAAAACAAAAACATCAAGTCCTGCCTAGGTTGGATGGCTTCAGGCTTTATTGGTTTTGGTGTTAATTTGTGAGGATTAAGGTTGTTTCTGTGTTTCTGTGCCAGGTGTTTTCATGCAGGGTCGAACGGAGGATGACTTTGGGATGATGTTTGGTGTTAACCACCTCGGCCATTTCCTGTTAACCAACCTATTGTTGGAGCGCCTGAAGCAATGTGGACCGAGCAGGATTGTTAATGTGTCATCTCTGGCATACACCATGGGAAAAATTAATTTTGACTGCCTGAACACCCACAAAGCTCTGGCAGTCGGGACATCCTCCCTGAACGTCTTCCAGGGCTACGCTAATAGCAAGCTGTGCAACAGCCTCTTCACCCACGAGCTGGCCAAGAGACTGAAGGGAACCAAAGTCACCTGCTACTCCCTCCACCCAGGTCAGTGGTAAAGGATGTCACCACTCAACGCATGCGCATTATAAAGAGACATCATGATCAGCATAGACATACGTAGACGCCCCATCGAGTGTTCGTGCCCGCTGCTGCGATACGTAAACGTCGCCGCCATATTGGATGTGGCAAGACTGCGCTGTAAACTAATACAAGTAAATTGACTTATTTTCATAAAGCGCCTTTCTACAAAGAAATTTACGTTTTACATCTCATTTATTCATTCACACATGCAGGGAAACAGTTAGGCACCAAATATAATATATTTAATTTTCTCAGATGGCAAAAATAAGAACTTTATTGATCCCACATAGGAGTAATTCATGTTATATCAGCTATAGAGAACAAGGTAGTGTCGAAAAACAATAAATATCCCCCTCACAAAAAGAAAAATAGAGAAACATATTTTCTCATCAACGAAACTAATTTTTCAAATAACAAAATAGTAACATTTTTTTTTTTTATATTTTTTTTATCCCCGATTTTTTACCCATTTCATCACCCAGTGCTCATACCTAGACAGTCCTTGGCATTGTTCCCCTCTGCCAACCCAAGGAGGGCCCTACACTGAGCTCAGGTCTCCTTCTTATCCTGAGGAGTGATGGACCGCTTCTTTTCACCAGACAGGATGAGGATTCTCCGGCCGAACGTAGCGCGTGGAAGGATCACGTTATTCCGGCCGGATCCTCCCCACCCCATCTGGCGCCCCGGTTGGCCAGAGGGGGCATGTGTAGCCCAGGACTGTTGCATGTTTTTGTGAGGGTAGCTCACATTAGCTACCCAGGGGAACATGGGGAGAACATGCAAACTCCACACAGAAAGATCCTTTCGCCAACCCCACCCATGGTGTGGGCACTGAAGTCATGGGAGAACTAACACGCACTTCAGCGCCCACAGCGTCCCCGGCGGGAATCGAACCCAGGACCTTCTTGCTGTGAGACAGCTGCACTACCTGCTGCGCCACCGTGCCCCCCCCCAAAAAAAAAAATAGTAAATTTTAAAGATTTTTTTTCAGTTATTTTATTGTCTGATAAATGGTTCAAATGTTTTTTTATTGTCTGAAAAATGGTTCAAATATGTTAAATTAAAATTTGTTTTGTTGATGAGAAAATATGTTTCTCTATTTTTCTTATTTTTGTGAGGGGGGATATATATTGTTTTTCGGCACTACCTTGTTCTCTATAGCTGATATAACATGAATTAGTCCTATGTGGGATCAATAAAATTCTTGTTTTTGCCATCTGAAAAAATTAAATATATTATATTTGGTGCGTGTGTGAATGAATAAATGAGATGTAAAACGTAAATATCTTTCTAGAAAGGTGCTTTATGAAAATAAGTCCCTTTACTTGTATTAGTTTACAGCGCAGTCTTGCCACATCCAATATGGCGGCGACGTTGACGTACAGCTCAGCTCTCGATGGGGCGTCTACGTTTATATGTCTATGATGATCAGTATACCGTTTCCATAAAGTGTGGTCTAGTCCAAATGTTTTACACATTTTTTGCAAGATCCATGAGGGTCTGCAGGTTGCCTCTGAATGATGAATTTGTAGGTGGAGGAGAGAGAGACCAGATTATGAGCCACCCAGCCGAGAGCAGGTCATGCAGAGGAGCTGTATGCAATTGTGACATTTGCATAAAACAAATCCAACTTCTTGTTTTCTCTGGTAAAACACTTGAAACGTTAAAAATATGGCAGAGAAAGAGATTAGTAGTTAAAATCTTGTGTCTATTGTGTCTTTTAGATTTACAGTTAGTGTCAAATTGCAGAGCTATTTAGCTGTGAGTGAAAAGGAACTATTGATGGAGTTGGTTATCCTTTTTTTCCCCCCCACTATGTGCTAAGGAGTGTGCCTCTAAATCCCCTTTGTCCTTTCAGGAGCCATCAACTCGGAGCTGACCAGGAACACAAGCTCAGTTCTTCAACTGCTCGTGAAACCCGTAACTGCTTTTTTCTTCAAGGATACCATCCAGGGATGCCAGACCACTGTGCACTGTGCCGTCCAGGAAGACATTGAAGCTCTCAGTGGGCGTTATTTTTCCAACTGCGCTGTGAGAGAAGTCTATGCTAAAGCCAAAGATGATGTTGTAGCAAACAAGCTGTGGGAGCTCAGCGAGAGACTGTGTGGCCTTGCATAAAAAAAGCTTTCCGTTAAACTGATAACCCTAACTTCTGATAATTTCTTGCAAACGTTAATCCTAATCAATCTTTAAGAAACTATCTGACTACTAAAATGTCAAGTACAGCTCATGACTTGGTAAGTCACATAGGATTTGATAAGTTCTTCAGTGTGCATCATCCCATAATACAATAAACAAAAAGCTGATCTGAAAAATTTAAATTCTATGTCACCATGACTCAGCACTCACAACATTGGTCAGATATTAGCTCATAGATTAAGCAAAGCCTATGTTTGTAACACTGTTAAGGCACGATAAAAGCTAATACAGTAAATAATTTGCATATTTTATCTCGATACGGCAGATTACACATTGATGTTAATTTGTAGAACGCTGCTGCCTGAGTCCTCACTAAGACCAAGAGAGTGGACCATATCACTCCAGTTATAGACGTTTACACTGGCTTCCTGTCTGACACAGAATAGATTTTAAAATCCTGCTGGCGGTTTATAAATCTCTGAATGGACCAAAATACATATCTGATCTCCTGGTCCATTATGAACCAACCAGAACCCTAAGGTCATTAGGGCCGCGCCTACTTTCTGTACCCGGAGTTAGAACCAAATACACGTGAGGCATTGTTCAGCTTCCCAAAATGCAAGGGGCCTACTGAAATTCTCATTTGATTTAAATCAAGGTTGAAATCCTTTTTATTTAATGCTGCATTTCATCTCCCACAATGCACTGCAACCTTTATTTCTTACATCTCATTTGTTACTTCTTTTTAAGTGAATAAATTATGTTTTATTTTATTCTATGTATTTATTTTATGATTATGATTATTACTAATTTTATTTTTTGTCTTAATGTTAATTCATTATTTTTAATGTCTTTGTAAAGCACTGTGAATCACCCTATTGTTAAATTGTGCTATATAAATAAACTTGCCTTGCCTCACCTTATTTATGTTCATATGCAGCTGAAAATGTACTTATTTTACCTTATACCTTATAAACATACACATATGTCATCGGCATCACAGTCTCGGAAGACCATCGATTTCTTGTGTCTGGAGGAGGTTAGATCTTCTTCACGCAGATTCTCCCCAGACACGGCCGCAGGTGTCGCAGGTGTGGGCTGGATCCGGTGCTGGTGTGGGCATGGTGGCTTTCTGCTTCCTCAACTTCCTTTTTGTTTCTCGGTGTAGAGCCAGGGCGGTTTCGTGGGTCTGCAGTCCGTTTTGTAAAGCTTGTTTCCATTTCCCATTTCTTACGGTCCTGGGCGACGTCTGTACACGTGACGTTTGTACATGTGTACACACACACATATACATACACATGTATGCTTCAGTGATCACTTTTGGTCTTGGGTTTGTGAAAATTGAATGCTTATTTTAATTCTCTCTCTTTTTGCCATCTCAGTTTGCTTTTAGGAGGGAAGTTAGTGTCATGGTTTTTATGAACAGTTTGAAAGTACATCTCCACATACCCCTTTCTTGCGAATAGCAATGCTAGAGCGCATGGTGAAAAAAAAGTGCTCCTATTCCACGTGGAAATTAAAAGTTTTCAGTTTCTTACGCGGCCCAGCTTCCCCACTCATTTTCCTTTCTTTTCCTTGCTGGTAGTTATGAATTCATAAGCCTGTTTATGCTTTGCTTGCTGCAGTGTAATTCTTTATATGTGTTTTGCATAAGCCCTGCATCACACTGCTCTACACAGTTACGTGAACTTAGTGTAGAAGAGACCCACATAGTTGTTATGGTAGACTTTTCAATAAAGTTCTCAGCAAAAGCAGCAATCTAAATGTTGGAAATGAAGGATGCAACATATATTTATTTGTGTATTTTTTTTAAATGTTCCGTGATCTACCACTAGCACTGGTTGATCACGATCCCAGTTCTAAATTATTACCTGAAACCATAGGTTTAATCTGGTATTTGTTTTTTCTTGTTGTTTTGTTATTTTATTCCACCACAATTTAGCTGACAAAATCCAGCATTACATAGTCAGGCAAAAAAAATCTAAATATTTTGTTCAAAATGTAACTAATATGACCAAGCATGTTTTTGTTTATGTAACCCAGGTTGACTGAGCTATCAAACAAACAGCAATACATACATTGGGTAAAAAGTCAATAAATATGTTGATATGTTTAAATCTTCATTAAAACGTCTAATATTTTATTTAATTGAAGAATACCTTGAAAGCTACCGTAAAAGATATATAATGTAATTGGTGGTTTGCTTAAAATGTCTTATTTTGAAGGGCACGACGCTGCGAGACCCATGTGACTAGTAACAACCAATCGGATTGTTCTAAACTTTTCTCTGCAAGACGAGGAGGGTTTTGCACATAGCCATCAACACTAGACAGAGCATTGTGCACAGTGTTCTATAATATGATGTCTATGGTTTTGCACATAGACACATAGATGTATAGCCTACATGTCTATGATTTTGCAGACAGCAAACGCAGGCTGCATGAAAAACGAGTCTAAAGTTAAAAGAAACAAAAATATAAAGGAGGTATTTTTTGTTTTTCTGTTTTGTATGTTGGAAAATCGGGACCTGGCCATTTCGAGTGGGTTGGAGAAATATCCGGCTAAAACCAACTTTGGATACGCGAGGTTGAAACCAGACTGTGCGTCCACTGGAGCAGTAGCGCCCTCTATCGGCCGGTGCGCGTTGTCTTCTGAAGTGGTAGGATTCATCCAAACTTCTGCAAAGCTGCAGTGGAAAAACTAATTCCAAGAAAGTAAAGGAGTAACAAATGGGAGGGGAAATGACTCTTTTTCTTTTGATTCTGTGGTACAGATCTGCCCAGTCTTTTGCTGAATTGTTTTGAGTTATATATATATTTTATATTTTATTTCATACGACTACAAACTCATTGTAAAGGGTATTTTTATAATGCAATTTATTTTTGTGGTGAATGTTAATGTGATTTGATCAGAATGTGATTTAAACTAAACTGAGTTAACTCAATTGATCAAAATCTCTGAAACATAACCTGATATTAAAACGAAACAAATGTTTAATTACAGGGGTTTGGAATTCAACTACTGAACAAAAATGGGTTATGGTATTTGAAATCAATGTTAACTGTTTGTTGTCTTTTGTCTAAACTTTTCAATAATAAGCTGGCAGTTCAAACTTATTCCTTGTTCTGTGGTCTTTTGTGGTCTTGTGCGTACAGTAATCCAACTTACTGTAGCTGCACGTTTCTAGTCCAAGGGATATTGACAAGCACTTTTACATGTTATTAAAATGTATGTGCATCATTTAGTAATAATTGCATTACCAACTTAGGGTTGATCTGGTCAGGAGCCGCCTGTCAAAGCAAGAAAGCAGAGGCTCGAACCAAAAACGAACGTTTGAATGAGGTTGAATTTTAAAAAAGGCTCAAACTGGTGATTATCAACAGGTACTTTGATGAAGAGGGGAGGGGACTGGTATCACTACTCTGCACTGTAAATGTGTGTGTGTGTGTGTGTGTTGTGTGTCTGCATGTACAGTATCACGGTAATTTCTGGCATTTATCCCGATAACGATAAAAATGACGATAAAAAAAATACCAATTCAACTCCACCTTTTTAACTATAACTCTATCACCACATTCAGTCTTTGGAGCCCCCAAAACACTGCTCTAAAAGAATACTAAATGCTACTAAACTACACCAATTAGATTTAATTAATAAAAACCAATTAAATGAGTACACCTGTACTGTAAAACTGTAATGACTCAGATCCACCATGTTTGTTACACAAAAACCTCATCAACGGGAATTTATCATTCTTTCTTTCTTTCTTTCTTTCTTTCTTTCTTTCTTTCTTTCTTTCTTTCTTTCTTTCTTTCTTTCTTTCTTTCTTTCTTTCTTTCTTTCTTTCTTGCTGGCTCATTTCTTTCTTTCTTTCAGGCTCATATCTTTCTTTCTTCCTGGCTCATTTCCTTCCTTCCTTCCTTCCTTCCTTCCTTCCTTCCTTCCTTCCTTCCTTCCTTCCTTCCTTCCTTCCTTCCTTCCTTCCTTCCTTCCTTCCTTCCTTCACATACATTGTGCTTGGATTTAATGCAGAACCATAAATCCGGCTTTACACGAAATTTCTCATTTTTACCGCGAGATGACAAATTCTTACCATGGGGATTTTTTTTGACGGTATATCGTGAACGGTAAAATATCGCCCATTCCTAGTTGGTATGGTGTCTGCGCTTCGCTCTCGGGCTGGTTTTCGGGGGTCTCAGGGACTTCGGGGTACAGGATTGGTGAGGGAGCCTGGCAGAGCCACTGTAGGGTCAGGTTGTGGTACTGATGATGGGGGGTCACTGTACTCTGAATGCTGATGTACAAGGGTGTGAAAGTGTATTTAGGTGTGATTGTCTCACAAGGGCCTGCTGTGTAGTTGTTGATATATAAGTTTGAATACAGTTTGGTTTGTGTTTGCATGTATGTATGTGTATGTATGCGTATGTGTGGGTATATACATGTATGTATGCATGTATGTGTGTGTATTTTTTTAATTATATGATTATTTTTTGTGAATTTTGGATAAAAGCATAGGTTACTATAAGGGGTGGAATTAGACAGGAGAAGGGGTATGAAACAAATACATGTAAGTTTTGCTTCTTCATACCCCCTTTCAGGCAATTTGCATCAAACACTGTCATATCGGAAGGTATAAATACTTACAAGTTTACTCAATTGGAAATTTTGTTTATATTTTTTTAATATTACGTACAAATGTATATATATTGCGACGATGAGCTAATACTGGTGAATCTGTATATGTTTTGGGGGATTGTTCTTTTGTAAATACTGTTTACCAATCACTTTCGTGGCAATCGTCTGAAATAAATTCAAATTAAATAGCCTACAATTCAATTCAATGCAAAAAAAGGGTGAAAAAAAAGTGAAATGAGGAAGTTTTTTTTCAGTCTCACCAGTTTCAGTTGCATTCTGTAATTTCGTTGTTGTGAAATATGAACAATGACAATAAACAATCTTGAATTAGAATTCTTTACACTCATGCTTTAATAGTGTCAAGCAAAAGTTCAGCAACACGAAGATTCATTAAAATAAAATATGTGTCATGCAGCTCAGGTTTTTGTTATTTCCTTTTTTTTTACTGCATTCTTATTACATAGTTTTGATATTTCAACATCCAGTGTCTATCTGTGTTCTTTGCTACACGTTATGCAACACTCACTGCTGCTGTGGTTTCTTTGGAAGACTGAATGTTTTTAAACATCTGTCATACAGTATAACTGTTTCTAACTGAAACTCTATTTGTTAGTATGCTCTGCAAGTTTAATTTAGATTATCAAGAAGATTATCTTGCAGCATAAATAAACAGAAACCAGTCTTCGTGTTGGTGAATGCGAGTATTTCCAGGACACAACATCTTCGTGCATGTGGTCCCCAGACAGTATGAAGGGTTAAAGCTTTGTGCACTGCTTCTCTGTGAAACAATTACATCACATCCTTGTCATTCTTGTTATGATTTGCACTTTTTGTTTAATACAGAGCTATGATTCAAGTTTTCCAGGACGGCATGAATCTTGCATAATATTACGAGGGCTGGACAAATGGAACAAGGAAGTGTTCGCAACGATGCTGGTTTTACTTTGGCTCTTTGCAGCATGAATAGTCTTGTTTAGGTATTAAATATACTGTAGCAACACTGCTCACTGACGAGCGCATAAGGTAAGTAAGTAGTAAGCTTACCATTAATAGCTTTTGCCTTCTGTGTATGGGGGAACACAGCTTTTCAGTGCTGCAGAACAAACAGCCTTTTTTTACTTTGTGATAACCTGGGAGGCTTTTGGCTCAACTGAATGACATCCACTGATGAAACGTGGAACTTTTTCAGAATAGAAGTGCTGGGACTGTATTTTTTCTTAATGTTTCCCTGTAAGCAGAGTGAAGTGAGCTATGGTGACTATTACGACACAGGATGACCGTAATCTGCGCTGTGCACGCAGAGCTCTTCACACCTTTCCTGTCAGAGGCTTCACATGTTACAAATACGTGAGCGCTGTTGATGGAAATGATGTACAGTAGTTGAGAGCCAGTTCAGTGAGACATGAATGGAGCTCTTTGTTTGAGGCTCACTTTCCTGTGCTGACATTTCCTCGGTCCCCAAAGTGACTGCTTCCTCACTGTCTTTTTCTCTCGTATTTGTGTTTCAGACTTACACCATTAGAGCGGATTTGAAGATGTTTTTGTCTTTGGCTTCCATCGTCTCTCTTTTGTCAGTCATAATTCCACCTGCCAAGAGCGGGACGGTTCTGGTTTTTCCGCATGACGGCAGCCACTGGGTGAACATGAGGATACTTGTCGAGGAGCTGCATCGGCGAGGTCACTCCGTGACGGTCGTTCGTGCCTCAGACAGCTGGTACATCAGTGAAATCTCTCCATACTACAATGCCATCACGGTGGATGTTGTTGCTGGCGGAAATGAGGATTTTTATCGCGCCTTTGTCTCTGAGGTTATCAGAATTAAACGAAGTAAGGGCTCTATATTGGCCCGTTTTGCTCTAGACATGGAGCTAAAAAATACGTTTTTTGAATTACACAAAAATATATGTGAATTGATCATGCACATGTTTGAAAATAAAGAACTAATGAAGTCCCTCCAAGAAGCTAAATATGACATTGTTTTGACAGACCCTGTTAACGGGGGAGGTGTATTCCTGGCTCACTACCTTGGCTTGCCTTTAGTATTCAACGCTCGCTGGACTGTTCATGGAGAAGCCCATTTTGCTATTGCACCCTCCCCTCTCTCCTATGTTCCACTCCCACCTTCAGAACTAACTGATAAAATGACTTTTTTTGAGAGGGTCGAAAACATGATCTTTTACACATTAAGGATGAGTTTGTACAAGCAGGTAGTCGGACCACATTACTCTGCTTTGTCCAAGCGCTACTTTGGCCCCGATGTGGATTATTTTTCCCTGTTTCAAGCAGCAGATCTTTGGCTCATGAGAGTGGATTTTGTGTTTGAGTTCCCTCGTCCCACCATGCCAAATGTAATTTATATGGCAGGGTTCCAGTGCAAACCTGCCGAACCACTGCCTCAACACTTGGAGCTATTTGTGCAGAGTTCTGGCCAGCATGGAGTCATCGTCACGTCTCTGGGGACTTTAATTGCAGAGCTTCCCGTTGACCTAGCCGATGAAATTGCTGCTGCTTTTGCAAAATTACCACAAAAGGTCATTTGGAGATACAAGGGGGAGAAGCCTGCTTCTCTGGGCAACAATACATTACTGGTGGACTGGATGCCACAGAATGACCTTCTGGGGCATCCAAGTATCAAACTATTCGTGAGCCACGGGGGGACAAATGGCATTTATGAGGCTATCTATCACAGTGTTCCAATTGTAGGGATTCCATTTGTGTTCGATCAAGCCGATAATCTCAATAGACTGAGAGCTAAGGGTGCAGCAAGGGTTATGGATGTTTCTGATTTGGATAGGGAAACATTTCAGGAGGCCATGCAGGAAGTCCTGAACGATCCCTCCTACAGGATGAACATGCAGAGACTCTCCAGCCTGCACAGAGATCAGCCAATGAAGCCGTTGGACACCGCCCTCTTCTGGATAGAGTTCGTCATGAGACACAAAGGTGCTGCTCACCTGAGAACCGAGTCCTACAGACTGCCCTGGTACTCCTACTACTCTGTAGATGTGATCATCTTTTTAGTGGGAGTTGTGCTGCTGGTTTTGTGTACATTTGCTGGCTTACTTAAATGCCTCTGCTCAATGTGTCTGAGAAAAAAGAGGAAATGTGATTAAACGAAAACAAATTCATCATCAAACTGAAATGTACACTGCAAAGCAGAAATGTGCTTGATGCCCATCCATTTTCTTTACCCAATTATTTCAATGCGGGGTCACGGGGAATTTGTTTAAATTATAATTTTCTATATTTAAGGTACGTTTACTTTACATTTGTTCATATCCATATAAAGAGTATGTATGACATTATTTTTTTTAAACTGTATTCCATCCAGCTCTTTTTAACATACTTTTTAATGTTTATTCAGGTGTGATGAATGTCCTAGAGGTCTGCATCACCTGTTCAGAATCAATGTCTATTTTATTTTATTACTGCTTTAGAATTGATGAAATTAAATCTTTTATAAAAAAAAAAGGTTGGTAAAATTCACTAGTAAATTCACAACTGTCATTAATCGAGTGTTTCCCTCCTCTTTGTCTTTTATTCACTAATATTGAGGACTTCACTCACATACCAAAGCATAACCTACTTAGAAGTTATATTTCTGTATAGCTACAGCCTTTCCTAAATGTGTCAGGGTATTAGGGATTCAAGTTTTTATCTTGTCCAAGCCATGTGTGAGGGTTTATGAGTAAGCATGAGTAAGCATTCATTTCAAATACAAGTGCAGGCCAGAGCTTCAGGATCTTCATGCTGACCTGCAGTATCCCCTACCCCGGTTCATCCCACTGCTTTCTTCCACCTGTCTTGAATGTCTGGTAGATGCCTGCTAACATCCTGACCTGCAGTGCCCCCCCTGACCTCCTCAGTGTCTGCTGTCTACGTCCACTTATATAGTCATCCCTTTAATTCACCAGTTAGGCATTGTGTCTTCTCTGTTCTTCATTCTCTGTTTGTCTCTTTTCCTGCTCTGCCCAGCTGGCCTCCGGCAGGAGGGTTCCCCCCTTATGATCCAGGTCCCACTCACGGTTCTCCCAAAGGGGAGTTTTTCCTTGCCACTGTTTGGCTTAAGGTTTTAGAGACACCTAGAGACACCTTCTGTTCTGACGCTGTATAAATAACATTGAATTTAATAGAATTGAATTGAACAGGAAATGAAGTAGTTCAAGATAGAGCTGAGATGCAGTTGTGGTTCTACATTTAGATGCCAATAAATAAGACTAACTTATGTGTTGGGGGTTTTAGTGGTGCAGAGCAGGTAAAGACAACCACTTCTGGGCCACACAGTTAACTAATGACTAACCGCTCCCAGAGCATAAGATAAAAGAATAAACCATTGGGGTTGGGCAATAGTATATCTGTTACTTATTTACAGAGATAATAAAACCCAACCAATACCTTCTGACAACTTTGTACTACCCTATCACCTGAACTTTTAATAACATGTATTAAAAGAGGCAAAGTTATGTTCAACATTGACACTGTGGAGACAAGTGCCTTTTCACTCTCAGGAAAAGAATATTTCTTTATTGATTCAAATACCATTGGAAGCCAAACAAAAGGTAACATAATGTTATGATATTTAGCCATGATAAAAAAAAAAACTTTATTTTCTTTAACTGTACATTTTTTTGATGAACATTGTTAAATCATACATGTGATGTCCTTTCTTTCCGGTTTTAGAATAAGAATGAGCTGGTCCTGGATCAGCTTCTGCTGGCTCTGTGCAACAGCGGCTTATGGAGGGAAAGTGCTTGTATTTCCACTTGATGGGAGCCACTGGGTCAACATGAAAGTCATTATTGAGGAGCTCCATTCAAGAGGCCATCAGATGACTGTTATAAGACATAATGATAGCTGGTACATCAAGGAAACCTCCCCGTTCTATACTTCAGTCACACTGGATATGGAGTCTGGATTTGGTGAAGATTTTATTGGTTCTTTTGTAGCCGATTTGCTAGAAATTCAACGAGGAGGAAAGTCTGCCTGGTCACGTTTTAAACTCGAAATGGAACAATCAGGAAAGATCTGTGAGATCCATTTAAAAGCATCTACAACTCTTGAGATTATCTTTGAAAACAAAGAGCTGATACAGTCAATACAGGAAGCCAGATATGACCTTATGCTGACAGACCCTGGTGTACCAGGAGGTGTCCTACTTGCTCACTACCTCAAATTGCCACTTGTTTTTAATGTCAGGTGGACTACTCAGGGTGAAGGTCATTTTTCAATCGCACCTTCACCTCTCTCTTATATTCCACTGACAGGGACGGAGCTATCTGATAAAATGACCTTCTTCCAAAGAGTCGTAAATGTGTTGATTTTTGCCTTTAGCAAATACCAGTTTGCACATTATATCGCACCATATTACACAGCAGTACTCGAAAAACATTTTGGCCCAGATGCAGACTACTCGTCCATGTTTCAAGCTGCAGATCTGTGGCTCATGAGAGTGGACTTTGTGTTTGAGTTTCCTCGTCCAACAATGCCGAATGTAGTCTACATGGGAGGGTTCCAGTGCAAACCTGCTAAACCACTTCCTGCACATTTGGAGGAGTTTGTGCAGAGTTCTGGAGAGCATGGAGTCGTAATCATGTCCCTGGGAACCTTGATTGCAGATCTACCTTTTGACTTAGCTGATTCAATTGCTGCAGCTTTTGCTAAACTACCCCAAAAGGTCATCTGGAGGTACAAAGGCAAGAGACCTGCCACTATGGGCAACAACACCCTGGTGGTGGACTGGATGCCACAGAATGACCTTTTAGGTCATCCAAAAGTAAAACTATTTGTGGCTCACGGAGGAACTAACGGAGTCCAAGAAGCCCTGTATCACGGAGTTCCTATACTTGGACTTCCATTGATTTTTGACCAGCGTGACAATCTACTTCGAATTGAAGTCAGAGGAGCAGGGAAAAAGATTGATATTTTTACTATGAATGAGGACATATTCTTGAAGGGGCTTCAGGAAGTCCTGAACGATCCCTCCTACAGGATGAACATGCAGAGACTCTCCAGATTGCACAGAGATCAGCCAATGAAGCCGCTGGACACGGCTCTCTTCTGGATCGAGTTCGTCATGAGACACAAAGGTGCTGCTCACCTGAGAACCGAGTCCTACAGACTGCCCTGGTACTCCTTCTACTCTGTAGATGTGATCATCTTTTTAGTGGGAGTTGTGCTGCTTGTTTTGTGTACATTTGCTGGCTTACTTAAATGCCTCTGCTCAATGTGTCTCAGAAAAAAGAGGAAATGTGATTAAATGAAAACAAATTGATCATCAAACTGAAATATAAAGAAGAACTTTGCATGATGTCCATCCATTTTCTTTACCCACTTAATTCAATGCAGGGTCACAGGGAAATGTATTTTATTTATAATTTTTTTTTTAAATTATTTTCAGCACGGTAGCTTAGTGTTTAGCACTGTTGCCTCACAGCAAGAAGGTTCCCGGTTCGACCCCCAGGCCCAGCAGGACCTTTCTGTGTGGAGTTTGCATGTTCTCGTGCTTGCGTGGGTTTCCTCCGGGTACTCGGGTTTCCTCCCACAGTCCAAAAACATGCATGCTAGGTTAATTGATGATTCTAAATTGCCCATAGGTGTGAGTGTGAGTGTGTCTGGTTGTCTGTATATATGTGGCCCTGCGATGGACTGGTGACCTGTCCAGGGTGTACCCCTGCCTCTCACCTGAAATGAGCTGGGATAGGCTCCAGCAGACCACCGTGACTCTGCAAAGGATAAAGAGGGTATAGATAATGGATGAATGTAATTTTTTGTTTGAAAGGTACGCTTACTTTACTTTACTTTTGTTCATATATGCATAGAAAGAGTATGTATGACATGTTTTTAACTGTATTCCATCCAGCTCTTTTTAACATGCTTTTTAATGTTTATTCAGGTGTGCTGAATGTCCTAGAGATCTGTATCACCTGCTGAGAATTAATGTTTATTTTATTTTATTCCTGCTTTAGAATTGATGAAAGGAAATCTTTCATAAAAAAAGGTTGGTGAAATTCACAAAACTGTCATTAATGGAGTGTTTTTCGCTCCTCTTTGTCTTTTATCCACTAATAATGAGGATTTCACACATTCACTCACAACCTACTTAGAAGTTATATTTCTATAAAGCTACAGCCTTTCCTAAATGTGTCAGGGTATTAGGGAGTTTTTATCTTGTCCTTGTGTGTGTGTGTGTGTGTGTGTGTGTGTGTGTGTGTGTGTGTGTGTGTGTGTGTGTGTGTGTGTGTGTGTGTGTGTGTGTGTGTGTGTGTGTGTGTGTGTGTGTGTGTGTGTGTCTGTGTTTCTGTTTTTGATGGATTTTATTTTGTGGGATATATCGGCTTATTCACGGAATTGCATGGATTGGATTCATTTTGATCTTAGCCAGAATCTTTCATTATTATAATCTTATCACGTGTGTTTAAAATGTCATCCTGAAGGACATTTCAAATGTTTCTTTTACTGAATGATGTGTTAAAATGATTTTGTGTGTGTTTTATAATTTTTTGGTATGTACACAGATGATGATTAGCCACTGTGAAATGTAGGAATACTAACTCATAATACAGCTTTAATATAAAAATAAAAGCAGTATTGAAAATGATCAAGTATTGTCAGGCTGTACATTATGAAAAAATAATGTTACCATCAATGTACTTTGGGCACTTACAACATACCAACAGTTACTCCAACATGATCCACTAAGAGGTGCCCATCACCCCTCCTCCTCTTTCCTTTCTCAGTTATTATTATACTGTAAGTGTCTCATAACCATCATTGTTCTCCATTGTTCTTGTAGTTTGTTGTGCTGGTCTGCCCCCTCCTTTTCTCTTCTGTGCATGTTTGCAGGCCAGGGGCCTCATTTATCAACCGTGCGTACGCACAGATGTGTGCGTAATGTGTGCGTAAGAACATTCCCACGCAAAGTATGGAATTTATCAACTTGTACTTGTGCGTAGGAACGTGTGTAAATTTAAGCACAACTCTGACCATGTATATACACAAAATCTAGCGGTAGAACAGTAAAACTACAAATAGAACCCATTAAAAGAGTCATAGTGTTCAGCAATCTCAAACTTCACACATGTTCCCTGTTTCCTCTAATTAATAAAAATTCTCAATTATTAATTTAGCAGACATTTTGAATAATTGGTGTGACAAGCTATAAAAGACAGCTGTGGCAGGACGACCTGAAAAGAAAATACAAGTACCATGGCTTGTCTTGCACTGTTGGAGGATTTGGAGAACCGTGCGTTTTCAAAGAGCGTGCTGATCTGTTCAGTGAGAAACAGAGTGGCTTCTCAGCAGGTACCGCTTCCCCAAAAACATTCTGATGGATCTATGCCGTGATTTACAACCTATGTTGGAGCGAGAGACCAAACGCACCAAAGCCATCCCAGTGCACACATCCAGCTCCTGTCCACCCTGGGATGTTTGGCCACCGGAACATTTCAGAGAGAGATTGGAGACATATGCGGCATTTCACAGCCGACACTAAGCAGAATCATGCCGGCAGTGTTGGATGCAATCATTTCTCTGGCCCCAACTTACATCCAGTTCCCATACACACATCACCAACAAGCCGAAATTAAACAAGGATTTCACGCCATCGTCGGATTCCCAGACATAATTGGAGCTATAGATTGCACCCACATCGCAATAAAAACACCATCACACAATTAATTCAGTTACGTGAACAGGAAAGGATTTCATTCAATCCATGCACAAATAATCTGCGATGCAACTATGTCTCTGTCAAACGTTGTTGCCCGGTGGCCTGGAGGAACGCACGACTCATTTATTCTACAGAACAGTTCTGTTGGTGTGCACCTCCAAGCAGGAGCTGTTGTTGCTACCATATATGGTCAATTGGAGACGTTTCTGAATGACTCTAACCATGCACGAGCACGGCAGGTAAGAACAGGTGGGATTTATCATCACTGATGTGCGTACGACCGGTGTCCGCACGTTTGATAAATACGGATTTTTTTGTACTTACACACTTCTAAATTTCATTCCTATGACAGAATTTAGAACCTTTTCTACGCATGGTTGATAAATGAGGCCCCAGTGCTTCAGGATCTGCATGCTGACCTTGCAGTCCTGCCCTTTAACCACCTCAGTGTCTGCTGTCTCCTTCCACTTATATAGTCATCCTTGTAGTGCACCAGTTAGGCATTGTGTCTGTGTCTCTCCTTCCTCTCTTCTTCATTGTCTGTTTGTTCCCTCTTTTCCAGGTCTGCCCAGCTGGTCTTCAGCAGGAGGATTCCCCCTTATGAGCCAGGTCCTGCTCAAGGTTTCTTCCCTCCTAAAGGGGAGTTTTTCCTTGCCACTGTTTGGCTTGAGGTTTTTCTACCACTAGGGGAGATTTTACCTGCCAGTTGTTGTGCCAAAAAGGGGTTGCGGGTTCAGTTATTAAAGAGTTATATCTTTTTAAAAATCTTTCCCAGCAAACAGGGTGGTGGATGCTGGGAAGATAGGACAGTCTAAATGTTTAGCACTTCAATCCTCTAATGGATTAGATGCAGCTGCTGAAGGAGAAGCCCCATGCAGCTGACTCAGTGCTCTGGCTGAAAATGTGAAGATGATGTCCGCCCTTTTTAGTACTGCACCCCCCCCCGGGCTCTGTCAGCCTGCTGATGTACAGCATCTCCGTCGTCTCTTGAACCTCACCTTGGAGTGGGCCACCTCTCTGCGCTCAAATGCCAAGCTGTCACTCTGGCACTCTCAGAACCTACAGTGGGACGTCTCTGTGTTTCCCACGCGAGTTGTGCATACTCACGTATTTCCTGCGTGTTAAGGCTGAACCGCACACTTTCATGGCGGTTATGAAGGAAGAGAGACTAAAAAGTATGGTCTTCCTCCAAACCTGGTGTGCTGCATCCCTGGAAGAACGCAGCTCTCAGATGCCAGTAATATTGTTTTGGTGGTTCTGACTTCTGGTGCTTAATTGAAAAAGGAGCAAGAGTAGCTGAGGCCCAGTCAGTTACGAAGAGTATTATTCTCGCAAAGCCTCACACAGTTGCTTCATAGCAGTCTCTCAAAGTCTTCAATGTCACTGGCCAGGGACTCAAGGTAGCAGAGACGCAAGCCTTGTCCATGTGGCTGGCCAGGATTGTCTGGTTCACCAGAATATTCCTGGTACAGATGGTCCCTATACCAAGAAGAATAATTAATTCTCCTATGATGTGGAACAAGTAGGTCAAGGTGGGGTTTTAGACCACTTGATACAAGCTTTTGTCCAGCAGGGAAAGGTTACCAGAAATTCGGACTACTCACGGTCTTCATGTTATGACTCTGACTGTGTTTTGGACTCAGTACTTACACTGATACAAATATTGTGCTTGATCTACTTTAAAAAAAATAAGTCAACTTTTTGCATGAGATTATTATGTAGATCAAGAAAGACTAATCTTTGTATAAACTACTTAATTTTATGTATGTAAATAGTACATTTTGCAAGTACAGTCAACTTAATTGTGTTAAAACAGCACAATGTAACTTTCAGCTTTTGTTGAGTTTGGCGGCTCCTTTGGACAAAAGCGGTAGTGCTTTACCAGAAAGAACACTACATTTCCAGATCTTGTCCCCGTCGCGTGCATTTGTTTTGATAAAATAAAAATTTAAATAAAAAAAAAAGAAAATTAAAACCAAATTGGAAAAAAAACAATCTCAAAATGAATATTGGATTATTTTACACAGACTTGACACAAAGCTGGTATATTAAAAGCCTCACATGAGGCACCATTTATATTGTGCCACAAACTGGTTTAGTTATTAAAGAGTTTTTAATAATTGCCTTTTGATAATTATTAATAATTAATAAAGAAGATTACTTATCAAAATGAAGCACAGACCTTTACAACCAGCAGCTATGACAAATTTGTATAAAATAAACACAAACAACTTCTCTTATTCAAATGAATCAGAATTTATTTACACAAGTGTTAAACGACAGTGAAACAATACTTCGGATAAATTCTGATGGCTAAACTACACATAACAAACAACTAACTAAAGATTAAACACAAACTTCAGATCATCTACGCATGTGTGTGTGGGTGTCAGCGCATATGTGTGTGCGTGCGTCAGTATGTGTTTGTGTGTGTGTGTGTCAGAACAACATCAAGTCACGTGGACCAAAACAAAATGGCGAACAACTTCACGTCATGTAAGACCACAAAGAGAGATAGCAGACGCACGCTTTCCAAAACTGCGGGGGAAGGTTTCTTCACCCAGTGAAAACTGAAAGTATCGGAGGCTTGATGGCCGGAATACTGACTTGTCCGTGTGGGTTAGTAAGGAGGGGGGGGAAGACTGGTGTGATCTCTCACCACCCATACCTTTATCGTTCTGCTGTTTCCTACTCAGGAGCTAGTGTGTGGAGCAAAATCTGCGACACTCGCTCTAAGGTTTGGACGGGGAAACAGGAGCACGAACCGGTTCGGTAGTGAGGGAACACGTTATATGGGTCCCCTTACACAGGTCTGTAACAATATAATACACCAACACAAACGTAACAACCATTGGTCTGCATGAGAGACCGTTGGCGCATTACACAATAATAAGCAAACAAACAACAGTAAACACAATCAACGCTAACTGTTGATTGTGTTTACTAACTCTGCCTAGACACAAGCCTCTTACTTTGAGATGCCCGAGAAGTAGTCGGCGGCATCCTGGAATATGGAACTCCTGATTCTGGTTTCGGTCCACAGGGGGCTGATTCTATGCTCCCACTGGTGGTTCAGCTGTGAGCGGCTCCCTTTTCCTCTCTCTCTCTTTCTCTCTCTCTCTGTCTCTTGGAGACAGATGATTCAGCGTTACTGGCAGCCGGGTTGTCCCCCTTTCCTGGTCGTCGTAGCCTGGGCACTTCGTCTCGTTGTGCACAGTTCCCCGTTCCACTCGTCGAAGCCTCGGAACGTTTGCGAGTCACTCCGTTGTAACGCGGGTGGGCTTTCACGAGCACAGCTGGCAGGATGGCTCCTCGGCTGATGCTGTTCACGCTGATCGGAGATGAGGTGTAGTCCTTACAAAACGTAAGGACAGTAGACGTTTCCCTTGCGATGAAAAAGGTCGGAGAGATCGAGATTTGGGAAGCAGACCAGCGTTCCTTGGTGAACAGCTGGATGGTTATGCTCCGCAGGGGGTCCTGGTAAAGACCGGCTCTTTTCTTCGCTCTCCTTGTCTCTGTGTTGACGAGCATGTACCATTTGTAGCTCACGGAAAGCTCCGTGGAAGAGCTTGGAAGCCTGGAGGAAAAGTGGACGACGTTCGGGAAACAACTGCTATTTAACCACCAGTGGGACATGCTTCATGTTAGCAGGGCCTGCGGAGCAATTCACTGTCCATACTGTCCACGCATGACCTCCATCCTGCCCCCTTTTAAGACCTCTGGGCAAAAAACTGCAAAGCCCACTGGGCTTTGGAGTCATTCCTTAATTTCCTTTGTTTAAAGGCCATACGGTCAGCTGTAAGAAATTGAGGCTGGTCTAAGAGTGAGGTCTCAGATGTGGGCCTTAAAGTTGAAATTAAGGCTTCCCATGTTCACATAGGACTGTGGCCCAACACAGTGTTTACGTTATGTTTCAGTAATAATGGCTCGCTGGTCATGTTCTGAGTCTCTGGAAAGCGCCTAAAGACAACTTATATTGTAATAGACATATGCTATATAAATAAAATTGAATTGAATTAAATTAAACAGGAAACAAAGTAGTTCAAGATAGAGCTGAGATGCAGATGTGGTTCTTCATTTAGATGCCAATAAATAAGACTAACTAATGTGTTGGTGTTTAAGTGGTGCAGAGCTGGTAAAGACAACCACTTCTGGGCCACACAAGTAACTCCTGACTAACCGCTCCCAGAGCATAAGATAAAACAACAAGCCATTGAGGTTGGGCAATGGTATATCTGTAACATATTTACAGAGATGATAAAACCCAACCAATGCCTTCTGACAACTTTGTACTACCCTATCACCTGAGCTTTAAGTAACATATAATCACAGAGGCAAAGTTATGTTCAACATTTACACTGAAGAGACAAGCACCTTTCACACTCAGGAAAATATTATTTTTTCATTCAAATAACATTGGAAGCCAAACAAAAGGTAATGTAAATTTTTATATTTAGCCATGAGGAAAAAAATTTTTTTTCTTTAACTGTACATTTTTTGATCAACATTGTTAAATCATACATGTGATGTCTTTTCTTTCCGGTTTTAGAATAAGAATGAGCTGGTCCTGGATCAGCTTCTGTTGGCTCTGTGCAACAGCGGCTTATGGAGGGAAAGTGCTTGTATTCCCACTTGATGGGAGCCACTGGATCAACATGAAAGTCATTATTGAGGAGCTCCATTCAAGAGGCCATCAGGTGACTGTTATAAGACATAATGATAGCTGGTACATCAAGGAAACCTCCCCGCTCTATACTTCAGTCACACTGGATATGGAGTCTGGATTTGATGAAGACTCTATGGGTGCTTTTGTAGCCCATTTGCTAGAAGTCCAACAGGGAGGACATTCTTCTTGGTCATATCTTAAAATGGAAATCCAACTTGCAGGAGCGATCAATGACTTCAACATAAAAATGAGTCAAGCTCTTGAAAAGATCTTTCAAACCCTGGCACAGCCATTATTACAAGCCAAATATGATCTTATGCTGACAGACCCTGCTGTACCAGGAGGTGTCCTACTTGCTCACTACCTCAAATTGCCACTTGTTTTTAATGTCAGGTGGACTACTCAGGGTGAAGGCCATTTGTCAATTGCACCTTCACCTTTATCTTATATTCCAATAATGGGGACGGAGCTATCTGATAAAATGACCTTCTTCCAAAGAGTCGTTAATGTGTTGATTTTTGCCTTTGGTAAATACCAGTTTGCACAGAATGTCGCACCACATTATACAGTATTACTCGAAAAATATTTTGGTCCAGATGCAGACTACTCGTCCATGTTTCAAGCTGCAGATCTGTGGCTCATGAGAGTGGACTTTGTGTTTGAGTTTCCTCGTCCAACAATGCCGAATGTAGTCTACATGGGAGGGTTCCAGTGCAAACCTGCTAAACCACTTCCTGCACATTTGGAGGAGTTTGTGCAGAGTTCTGGAGAGCATGGAGTCGTAATCATGTCCCTGGGAACCTTGATTGCAGATCTACCTTTTGACTTAGCTGATTCAATTGCTGCAGCTTTTGCTAAACTACCCCAAAAGGTCATCTGGAGGTACAAAGGCAAGAGACCTGCCACTATGGGCAACAACACCCTGCTGGTGGACTGGATGCCACAGAATGACCTTTTAGGTCATCCAAAAGTAAAACTATTTGTGGCTCACGGAGGAACTAACGGAGTCCAAGAAGCCCTGTATCACGGAGTTCCTATACTTGGACTTCCATTGATTTTTGACCAGCGTGACAATCTACTTCGAATTGAAGTCAGAGGAGCAGGGAAAAATATTGACATTTTTTCTATGAACGAAGACATATTCTTGAAGGGGCTTCAGGAAGTCCTGAACGATCCCTCCTACAGGATGAACATGCAGAGACTCTCCAGCCTGCACAGAGATCAGCCAATGAAGCCGCTGGACACCGCCCTCTTCTGGATAGAGTTCGTCATGAGACACAAAGGTGCTGCTCACCTGAGAACCGAGTCCTACAGACTGCCCTGGTACTCCTACTACTCTGTAGATGTGATCAGCTTTTTAGTGGGAGTTGTGCTGCTTGTTTTGTGTACATTTGCTGGCTTACTTAAATGCCTCTGCTCAATGTGTCTGAGAAAAAAGAGGAAAGGTGATTAAATGAAAGGTAACTCACCACCAAACTGTTATATAAAGCATAACTTTGCTTGCTATGTAATTCTTATATATTGGAAAGACCACACCTGGTTTTATTAAAAGTTACTCAGTTCTTTATATTTTTCTTTCTTTTTTTTGATCAAAGAAAAACTTATATAAGAAGGAATTGTTCCATTCAATCAAGTGTATTTCACACAGCTGTTATTGACATAGTTCTCACCATGTTTATTCAATCTGCTTTGTATTCCTCTGACTGCCTGTAGTACCCACTCATTCTTCTTTTTTTTCATTCTTAATGGAATGATCCACTTAAACCTTGCATGAAGGGGTCACAAAGCTAAATAGAATTAACACGTCAAAAAACATTATTTCATAAGGACTTTAATTTCAAATTTTAAATGTATGGCACCTGAAAGTCAGGCTTGCTTGTTTATTGAAATCAGTGGAGATGGTACAAATTTCACATTAATTGCAAAGAACTGGTCTAGTTTTCGTAAACGTTGCCACCAATTATATAGATACTTATGTCAATGATCAAAGAAAAACATAAAGAGTATATTATCTAATTGTCTATTTCACACAACTGTTATTTACATAGATTTTAATGGGTTAATTCAGGTGTGCTGAATGCCCTAGTGATGTGTATCACCTGCTTAGAATTAACCTATACATTTATTTATTGCTGTTTTAGAATTGATTAAATAAAACATCTTATGAAAAAAAGGATGGTACAGTTCATAAACCTGTCATTATGAGAATGGTTTGTTATTCTCTGTTTTTGACTCGCTAATATTCAGGACTCCATGAAATGTATTCATATACTGAAGCATAAGTTACTCAGATTTTATACACCTTTTCTAAATGTCTCAGGCTATTGCATATTTAAGCTTACGTTCTGCTTTTGATTTCTTTTTTTTTAGTATTTGTGCCCATATCTTACTTCAGACTATTTACAGTTATAATATAAAGGGCTATCTGTATAGTCGTATACATCTACCTGCCAAACATTTAAGACAATAGGAATTTCAACCCAGTCTGAGTAATCACTATTCACTGGGTGGGTCCAACCTCAGAAGACCTGGGACACAACAAATCCAGAATGAGAATATGTATTTCACTTCTTTTCGAGTCTTTTCATTTTTTACTTGTCAATTTGCACACATAACAACAAACAAACAACAATACCAGCCATCAAAGATTGGTCAGATCAATATTGCCTGCCTGGAAGGCAGAATTCCAAATATTAACTCATCAGCTCATTTTATGAGTTTTATGCTTTGTATTACTGTACATAAACTCCACTTAATTAATGTCTTTGTCCCAACACAATTAGACTGGACTATAATCATTGCTTTCCATAATTATTGTACAATTCATAAATGTTTTAACTAGTTAAGAACTACATGGTGTCAGTTTATTGCACAAAATAGGTTAATCTCTCTCTGATGAGCTGGCTCACTCATCTTGTGGCATGTTTTTGTGGATTTGTTGCTTAGTTTGTCTGTTGTAAAGCTCTGTGGACTCCTTGCTGTCTTGGGCCGTGTATACAACCCCGCTCGGTCCTGTGTTGGTGTTTTTTATCGTTAGGGTGACTGAGGGTTGCGTTAGGTCTGAACTGAAAACAGGATGTCGGGTTTGGAAAAAAAAAAAAAAAAAAAAACTGTTCTAGTTTCTCAGACATGCCACATGTGGGATAACATAATCTTTGTGACTTTTTTCCCCTCTATGTTTAGTACTGTAGTATTTTTTCCCCTGACTTGCAAAAGGCCCAGTTTGGATATCAACAGGGTACAAGCACCATCTTGATGTGTTTGATGCATTCTGTTTAGGACTGAATTGACATCAACTCAGAGACAGCAACATCAATTTCAACAGAGAGGATGCTGAAAACAGCAAGTTCCCATTTTTGGACAGTGATCACATACAGAAGAAGATGGAGGTCTGAACACTGAATTATGCCAGAAACCTACAAACACAATCCAACATCTGCTTTTTTTTTAAACACCATCACTAGAACTCAAGCTCCTTTTAATTTTTCACAACTCTCCAAAAGACAATTTGAATATATAGCCTTCTGGATGAAAGGAGAAATGTCTTTATAATCCATGAGACGGAGGTCCAGCTGCCTTTATTTAAGTCTCTTAGGATTACTCCACCTGGATGAGTGAGAGTCAACAGCCACGTAATGGTGAGTCTCTTTCAAGAGTATCCTCAAAGATTTAAAAATGAAGACTGCTGGACTTCTTTTCCTTTGTTCTTGATGTTTCACCATCCAACTTGATGCCTTTCTTAGTTCGAACTGACTGGAAGCAAGTTAAAGAGAGGTAAAGAGTTAAGTCGGTGCTTTCTTTTTAGCCAGGCCCCACTAGATACTGACTTAGCTTTTATAGTCATTTTGTTTTGCACATTATCTAGAGGTCGAGTGATTATGAATAGATATGTGGATGAATGGATCTCTCTGAAGTCGGTGCTTATCATTAAAAAAATGCTCAGTTATCAGCCAACCGATTACCTACCTACATTATTATCAGAGTATTTTCTGTTTGTATCTCATTAAAGTGACTGGAATCATATCTGAATGGTCATTTAAACTTTGATAAAACCACAAGTATAGGGGTGCCTAAGAGTTTACAATGTGCATCTGTTATGTATCTGTATATCTGTTACTTATTTACAGAGACGATAAAAGCCACCAGGGCTCTCTGTTAACTTTGTACTGTCTTATGACCTGTTTACTTTTTTTTTTTATTTTTTTTTTTTACCTTGTCTGCACACGTATTATTGATTGATACCATGAGGGTAGAAACCAAAAGTGTATATGTGTGCATTATTACTATATTTAATATATATACATATATATACGCACACATATGCGTACACATACATAAATATACACATACAAACCCAGTGTTTTTTTTGTTTTTTGTTTTTTTGGGGGGGGGGGGGGGGGGGTGACGACCTCCACTGCCAATCCAGGAAGCAGGAACACACGGAGACACACGTCAAGCACTGGAAATCTGCAACAAAAAACCACAAACAAAGCACGAAACCGGCACGGAGCCAACCAAAACAATAACAGCAATCGACCTAAATCTTGAGATCTGATCGCAGTCTGACCCAAGCTATCGCTACCGCTACCTAAACCCAAAAACTAGAGAGCCAGCATGCAGGTGAACAAGCCAGTGTGTATATCTATGTGTGTGTGTGTGTATGTATATGATCATGCGTGTGTGTGTGTGTGTGTGTGTGTGTGTGTGTGTGTAAATGCATGTGACTAAGTGACTATATGTGTGTGTGTGTGTATGTGTGTGTGTGTGTGTGTGTGTGTGTGTGTGTGTGTGTGTGTGTGTGTGTGTGTGTGTGTGTGTGTGTGTGTGTGTGTAATAAACCAAACAAAGCTCCACCTGAAGTGTATCTATAGTGGGGGAGGGGGGGGAGCAACCCCGCCACCCGCGAGACCAGAGGCCGACACGGAAGAGCCCGGAACCCAGGCCACCGGCAACCCCACAGAGGGGAGAAGTAGGAGGAGGCAACCCACCGCCTGCGGGGCCCCCACGGCGCGGGAAGAAGCAGCCAGGGATCCCGCGGCGGCGGACCGCGACCCAGGCAATCCCCGGCCACCCGGTCCGGGCCGGACACGCGGCCAGGAGGCCCTCACCCTTCAGGCCAACGACCCCCACCCGGCAGGGGGCCAGCCCGCCCGGAGAGACAGAGCCGCCCCGGCCGCCGACGCGGGCAGGCGCACCCGTCCCCCACGAAAGTGGCCCTCCAAGACCAGAGGGGCGCCCCGCCGCAGAGGCAGCGGGGGGGACCGGAGACGGGCCCGGAGAGAGGGAACCCCCCAACAAGGCGACACCCGTGCAGGCCCGACAACGGAGGGCCCCAGACCCAGGCATCCCATTCATTCATCCATTCACCTATCCGATACCTATACTAATAATAATATAATATACTATACATAATAATAATACTAATAATAATAATAATAATAATAATACTAATAATAATAATAACCATCTTTGTATAATATAATATTCATAAATTATTAAGTTTTGATGTCCTGCCAATGGAGGCTCAAATCCTCCATGGCAGGACCTTATGACCTGTTTACTAAAGACACAGAAACAAAGTTCTGTTCAAGTTTGACACTGGAAAGACAAGCGTATTTTATGCTCTTGAGTATATTGTGTCAATAGGTAGCTTTACATCTGAGCAGACAAGAATTACATGTGGAGTTCCCTGAGGTTCCAACCTGTGACCTCTTCTGTTTAGGTGTAAATGTTGCCTCTGGGGTAGATTATAAAAAACAAAATCAACTACCATAGCTATGCAGATTACATGCAGATACATATTAAAATGCCAACAGGGAACAGATGCCCTGTACAGGTTCTTGGTAAATGCATTAAGGAAATTAATAACTGGATGTGCCACAACTTTCTTCAGTTAAACAAAACCAAAACTGTGGTAATTGTCATCGGAGCCAAAGAGAAACGATTTCAGGTCACCACAGAGCTGCAATCTATACATCTAAAAACCAACGACCTGGCTGGAAATCTGGTTGTAGTGATCAACTTAAGAATATATCAATGATAAAATATCTGATGTCTCACCAGAAAAACTCCATGCATTCATCTTCAGTAGGTTTGATTATTGTATCAGCATCTTTACAGGTCTACCTTAAAAAAATCAGTTAGACAACTGCAGCTCATACAGAACTCTGCTGCTTGAGTCCTCACCAAGACGCAAAAAGTGGACCACACCAGTCCAGCTCTGAGGTCTTTACACTGACTGCTGTCCATCGGAGGATAGACTTTAACGTTTTAATGGCGGTCAATAATAACTCAAAAACCAAAATACATCAGTGACCTCTTGACCCAGTATGAACCTTTCCAGACCCCTCAAATCATGCAGATCTGTTTTTTTTTTTATTAGTTCCCAGAATCAGAACCAGGCGTGGAGAAGCTACAGTACGTTCAGCTTTGTGGTCTCTGAACTCTTGCTATCCAAATGAACAACTTAGAGTAAACACTTTCCTCTAGGGAATTTGGGTCATCCTGACATTTGTTTAAAAAGTAAAGATATACCTTGACCCATAACCTGATTTTCTTACTAATGAATTTCACTGTTGGTAGACTTGTCAAGGTGTTTGATGGGTAACAGCTGCTATAGGCAGGGTTTCAGCCTCATCCTCTATAAAAGCATTTCACTGTCTTTTGTTCGTTGATTTTTTTCACAATTGGCTCAGAAGAATCCTAGATTCTGCAGTCTGTTTTGTGCGTTTTTATGCATTTAAAAGTTGGCCTTTTTCCTTCTTTTTTCACACTCATCAACAAGAGACCGACAGAGAGAGAAAGAGTAAGCAAAACCAATTCCCAGAAAGCTTCAAATCAGCTGAAACACTCAGTTCGAAGACACACCTGATTTCAGCTGTATTTGATTAAAGCTTCAAATCTGCACTGTTACTTTCAAAAAGTCATCATATTTTCACTAATGTTTTTATCCATTGTTCTTTTTTCTTTCTTTGTTGTTTAAATTTTAAATCACTTTAATCATGCTTTTCATTTTATTTTTATTTAATTTTCTGCTATGTGATTATGTTTAAATGTCTCTGTGACACACTTTGAATCACCTTGTTAAATTGAGCCACACAAATAAACTTGTATTGCCTCTTTGGGAAAAAGAGTGTTTAAAAAATGTAATTACACTGGAAACCAAAAAAAAAAGAGTAAAAAGGATAAAATAATATTTTAGTATGCAACTAACAAAATACGGATAGCTGCTTCAGGACTGGAACTACTGAGCACTTTCATGCTCTTACACCTGGAGTTCAATAATGTTCCAGTGTTCAGTCAGTTATATACAAGTTTGCTTGATAGTTGGTGACATATGGAAAGTTACTGACTTTCTGTGTAGAGAATCCTCCAGCTAATATTGTTATATGCTGGATGTTATTATTGGATATGCTAAAAACTGACATTTAGTTTTTAATGTATCAAGACTTATTATTTCACTTTTTTGATTTCAGTAATTAAAACATACAAAATATTTTAAGAAAATATGTATTACTTTAAAACGTTTTCGATTAAGCTGTAAAAACATACATTGGATGTCTTTTCTTACCGGTTTTAGAATAAGGAATGAGCTGGTGCTGGATCAGCTTCTGCTGGCTCTGTGCAACAGCGGCTTATGCAGGGAAAGTGGTTGTATTTCCACTTGATGGGACTGGGAGCCACTGGGTCAACATGAAAGTCATTATTGAGGAGCTCCACTCAAGAGGCCACCAGCTGTTATAAGAAATAATGATAGCTGGTACATCAAGGAAACCTCCCCGTTCTATACTTCAGTCACCTGGATATGGAGTCTGGATTTGATGAAGACTCTATGGGTTCTTTTGTAGCCCATTTGCTAGAAATCCAACAATGAGGACATTCTGCTCGGTCACATTTTAAACTGGAAATCCAATTTGCAGAAGCGGTCTCTGACTTAAACATAAAAAGGAGTCAAGCTCTTGAAAAGATCTTTTAAACCCAAGAGCGGATACAGCCATTATTACAAGCCAGATATGACCTTATGCTGACAGACCCTGCTGTACCAGGAGGTGTCCTACTTGCTCACTATCTCAAATTGCCACTTGTTTTTAATGTCAGGTGGACTAGTCAGGGTGAAGGCCATTTTTCAATCGCACTTTCACCTCTCTCTTATATTGCACCAAGGGGGATGGAGCTATCTGAAAACTATTTGTGGCTCACAGAGGAACTAACGGAGTCCAAGAAGCCATGTATCACAGAGTTGCTATACTTGGAATTCAATTGATTTTTGACCAGGGTGACAATCTACTTCGAATTCAAGTCAGACGAGCAGGGAAGAATATTGACATTTTTACCATGAACGAGGACATATTCTTGAAGGGGCTTCAGGAAGTCCTAAATCATCCCTCCTACAGGACTGTCTCGGAAAATTAGAATATTGTGATAAAGTTATTTATTTTCTGTAATGCAATTAAAAAAACAAAAATGTCATACATTCTGGATTCATTACAAATCAACTGAAATATTGCAAGCCTTTTATTATTTTAATATTGCTGATTATGGCTTACAGTTTAAGATTAAGATTCCCAGAATATTCAAATTTTTTGAGATAGGATATTTGAGTTTTCTTAAGCTGTAAACCATGATCAGCAATATTAAAATAATAAAAGGCTTACAATATTTCAGTTGATTTGTAATGAATCCAGAATGTATGACATTTTTGTTTTTGTAATTGCATTACAGAAAATCACAATATTCTAATTTTCTGAGACAGTCCTGTACAGGATGAACATACGCTCCAGCCTGCACAGAGATCAGCCGATGAGGCTGTTGGACACCGCCCTCTTCTGGATCGAGTTCATCATGAGACACAAAGGTGCTGCTGAGAACCGAGTCCTGAACAATGAAAAACCCATATTTGATGAAGATTGTTGTATTTAATCAAGTGGTTTTCACACAAGTATGAATTACATATTTTTAACATGTTTATTCAATCCATTTGAATTCCTCGTTATCTTTAGTCCCCCCCAAATTACAAGATACATCTCTATTTTAATCCTTGTGTGAAAGTTTCAAGAAATGTTGCTGCTTTAAAACTGATTGAAGGAATTCATAAAATAAGATGGTATGATTCATGAACCTGTCATTATTTGAATGTTTTTGCTGCTGTCTTAAATCTGCTGATTTACTGTAGCATGGTAACAGCCTTTCATAACTGTGCTAGAGCACTGGGGACTCGTATTTGTATATTTTCCAAACCATGTGTGGGCTTGGAAGGATTTTTTTTTTGTTTGTTTGTCTTTGCAAAGAAGAGATTTCCTCCAGCTGTGTCCAGGAACGGCATATATACAAGCATCATCTCACTGAAACAACTATTACATGCAGTACACGTGAAGAGGGTGAATAGCATGCAAGTCTTTACTTCAGCAGTATGAGGGATAGGAAAACTATCTCATGATACATCGTGTATGTATAGAGAGCAGTCTTGAATATCTTGACATAATATATATTTAAAAATATGCTCAGGACAAAACATGATCAAAATAATTTGCCCACTAATGCTTCTTCAAAAGGTGTTTATAGTTACATGATAAAAAAAATTTGAAGTGAAATCTTGCAACACAAAATCCACTTAACCTGAAGGAATAAAAAATAAAAAAGCCAATAAACGAGACCCACTTCTATGTCAACATGTGGGGGGGTGCAAAGCTGATAAAGACAACATCTTCCTCAGGGCCCCATAAGTCTTAAACAACCACACCCAGAGGCTACAGGTCCAGTCCTGACTTTTACACTTTATGTGTTTATACTGCAATAACTAGAAATGCATGTTAGAATGAAAGAAATGCACCGGAAGAGCTGAAGAGCATCCCTGAGCTGCAGAGGTCGACCAACACAGCCAATGCGGCACCACGTGGTCGTAACAGCAGCCACTGACCTTAAACATAACCATTCTGCTCTCTTAAAGGTGGATTACCGGCCTCGGTATTTCAGTGCAGTTGTCATACCTTTTGATGCATTACACTGACTGTTTGGTGGACTATATTTTCCCCTTTTTCAGTAAAGGGACAGATGTTAAAGCTATCTTAAGAAGAGTGGAATTTCATTCAACTCACACAAGTGGCTCTCCTTTTCTGACATCGCAAGTAGTGCAGTCAACAGAGCACTAATTGTGATCCAGTGTTCAGTGACATTTACAAATGCAGTACTGTGCAAAACATTTTAGGCACCCCAGTCTTGTTTTGGCAAAGAAAATTGTGTATTATATATTTTTGCGTATATAGTGGGTTTTAAATAAGACTGGGGTGCCTGAGTACAGTACTGTAAGTAGAAAACTACCTAATTAGTGAAAAACCTCTCCAGCTTCACAACCAAGTTGTTCTCATCTGATAACAGACAGATTTTCCCAGCACAAAAGGATTTTTGAGACTGTGAAAAGCAATGCATTAAAAAAAAAATTCCTGTACAAAATTCCTGAGGGTTTACTAGAATAAATAAATTATTTTATTACAAAACAATAATAAAAAAAGGACACATTTTTGAAAGTCTTGTTTTTGAGTTCGTGTCTACATCCTACCTTGTGGCCATGACACAAATTAATGTGAACACTTTCACAGTTGTAGCGGTCAAACACTTAAATCAATGGGATTTTCAAGACAGTCTGAATTACTACTGTTTACTGGGATTACGTGGGATTACGTGAGTACGACTTCTGAACGCTTAAGAGATTTACAGTCCAGAAGCGAGAACAGAAATGTCACTTTGCTGATATAGTCTCTATTTCATCCCCCTCTTGTTTTCCCGGGGAGGACATACATCCATTAAACTGAATTCCAAATCAACTAAAATTAGTCAGATTAATATTACTATCTGGTGGGTGATAAATACTGTGCCGCTGGCTAGAATTTCACAATATGTGACGAAGTGAAGCATAATTTAAAAGAAACCGTGACTTTTTTAGGAATAAATTGGCTTAATTGTGTTCTTGTGGAAGTTAGATAAAAAAATTCCACATTTGTGTCTGTTAAATTGAATATGAAAAGAGGGTCACCAAGTAATTATTGTAGCTCACAACAAACACTGGAGAAAAGAAGGAAATACATTATTTACAATAACATGAGTTGTGTGCTTAGGAATGTCTTGCGGCAACTTCTGGCAGCCTCCACTTGATCCTTGTCGTTCCCAGTCAGGAAATGGTCATCTACAAATGTGCTGGTGCCACGGGCTCATTTTAAAAGGAGTTGACCAGTTCCCACTGTTTTCAGTCTTTAAGGATAGCTAAATTCATCGTCAATGTCTGTGATTCGTACTGGACAGAAATGGTTGTGGGCTGAATATTTGTATTTACTTTTTGACAATAATATAAAAAATATATATATAAAAATCACAAAAAAGCAAAAAGAATAAACAAAGAAAAGATTGTCAAGTGTGTCTTCCAAAATGTTAAACCACACCTTAAATAACTTATAAGTTACTGCATGATTTATCAGATTAACTGTGGCACAATGCTGGATGTAGTAGTCATGGTAACTTTATATAGCAGCACTGGTGATAGTTCAAGACGTACAGTTTGTCCAAATTACTGAAGGGTTATATTATTTCCAAACGGCACAACATTAAGGAGAAGAAAAAAGTCTCTTCGTGGTATTTACAGTGTCCTCAAAGGTGTTGTGGGCGGTGTAAGTCCTTCATGATGTTCTGGTCCGTAGAGAGCTCATCCTGAGCACAGTGAGCTCCGCTACATTTGAATCTGCATCCTGCATCTCCACCTCTTGTTCGCAGCTTTCTCTGATTACATAAACTACAAGACCCACACAGATGAAAATAAGGAGGATTATGCCTATAACCTGGGTACAGAAGAGGAAATGTTTCTTTAGTTATTACCAACATAAAATACTTTTTAAAAATTTTGTTAATCTATTTTTTTAGAACAAAAATACCAAAATAATACTTTTGTGCAAAGGTTCCAACATGTAAAGGCATTGTAAATGTTGTATACATCACAGTTTCTAACAGAGAGCCATCATCACACTGTTAAAGCAACATATCCTTCAGCAAAATGCAAAATATTCAACTCACCTGAGAAAACACAAACAGCTGCTGTGAACGGAGCATTAGTTCTTGCGGGGTGACATTGCCCTCACTTATTGGCTCGCACCACTTTTGTGGAGCTGCCTTGTCAACTAGTACGAACCTGCCCTCCCAATCTGTCATAGCACAGGCAAAGTACTGGCCATCGAGGAACAGCAGAATCAGCCACACGATAGCAGGAACAAAACTGGAGAGGGAAAGTGTTTTCCTGCACCACGTATCACATCTGCATCCTTGAATGATCAACATCAGGGTGAAGGCCATGACGGCAGGAATGATGAAGAACGCTGATGAAAACACTCCATTCCATGTAGGGCTGCAAGGACACTCAAACTCCAGCTCCACAAGTTTCTCTAGTCCCATGAGGATAAAGCCAAAAGCCACGTTTGACACCAGAGGACTGTTGCTAAGTTCATTTTTCAGCCGGGTGAGCCATTGTTGTCTACTTTCCATACTAGATTGACAGAAAAAGGAAGGTAATCGTTGTAAAAAGCCCAAAAGAGGGTCCACCGTTGTGAACACATTGGCAACAGCTAAGTGATGCGTAATTAACGTAACCAGGGGTAAGTTTTCCCCTCAGGCAAAAGGCCACACTCCCACTCTGATTGGTTTTGACCAAAGGAGGGTGTGCCATCTGTGCTGACATTTCTCCAGCCGATTGGCCTGTGGGAGGTTACAGGTGGGGTTACATTTTAAATGTGGCCTTCCATGAACAAACTGGAGGGAGGGCTGTAAAGTGGAGGGAAGTTTGTTCTGTAATAGAGCACAGACTCGACCTCTTCAATAGCCACAGAAAAATACAGGTATTGTTGCATAGCTATACATCAAAAGGCAAGTTTCCACAATGCCATATCAAATAACAGCACCAAATGTGCACCGCAACTGAAAAAAGATGGTTAAATTACAATTAAATTCTGAATTTTACAAAAGAAAGAATTCTTAAATTACAATATGTACTATAAATGTACCCATGGCTCAAATGTTTCTTTAATTTACATGTTTTTTTGTTATTTATTGTAATTGTAAAATCTGCAGTCAACAGTGAGGCATATGCCTGCACCTTACGCCAACTGGCCACATGAGGGCGCGCGCGCGGCGGCAGAGATTAAGGACATGAGCGGATTACAGGAGGCCATGTTGAACTTCTGAGATGTGGCATCTACAGATGGAGAGCACCCAGGCCACTGATGGGAGGACACAATTTAGAAATGACCTCCACGTGCTCAAGAGCATCATTACAATCTCCTCACACACACAAAAAAACACAACAAAGTTAAGTATTAAGACAGTGTGAATGCAATTTATGAAAATCCCTTGCATTTTTTAAATTGTATTCCTGCACTACAAATGATGCTATTTAACAGACTTCTTGTGTGAGAGAATAAAATCATTACGACTGGTCTGACTATGCAGCATCAGCACTGCCAGTTAGGAAATTGTAATATTATAGCTGGGATATCCTAGTAGGAAATAAAATAAAATATTGGACCTGTTATCTCAGCATCCAGCAATAATAATAATAATAATAATAATAATAATAATAATAATAATAATAATAATAATAATAATAATAATAATAATAATAATAATAATAATAATAATAATAATAATAATAATAATAATAATAGACACATATCTGTGCCCGGACCGAGTTCATAAACAAGAAAATGTACAAACGTGTGCAGTCGCGTGTGCGCGCTCGTGTGGATGCATCCACGGTCATGAGCGCACTGAGCACGCGCGGCTTGTCCTTTCTGCCGTCGGTGTCCTACCAGCATCTGTTCCTCCTTTGGTATTAAAAATAGAGCTGCTGCTGATAACAGACTTATGTTTGGGCTCCATCACTCGCCACCGGGAATCGCTTGTGCGCTATACTTTCATTCTGATCGGCGGACCGTGGGAAGCGCAAATGCGCATCGTGCTGCGCATCTTTGAATCTTTGGAAACCTCACTGTGGACAATCTCCCTGACATCCAAAGACCTCTCATCCGCAATCCGACGAGAGGCTTCTGCGCCGCCTATGGCCGCAAATCGGCTTCCCTGAGCCGCTGACATCGTCGCGGACCTTTGCGCGTTGCCCTCGAAAAAAGGTCTTTTGAATAAGGGAGATATTGCCACGGGATTTTATTCCGACTGTTATTATTGCGATCCTGCATCCAGCCAGCTTTTTAAAGCCCCCCGGTGCTATGCTGGGCCCATCTCTGTAGATATCGAGCAGCAGCCTACAGGAGCTCTCCTCCCACATTCGTCCTCCTGCTGAGCCTCACGATGCGTCCTAGCGCAGGGATGCTGGCCGTGGTCCTGCTGGGGAACCTGATGCTGCCGTTCACCTCGGCTCAAAACGGTAAGACACAGAGAGACAGATGTGAACCGTGCATGAATGTGGACGTGCACTGAGGGGGAAAGTGACCTGGCTGCTTGAAACGTGAAATGTTCCTAAAGAGGATTTTGACTTTGCCTTAAGCCACTACTATAATTTCATTCATCGTGACAACAAGAAGCCTCGTTGCCCAAAAATGTGATTTTTATCCTTGACAAAACAACCTAACCAAAGGAGCATTTTTTGTTTGGTTCTTTATGACTTTATTGCTGCAGGTGTGTCTCTGTTAAGAGGAATTCACTATCACTTCCAGGCAAGTTGAATGCATTATGAATGCGGATGGGAGCCACTGTTAAGTTTCACAGCTTTATGGATTCTGTTGCAGTATTTTCTCCTAACAGGCTGCTGAGGGGATAGTAGTCCAGTGGACTACTAGCATGTGTCGGTATTTTACTCAAATTGGCTTGGGTAGCAAAGGCAAGCAAGACAAACTGTCCTGGAAGGTGAAACAGGTTATTTTAAATCACCAAAAGTCCCCCATCTGCACTGCATCTCATGCCATCTCAGTGGCTCTTTCTTGCCCAACTGGTTCTGTCTCCAACTGTTGCGATAGTAAACACAGTACAAATACGCATAACAGCCTCGTTCCCATCTCAACACCAGCTCTTTCTTCTTTCAATATGTCGAAAAACAAAAACAATACAAAATTGTGTGTCGATGAAAAGGATGTCAGTTCAGTTTCAGTTGCAAATGTTCACTGCCTGTTAATCATAATCAGGGTGGCATGTTTGAGTTAAAGGAAATGTCAGCAACATGCTGCTGGCTGTTCCAGGCTGCTCTCCTCTGATGCAGCATGTCCTGACCAAAAACCTCAGTTGAATCACACCACCCGCTGGGCCTCGCAAATAGGCAGCCATTCATGAAATAAAAACTGTATGTTTGAATTTTTTTTTTTAAATCATCTCCTGAGCTATTTTGGTGTTGCATATTTTCTTAACAATGAAGTATAGCTGTCGTGCCCCACAAGTCTAGGCCCAGATATGGACAGAACAGTGCCACTCACTTCACTTGATCTCATTTTGCAATAAATAAATAAATAAGCTAGAGAGTTGCTCTAAATGTTCATAATTAGAATGCTTAGTGCCCACTTTGCCTTTGCTGTGTGGTGTCAGTGGACGCCCACCATGCAAGACTTAAGACATGCCTTTGGAGGATAGTTTGAAAGGTTTGTGGAAAATATAAACTGCAGCTTCCTGTGAGGATTTCAATTTCCAAGAATTATGTCTGTCTGATCAATGCAACGTCTAAGCATCTGGTAAAACACCACATGCAGAATTAAAAGAGGGTAAACGAGTGAAATGAAGCTCATTTCACAATAAAAACGAGTGAAATGAAGCTCATTTCACAATAAAAACTAGTGAAACGAAGCTCATTTCACAATAAAAACGAGTGAAATGAAGCTCATTTCACAATAAAAAATAAAAGGAGCTTAACTAAAAGCCCACAGCAGTTATACAGTAAAATATGACCCCTTGAAGTAATTTCCACCTTTGTTGAAAAGCGTTTGAAGTGTGCTTGCACATTGTGAGGTCGCCTTGCTATGTGTGAAATTAAATATCAAATAAGCCTGCTGTTGTTTGATAAAGTCCAAGCAAAGGCATTTCAAGCACTTCCCATGGTGTTGGCCCAGCGTTGGGGCCTACTCACACCCCATGAACACATGCACGCAAATACTATAGCCTGAGCAGTCGATAAGAGGTAGTACAGTGTCATCCGGTTGCAAAATATGTGAATGATTCATCTGTATTTTGTAGAGGCATTTCATGGAGTAAATACACTCTTCATTAACTGCAGCCTTGATAAGAGCAGTAATAGGATCCAGTTAGTTTTTCAGATCCAAATGTGATTTTCTGATACTTGTTCACATTGCATGCAAAAGCCATTTAATTTTATCTCTCGCAGTTCAGATTAAGGGTAATCGGTGCATGCCTTCTTATGCAATGCCAGGTTTTCCTGGGAAATGACAGTGTTCAGACAGTTATTTGGGGGCAATAATAATTATAAGTGCATGAGATTTAATCACTGTGTCTGGGAAGCAGAGGGAATTTGTGCCATTGCTTCATCATGTTCAGGGAGAGAAAGACCCACTAAAGGTGGCCAGGTTGTGCGACAGATATTTGGAGGACTGTGAATTGCGTCCGTCTCTTCTGCAGGGTTTCTATTTTTACCACAGAGACGGAGAAGTGAGAACTGTGGCTTTAAGGTTCTTTTGTGAAAGTGAATCCATTAACTCCTAATAGATGGCCTCCTTGTGCACAGCTGCACAGACCTCTGTAGACTCACTGGGTGGCTGTGAACTGTGCAACATAAAAAAAAGGACAAAAACATAATGTAATGTTTTTGCAAAGAAAATAAAGGCGGTTGAGGAACTGTTCGGTTATGGCCTGGGAAAATGACGTTTTGGGTCTTATATAATCTTCCCTGACAAGACATGTAACTCCCGACTGCTTTTTAGTTAAGTATGAATGCCAGTATGAAACTGCAGAATGTGTCTAATCCCCCTCTGTATATGGTTGTAAATGTTTAATAGACATAAACATGGTTGCCATCACGCCCACATTAAGCAATAAAGCCACGACTATAATATACTACACTGCAATTAAACATGGCAAACTAAAACTGCTGCTATTTTCAGTTGGCAGCTTCCTGCCGGTCTTAGTTGTGTCATCTGTCTTTGTACCTGTGCGTGGACTGGGAGGAGGTCATGTGATGGTAACAAAAGCAGGAATGACATTTCCCTTCATTTCCATACAGTTTAATTTATAAACCCAAACGAGGAAAATAACTGGAGCTCATTCTTATTCAGTCATTATTTCCTCGCAGACAGTAAACACCAAAGATTCAAAGACATTGATTCCAGCATTTCAGACTTGAAATACAAAACCTAAACACAAACTGTGGTTTATTTTTAGAAACAGACACGTTGTACTCTTTTGCACTTTTTCCTCATTGTCTGTAACAATGCTCCATTCTTCCCACAATATTATTTCTCCTGTTAAATGATTCAAAGTTAAAGGCTCATGTATAGTCTCGCTGTTTTTTCTCTCCATTAATTCACCTCCGACCTGATTTCGGAGACTTTTTTGCTTCAGCGAGGCATCAGTAAAGATCTGCTTTTCAGATACTTACAAAAAAAGTCTGTAAAAAAGTCTCTAAAGAATACATTCTTTATTTCTTATTTGTACTTTTGTATTACATTCAGACAAATTTAAAAGCAAAATAAAGCCAAGTTGGAAAATATCCAGAAAGTTTTCAACAAAATGTACCTTATTACTTATGCAGCAAATCCCTAAATGGATTCCTCTTTATTGAACTTATTATAAAACCTAATTTACTTAAGACCGACCAGATATACAATCATAATGTTTCAAAATCCAAGGATAAAAAACATCATCTAGTAAAGTTCCAGCCGGACGTCCTGCCTTGTCTGCTGTACGGCCATTGATACTTTATCTTCTACGGATGGCATCATTGCAGTGTAAGACAAGTGTTTTACAGCCAAGTACCATCCAATCAGTAGCCCTATATACTGCAGCAGAATGTCCATTATCGTGTTTCCACAGGCTCTGGACAAAAGGTTCATTTGTGATTCTGGAAAATAAACTGTAGAACTCGAGCCAAACTCTTACAGTGAGTCACGCTTGCCCACTGTGAAATATGATATGGGTCGCACAGATTGGAAGAAGCATCGGACTGCACACAACCCACTGCAGGGATATTGCATACTAATGCAGAACTGTAATCTGAGCAGTAATCTATTTTAATAGTGATTTGTTTTGGGGAGGCTTTATTGTCTATTCTTTTCTGCACCAATCTTCTTAATATTCATAGAATTAAAAACTCTCAAACCCGCAGCCCTGCACAACGGGAGCAGCTCAGTTTAAGTGAGTCGGACAGAGACTAATGCTAAGAGCCTGAATTATTAAATGGACTACATCTTCTACATTTTGAGATCTATATTATCTCCAAAAACCAAAAGTCTAATAGCAGCATTTCAAGACTGACAAAAGGCACAAAGGTAGTAACAGAAGTTATCTTGATTGCGGTTGTTGGCAGAAATAAATATTACTACGGAGCAGGCGAACCCTGGTCTTCATTTCTGATGGAACATTTTAACTTAAAAAACCCAAAACTATCCAGTAGCTGGAATTACAAGAGCAAAGTGAGCCAAATAACCACCTCATGATTGATTGAATGGACCACTAATTTGGCTAAAGATGTCTATCGGAGAGAAATAATAACAATTATAAAAACAACAAAAAAAACTTGTTGCTGGTCACATGGCAGAGATAAGGCTGAGTTCAAAGGTAGATGTAACGTAGGCGGACCTAAAATCAAAAACATGTGCGAGAGACAGCAAAAAGTAGCACCAAAATAAGTGCAATGCTGAGGAGCTGTGTCCATACATGAACAGAGCTCTTAAAATGAGAAAAAGATTAACGGTTGCACCCGGTGAGTACCGATTATTGTGCAAGAACAATTACAAGCTATAATGTTTCTTCACATTATCTGAAAAGCATGCCCAACATATATATACTGTCTTTATGTAATGCATCGCAAGTGCACCGACCACCGTAGTCGGGCGATGTTAGTGGCTTACGAGCACTTAAACAAATATACTTTAGGCCACTGGTTCCCAACCTTTTTTCTATGGAGCGCCCCCTACTTGTGTCTAAGACCAGCCAGGCCCCCCGACCCGTACGTACTAGCAGCAAAAGAGTAAAGTTATTTGTTACAAACCTTTAATTGAAAAAATGAACATTATGTTTTTTTTTATACATTTCTCTTTGGTTTACCCTGTACTTTGTTTTTCTCACCTTCCTTTTGTGTCACCAATGTATAAAATACGCACAAAAAATAATTGCAAGGATATAACAAATATTTCTGAAAAATGTCTCTTTTAATATGAGAGCAAAATTTTTAACATTTTTCCTTTAACGACCTGTCGGAGTAGTAGTATAATACGTTTTTAAGTTTTAATCCTGATAAATAACTTAGTATTTTAAAATGACCAAAATATATTTCTAAGTGGGTTTATGCAGACTTGGATTACAGTATTCCATTAGGTGTGTTTTTATGATTTTTTATTTATTTAACATGTGCAAATATAATTTTTACAACTGCATATCCTCAAAGCAGACAAAGTTTCACGCCCCCCCAGAGATCTCTGGCGCCCCCCCAGGGGGGGCCCGGACCCCAGGTTGGGAGATACTGCTTTAGGCTATGGCTCACATGTTAACATATGGTCCATATGAGTCAAACTATAACCATTTACAGCCACCGTCTGCACAGTTTCTGATCAGAAGAAATCACAACAGCTCTTCTTTCAGGAAGCTGCCAGCCTGCCACTAAAATAAGTGTTTCCTTGTCAGGTGTGTAATGAGGATTGTTGTAATTTTGTCCCAACATCTTACACTTTTGTATAGTGTATGTCACTTAAAAGATTCAAGATCAACTTGCTGATCCAGTATCAACTCACCTCGTTTACACTAATCCAGTTTGTTCGGTACTCTAAAGCCACATGAGAATTGGATTAGCATAACTTAATTCAGTTATTTGAGATGACTGTGTGATTTCTTTGGTCACCGACTTGTGTAAGAACGACAGAGCCGAGTTAGCAAAGAAGAGCAAGGCGTCTCTTGTGTCTCATCTGTTGCTAGACCAACAGGAGACGACTTGTCTTTCACTTCATCTAGCAGCTCTTGCACATAATGGTTTTTCTTCACACAGGAACAGAACTGCATTGCACGCTCGGTCAAGGGTCATGTGGAGAAATGAGGAGCCACCACCATGTTGTGACACTCCGTCCTGGACATTCCCTCACACACACAATACAATCTTTTCTTCTATTTTGGCTTCTGTGCAAAACGAATGCCTCGTGAAGTTAGAGGGAACTTTTACAGAGGCCCTGCATGGGACAGAACAAACGTGTGGTGGGACTGCACATTGAACTGCTGACCTTCCGTTCAGAGGACAGCCTTTTCAATCCACTGAGCTAAGCCTCCAAAAACCTGTGAACTACAACCAAAACTAGTACCCTGAAGAAATGTATCAACATCTTTAGCACAGGATGATTAAAGTTGCAACATTATTGGGAAAGTTGCTGTGGAGCACAGTCAGATTATCACATAGACCCAAATTACATTGCAAGTATAGTTATTTTGGGCCCCTTAATTTAAAATTTGTAATAAAATTTGGAAATTTTGATTCCTTCTCTAATAATGTACATATTTATGTTTTTTTTTTTTTTTTTTGGTTAACATACTTGAGCAGGTGAAAGGTTAAGGCGATCGAACAGATTAAAGGGAAATATATATAAAGTAATCATCAAATAGATTAGTCTCAGACAAATAGATAGAATCTCGATAACTTAAATAAAAAGGACATGCCCTTCCACCTGCTTGCAAAATTTCAGATTTCAGAGGGGGAGGGAGATATCTTTTTCTCAATCTGGCACACATTGCAATTGTAGGACAGGGCTACTTTAGTTCTGCCGATGATAAAATCAAAAAATGGTTATAACTGCAATTTCCTGAAAATAACCCACACAGGAACCTATTTTTATCACAGCATGATGCACTCATGTTCACAAACACACTCATGTGCATGCGCTTCTTAACAGGCAAGCAGTGCGCTGGCCCTCGGGGGGTTTTCCTCGCCTCTGCTTTTTCTGTCGATGTCGTGGGACTGTAAACGGGGATCCAGGTTGAAAGCAGGGAGGTGACTCACTCCGAGGCTGCAAGGTGATGGTGTGTGGCTTGTTGTCAGTCCTCAGGGGAGCGCTCATGTCTCCTACACGAGGGGAGTATGTAGTCTGTAATGACTTAATTGCATACAAATGTAGACAGAGCTTGTCACAGAGAACTGTAGATTAATGTAATATAATACTGTGCATATGTCAAATGGTTGTAAAAGCGTGTATTAAGAAGGGCATAGGACATAAGATCTCGTGGTTTTTATATTTTAAAAGTTAAATAATTCCCTCGTGATTTTCTTAAAAACCCTGCGCGTTGATCAGCATTTCTGCAGCCTTTGCACAACTGATTCCTAAGCAAAGCTCTTATTTTGAAAACCTTCAGTAGCTGATGAACTGCTTATGAGCAGCATCACCACCATCACATGGCCTCTTTCTACAGACATGTTGACCTCAGGTTAACCTTACAGAACTTCAATGTTGCATCTTTATTTCTTTCTTTTGTTAACTTGTAACAAATCTTATGTGTTTATTGACCACGTCAGCCTTTTTTGCCAGAACTGTGGAGGAATTACACAGCCTGTAGCAGACAGGAGTACTGCTGCAAACTTAACATCACTTGATTGGTTCATTTTATATACCATAATGTGATTCATAATGTGATACTTAATGTGCATTTAAGGTATATATATTTTCCTGACCAACAGGTAAAATTTAAATGTCGCTTTTATATATATATATATATATATATATATATATATATATATATATATATATATATATATATATATATATATATATACACAGGACTGTCTCAGAAAAACGAGAATATTGTGTCCTTTATAGTCCTTTATTTTCTGTAATGCAAAAATGTCATACATTCTGGATTAATTGCAAATCAACTGAAATATTGCAAACCTTTTATTATTTTAATATTGCTGATCATGACTTACAGCTTAAGAAAACTAAAATATCCTATCTAAAAAAATTAGAATATTCTGGGAATCTTAATCGTAAACTGTAAACCGTAATCAGCAATATTAAAATAATAAAAGGCTTGCAATATTTCAGTTGATTTGTAATGAATCCAGAATGTATGACATTTTAGTTTTTTTTTATTGCATTACAGAAAATAAAGAACTTTATATTCAAATTTTCTGAGACAGTCCTATATATATATATATATATATGTATATATATATATATATATATATATATATATATATATATATATATATATATATATATATATATATATATATATATATATATATATATATATATATACATATATATATATATATATATATATATATGTATGTATATACATATATAAATATATATATATATATATATATATATATATATAATTGTATTTTTTTTATTTTTGTGAAAATCCCCCCTCAGGTCTTCTTTAACATTTCTTTAGAAGAAACTGCTCGTAACTTTAGTCAGCGCATCTGTTGTCAGTTGACTGCATCCCTCTCCAAGACAGACTAATCTCATTTCTCTTGTGTCACTAAGTTACTGAGATCTGTCCAAATGGTCCATTGCACCATTTTCTGTCACTTTCCATCTCCCAAAAGACTTTGAAATGACTGTGTACTGGCTGACTGCTTTGAGTTTTGTTTTCACAGCCTGTGTAAGCTCCTTGTTTAAACAACACAGAAATCGCTCTGCTCATTGGCCTGGTGCTGTCTGTAGTTTGCTCAGTGTGTATTTCTCCAGAGTCTGCCCGAGACTGAATTTGAATTAAGTCATCTGTTCTTTTTACTAATTTAATTTGATATCACCTTGGAGGACATTCCTGACCTCTTATAAGTAGCTGCAATACTGTGATCATGAGCCCTCACGCATAAATGCCACTACTTATGTGTGCTAAGTGGCACTTTTTTTTCTTGTAAGAATCACATTAAAGAATATTACAACAAACTGGGCGCCATGCTGAAATATTACTATAACTAGGTTTGGATTTGCCCTCTGGGTTTATGTGGTGGGCTTGATAACACCAGCTGTTTCCAGAGAAAAGAAGCAAATGCTAATTACTCTGCATATCTCCAGGCGTCATACAAAGAAACACAAGTTTTAAGTACCTAACATCTTCAGACAACTGTCCTACTAGGGAGACTTCATGCTTGCTTTTAGGCTGTCCACACAATTTGTATTCCCTGCTATCTAATTCATGGTGCTGCATAAACAACTAAGATGCACTAACATCCATAATGTTTTTTTCCCAGTACTTTTTCAGTTTGAGATCCTTTTAGATATTGCATCACAGATTCATGCAAAAGTAAATCAATTTTCACTTTGATTTGAGAAATGACTTGTAATTAATTTGAATGAATGATAATTTAAACATCACAGGCCTCATTGTGGTGATAAGCTGGGCACTATAGCTACACTCCTCATGCATCTACAAGCTTATCTGTTCATGTGCTTATGAGACATCACTGTGAGTGGGACCGACAGATTAAGGAGGGCCTGTAAGCTGTTGTATTTAGACACAACACACAGTCCAGGGCTCGAGAGACCACAGGTTTTTTTTTTTTTTTTGTTGCCCCCTCCCCTCAAGTCCTCTACAGCAGCTCAGGCAGAGTTGAGGCAGTGTAATTTTCTGATTTACTTTAGCACATGTGGTTACAGCTGAGAGGCTGCAAAGCCATCAGAGAGCAGTGTCTGTGGTCCAGGCGATTTGTCATTAGGTAAGGTTCATTAAGCCCTGGAGCGTATTGTTGGGCGACCTACCAATGTGGAACAGGGTCATGAATCAGGCACACACTCGGGATGACTGTGGTAATAATGCTTATGAATCCCTTTGATAGGTTATGGATTTTATCATTAAATTCACTACATTTCAAAATCAATGCAGCGTCTTACTTTCAACATGGGGTGCTAGGCAGTAAGATAGTCCACCAGAGAGGGAAAGCAGGGAGATTAAATGCCAGGAATGTGACCTGCATCAACTACATTTATACATTTTAATGCAAAAGTCTCGGAACAAATATACTTATTTAGCGTTTCTATGGAAACTGGTTCAGCTTAACTGTCCTACACCATCCAAGCTATGTGTTAGTTTTTTAAAGACCCACCCTTGAAGTTGCGCTATACAAAAATGTAAGATGGCTGACCCAATTTCTAGTGTTACAAGTTTAAGCTGATATGGATAAAAAGAGATTATAGGGGACACATACACTTCCATTTAACTAAGGCAAAATCTCTGAAGTGAGTAAACTTTTCAAGCTTTGGAGAAGTAGAATTGGGCGAGAGACCAAAAATTAGCTCAGATATTTATAGCTTTTAAGTTTTAAAATTGTTCATATTTACTAGGAATGTAAAACATAGACTTTTATGTACAGGACTGTCTCAGAAAATTAGAATATTGTGATTTTCTGTAATGCAATTACAAAAACAAAAATTTCATACATTCTGGATTCATTACAAATCAACTGAAATATTGCAAGCCTTTTATTATTTTAATATTGCTGATCATGGCTTACAGATTAAGAAAACTCAAATATCCTATCTAAAATTTGAATATTCTGGGAATCTTAATCTTAAATTGTAAACCATAATCAGCAATATTAAAATAATAAAAGGCTTGCAATATTTCAGTTGATTTGTAATGAATCCAGAATGTATGACATTTTTGTTTTTTTAATTGCATTACAGAAAATAAAGAACTTTATCACAATATTCTAATTTTTCTGAGACAATCCTGTATGTTTTGAGGGAAAAAAGAGGTTATTCAATATGTCACAACATATCCCTAAACTCTTGAACTAGCTAAACAGAGGGGCAAGAAGGCCACTGATGTAAATTTAATTAACAAGTCCAGTGTCATTCGAATTATTCGAGTTATTTGAGTAGAAAATTGAGCCATGTAGCAGCAATGCATGCAGGGCACACACAGCCTCTAATCCTATGCCCGACCCTGGCAGTTATATTTCTGCATTATTGGTGACATCGCTCTGTAATTACACCATCAACCGGTAGGCAGTAGTGTATGTCCTTTTTCTGCAGCACTGTAGCTCACAGTGTTATGAAGAGTTTCCTTGCATGTAGCTCAAACATAGTGGGGGCAAATAATGTATAATTTCTGCGAGCTGGAGCTGATGAATGTCGCATGTTGGTCGATTTTATAGACATTACAGAAAACTATTGTTCTACCTGACTTGAAAACGATGAAGAAGACGTAGCCATGTGAAATTCAAAAAAGATTAAGAAAAATTCTACCAATCACATTTCTCGCAGTCTGCGACCATGCTATGGAGAGTTATACAATTTTGTAAGTGCACATGAGGAAATGGAGAGGTCTGCGGAGAGGGTTCATGTCAACAGAGAGGCTCTGCGTCGCGACAATATCAATTCGACAGAAAATTGATGAATAAGGCTTCAGACTTAATGGTAGCCTTCATGAGACATTTGCGTAACTATCAACCATTCTCATATCTTCTGTTTTCATATTGCAACTCCAAGGGAAACTCTTTTAAAGAACCTAATTTTAACAATGATTCATTTAAAACTGTGTTCCAAGTTTCTTTTTTTCCCACGCCAAGTATTGCCATGTGGAGTTGTGCCAGAGATTTTGTGTGGATACTCCGAGTTTAGGAAAAGGTTGGGTGATGAAATGAGCCACTAAGAATCAGTTGTTATGAGATGCCCAGTGCTTATTCCCACCAGCAATATAATGGATTCATCAGTGAAAACGGAATGTGCTCCAAATTTATGTTTCTATGTCTGCTCAAGCATGTTTAAATGAAATGTGTATGTTCAAATTTTGCCAACGTTTTCTTTACAAGGTTCCCGGACAAGAAGAAAAGGAAAGCGATATTTGCATGGTACCAGCACGACTTGCTGCTGTGGATTTGGGATTGGTTGACTATGAATTTGTTTGACGGTTTACCTGAAGTAGGTCAGGGAACCCTGACATTGAATGTACTGGACTTGGACAGCTATGAAACTTTTCTTCTTCCAGCATACCAATGATCTCGAGGCTTACTTCTTCTTTTTGATTTGCCTTTAATCATCATCTCTTCTGTTTGTATGTACTCTGATCCTATTTAATTTTTTTTCTCTATATCCCTTGGCTTTTCCATGCCTTTCTACCGCTCTTCTGCCCTTTCCTTCCTGCCACCTCGATACACTTCTTCTCTCCAGCTGGGTTTGTGAAGTCGCCACTGTCTGAGACTAAGCTTACGGGGGACACCTTTGAGCTGTACTGCGAGGTGGTTGGTAACCCCACTCCAGAGATCCAGTGGTGGTATGCTGAGGTCAACCGAGCTGACTCCTTCAAGCAGCTGTGGGACGGAGCCCGCAAGCGTAGGGTATCCATCACCGCGGCCTTCGGTTCCAATGGGGTCAGTGTGCTCGGCATCACGCGCCTCACACTGGAGGACTCTGGGACCTATGAGTGCCGGGCAAGCAACGACCCCAGGCGTAATGACCGCCGACAAAACCCCGCCATCACCTGGATCCGCGCCCAGGCCACCATTTCGGTGCTACAGAGTGAGTGGTCTATGTGCTGTAGTACCTAGATGGTCAACTAACCACAAATCCCCTCTGCAACCTGTTAAAATACCCTAAAGATCCCACCCACACCACTGGCAAAAAGGTTTCCCTTGCATAGTTGTTACACATGCCTTATGCTAGTGGTTGCTTCCTTTTGTGTTTGTCTGTATTACATTAGATTTGGTCCGTTTTTTATGTTCTATTCCAGTGAATTGAGTAAATTCCCTGTCTCCCAGAAAACCTTTTGAGTATCATGTTTTATATGACCACAAACCCAGGAACCTTACCCAGTCTCTATCTATGTTTCCGTCTTTCCTCCCACACCGAACCATTGTTCTTTTTCTCTCATGTGTCCTTTTTACAACATTTTCCCCAGGACATGTTTTTCCGTTTATCCTCCTTTCATCCTCTTTACTATTTCTAGAATTATTTGTGATACCGATTCCTTTTTCATCATGTTGTGTTTCTTGCGTTGCATTGATTGTTCTATTTACTTCAAAGCCCTGCCTGCCAGCAAAATGCAGTGGAAACCTAGTTGTGCTTTGAAGTAATGGCGTCTTTGATTTAGTTTTCTCACTTTGGGCTCAGTGTAAATGGGACTTTAAGAAGACACAAGGAGGGATCCGTTAAGGTGTAAATCAGTGATTCTTGCTGTCAAGTCCTCCTGATAAAAGCAAACATTTGCTGCTTTCAAATTTATGTGTGGTAATCCAATAAAGGATAAGACCATACAGGGCCTAGAGTGTCTCATATCTCATTCAGATGAGATTTCACTTCTTCTCTTTACACAACAGTCTTGTGCAATTTATTACCTTGTGCCTTCTCAGCCATTAAGTGTGTGACTGTGAATCAGTAATGACATTATATTCTTCAACCTCCTGTCCTATGCAAACAAACATTCGAACAAACTGGATTTCAGTGGGACATTTCTAATCAGTACATGCTTCAGTGCTCTGCCCACTGGAGCACGGGGACATGTGGAATGTTGTTCGTCATAGAAAAGCTTTGAGAAACGCTTTGACACCTCTGATTGGTCCGACAAGCTTTGACTTATGTGCAGACTCTAGGGCTAGGGAAATTTACCCCTTTTAAGTTAAGTCCAATGGACAACTTATATGAACTTGTCTCATTTACATTTTAAAATGAAACAAATGAACCTTCCTAAAAAATATTCTGTCATTACTGAGAAACAAATGTTTTTTGAATATACATGCAATATTTAAATTATTTCATGTATATTATTGGCTATACATAATAGCCTTTTAATATGGATGTACATTTTCTAGCTTGGGGAAACATGGTAATATATCATTGTTTCGTTTTGCCCCTACAGTTTTAGTTTGTAATGTGATTATATCTATACCTAAAATATGCATATACAGTTTTATATGTCATTCATATATTTTTTTTAAATTGATCAATTTGATCTTTTAATTTTGAAGTAAATGGAGCTTGATGATGAATTTTATAAAATGCCTGCACTGTAGCACATATTTTTAGACATACACACAGGATGTTCACGGAAAATTGGAAGACGTGATGTCATTGTGGCTTAACATGCCAGACAATTATTTCTTTGTTTGTAGCAGTGACATCCAGCATCAAAGCAAGCTGGATATTTCACTGTTACTTGCCTTTGTGCAGAGCTTAACTCGAGGTAGCTGCCTGTTGTTTCATACAGGATATTACATGCAGACATGAAAGTGATTCTGGTGTTTTTATTTGATTCTGAACAAGGAAACATTTCCCAAAATGTTTCTCACAGACAAAAAAAAAGTCTACAGAGGCCGCTCATCCATCACTGCTGCTGCATGCACAAAACTCTGGATAAATACACTGCTTTTGCATATTTGTTACATTGCCTGAACATCAACACAACTTATGCAAGACAGTGTCATGAGTGGTGCTGGAGAGATTTGAGGGATATTTGAGATTGTTTCCCTCGTTTCCACACAAATTTAGACAGAACTCAGATGTGTACTACAAATGTTTTTTAGATCAATCTGAAATGATTAGTATTTAAGACTGCAAAATGTACATGTCAGGGTTATGTTAAGTATCACATGAAAGGCAATGCACTAAACAGCTTTCCTGGAGTACAAACGTAAAAGCAGTCTTACTGATTTTATTTTATAATGATGCAAATGACATGTTAACTAAATTTATCAGATAAGGACATTTGCATATCCTGAGCTAAACTGTGTTACCAGCTTTTATCTTTGTGCACAGACAGTTATAAAACAATTTCCCCTGGTGGCTTAGTTAATGTGTAGGAATATGCCACTGGGTAATGACAGGCCTGCTTCGCCCTTCAGGATGACTTGATATTACCTGAGATGTGCAACTGCCAAGCAAGTTAGGGTGCCACATTGATTCATTTTTAATTATTTCATACTTTTATTGGACACACCAGTCTCAGTGCAGCACCACATCAGCAAGAGTTAAAAACAAAGGTCAGGTTACATGTCATGCTGACTCATACAGGGCGACATTTTACATTTTGTTACATTCTGATATAGAAAGATGCCCAGATCACACAGTCGCTACATTTTAAGTTGTGACACAGCGTCCTACAAACAACCTTCTGGTTAAATTGCCAGTGGACTACTGTGCAGTGCTTGCTAAATGTTAATTTATGTACCTCATGTTGAGTGGGTATGCATGTCTCCAATATACTATTTATAGCACATGTTAGCTCTGCTTTGTCAGGGAAAGTTGTAAGGGAGGGAGGGGGGAGATTTCCCTTTGGCCATTCAGGATCTGGATCTTCAGGAAGGGGGTGCCTTGAATGGTAAAAGAAGTCAAGCGCCAATCTCAGTAGCTCCTATTGCCCTTTGTTCCCTTTTGCCAAGCTAGCGGCTTTGCAGCAGCAGCCAGTAGAAGGATTATGATGCGTCTCCTCTCCGCTCCTCCCCTCGGGGGCTCCATCGTTGCCATGGTTGGCCTGCCTTGGAGGAGGGGGAGGGGCAGTGTGGAGGAGGCTTCCTGCTCACGACTCAAGGCAGAGCAAAGGGCACCTTGCTCTCAGATGACATCCTCTGCTTCTCCGATCCTCCTTCAGAGATGGACTGTGTTATTCTCCCGTAACCAGTGTAGTTAGCAGTTTAGTTGTCCCGGCACTCATGTAAAAGGTAATGCACAATGTCAAAGGTCTCTTCATAGTTACACCGTCAGTCAAGGGGGCTCATTTACACAAATGTGTGTAAATCATATTCAGCTGAAAAAGTGTGAGCCTGGCAATACTCCTACAACACTCCCACTGTAAACTATAAATTGTCAATGCAAACCAAATTGACATGCGCATTGGCAGATGGATGCAGTTTAACAAGCACAGCCAAGTTAGAGATGCTGACAGCCGCATCAGCAGTTAATGCAACAGTCAGTCGGCGTGATCGGACAGGTAAATGAGCTCCACTGCACAGGTAGGCCCACTGTGTCACATTCACTAACCATTAAATCCCACACATTATTTGCAAATAAATACTATATTTTGCTTAAAAATTACACAAAAATGGGTTTTGATTATTTATGTAGACAAATGTATTATGGTGACTGATTAAAAAAGTGGATTTATAGGCAAATCGATCTATTCACAACATCAAAAATGTTAAGATTCCACTGATGTTCAGTTTTCTGTTTACAAATGTATTATTCTACATGTTGAGGGGCATAGGGCAACTGTTTTGTATGCTATCAATACTCTGATAGCTTGAAGGGGCAGTTTTACGTAGGACGTCTTTAGGACTCAGTTATTTCCTGGTTGAATCACTAACATTTCTGCAGAAAAGAGCATATCTTGTATGTGTCAGTCACTGCAGAGACTGCATGACACTTTATTTCCTATCTGATTAGGGTAGATCAGTGTAGCATTATTTGACGTGACTCGAGTTCATCAGACAAATGAACAATTAGCAGGCTTCATGCCGCATAATAGGCACATATCTATTTTGGAAATGAGTTATAATCCAATAGATACACACACTTATTATGTTTTTTTGTTTATTTGTTGTGTGAACTTCACCTCATAGACTCCCTCCTACACAGATCATTTAAAAACAGCACAGAGCCTGCAGCTAAAACAGCACAGCATGAGAGGAAGCATTAACGCAGCTCTGAGCCCTCGTTCTGGGATAAGGTTTGACTGTGTCTGTCTTCCAGAACCAAAGATCAATGCCTCTGATGAGACCATCCTGTCACCGGACACCACTGGTAAAGCAGTAGTCCTGCGATGTAACCTCACCACAGCCCACACACAACACAAGGAAAGCTTCTGGATGAAGAACGGACGTGAGCTCCTTAACACGCGATCAGACGAGGACACGATCACAGTGTACAGGTGAAGAAAAGCCTTGAGAGGCCGGTTTACTTTCCATTTCTCCCAACGGTGGGAAGTGAAAGACAATTAACTGACAGCTAAAGTAGAGCTTGCATATAAGAATGCAACACAAAGAGTGCAGAGGTAATGTATTCCTGTCTCAGTGGGGTCTAAAGAAATTCCCGGAAAGCAGGGCTTGCATAGACTATGGGCGCTAGACTGATTAGCTCACAGCTGGAAAAGCAAGAGGTGCGCCGTTACATTCATGGTAACTCAAGATTAGTTTTTCTGCTCAGCTTTCTGATGGCAGGTGTTTTATTTTGTGTGGGACACAGAGCAAAGGCACAAACAATGTGTGTATTTCTGCTCAATATCAACAAAATAAGGATAAAAAAACACTAATACTAGAATGTACAGTACAGGACTGTCTCAGAAAATTAGACTATTGTGATAAAGTTCTTTATTTTCTGTAATGCAATTAAAAAAACAAAAATGTCATACATTCTGGATTCATTACAAATCAACTGAAATATTGCAACCCTTTTATTATTTTAATATTGCTGATTATGGCTTACAGTTTAAGATTAAGATTTCAGATTAAGATTCCCAGAATATTCTAATTTTTTTAGATATAATATTTGAGTTTTCTTAAGCTGTAAACCATGATCAGCAATATTAAAATAATAAAAGGCTTGCAATATTTCAGTTGATTTGTAATGAATTCAGAATGTATGACATTTTTGTTTTTTTAATTGCATTACAGAAAATCACAATATTATAATTTTCTGAGACAGTCCGGTATATGAAGTAATTTTTGACCAGTTACTCAATAACTTTTCTAAAATACTGACAATTTATTGAAAACAATTTGATTGATCTCTATGGTTTCTAATACATATCAAAATCTGGGACATTGTTTCTTTGACAAAGTGAAAATAACGTTACATATAAGCTTTGTATAAGTACAATGAGCATTTCAAAATTCATAACAAGGAAGCCACTGCAACTATCATTTCAGGCAGTTTAGAGGTACAACTGCCTCATGTCTATGTGTTTTTAAGTAATAAGTGATAAATTGAATGTGTCTAAGGGTTTGCCTCAAACACTTGTACAGATATACTTAATATTTAGGATTTAAATTTAAATTTCCAATAACAGGAATCAACAAGTTGCGACCTCACGAGACCTTGATCCATACCCATGCCACTATCTTTAAATTAAAAGAACATAAAAGCATCTATTTTAACCCAGAGTACCAACTACTTGTTATCTGCTGCTGTCACACAGTATAATCGCTGAAGCACAATGGTACTGTCGCCACCACAGACAAACCACAAACTCTGTCCTGCCACAAGATAAGACCAATTGGTCACTTCCTTGTCACACTACATCAGTGATAATCCCAACCTGAAGCAAAAAATGCCTGTGGTGCACTTCCCTGCAGAAGCCAGTGTCGCTGTTTTGTAATATATAAAAAATTAATAACATCAACATTTTGTATCACATTGCCTTGCAGGTTCTTCGGGCTTTCTCTGCATTAGTCAAAAATAATAACTTGCATGAAACAGAAATTAGGCACCTTAATTTACTTGACTCTGCAGTGCAAGAGACGGGTAAATACTGAAATAACTTGTTTTTATTTTTACTTGCAGAATCACTAAACCCCGGGCAGATGATTCCGGGGAGTACATGTGTGTTTACACATTTGACATGGCACCAAATGCAAATGCAACAATTGAAGTAAAAGGTACGCCTCTTCTGTGCTACATGAGCGGATACTAATGCCATTTGTTCCCTGGTTTAACACGACGCACTTTGTTTCACATTTAATTCGCCACACGGTGACATGATAATGTCATCTGTGATTTTCTACTGAGTGATGGAGAGACAAAAATGTCAGAGGAAAGTTGACCACCTAAAGCTGTGTGAGAGAGTCCTTGTTGACAAAGATGTAGGAATTCATGTAGTGCAGCGGTGATGACAGGAAAAAATTCCCCAGGCTGATGTCACTCTCGGCTTTTACTGAGACAACGGTTTAGCAAAATGGACAGGCGCTGCACATGCTGTCTGGAACATCCAAAACAAAAGGCGCACTAGGACGCGTCCTTAAGAGAAACCTGAATTTGTGGTTGTTTTTTTTTTTTACTAATTCAAATGATGATGAATGTGTATGTAAAATGTAAAATTTTAATTATAATGGCTAAAGTAATGCAATTTAACTTAATTTTATACCATTTAATGGTATAAAACCTAACCATAAACCACAAAAAATTTCATTCAAGCTGACAGTGAAGTCATTAACTTGAATAAAGAGTCTTTTTTTTTAATTTTCGAAAGGACATCTCTAACCGTCTTTATGAGAAACTTGTCTATTTGCAGTGCTTAAGCCAATTTGCTGTTGCATGGCTATGATGCATACTGAGCATGCCCCTGCCTCTTCCCCTGTGGCTGTCTCAAAGCTCTGCCTGATTGCATAACAAGGGTGACGACCATGTGTGTTCTGCTTTCACTGGATTGTGAAATAATAAATGTCGCCACTCAAAAATGTCCCCCAGCAATCACTCGTCCGCAGGACTCCGACTGTTGATGCTCGCTGTCTGGTCCATGAAGGAAGAAGTCAGAAACTGAACTGATGATGTGTGATTTTTCAAATGGCAGCCACATACATGCACAAATGCAGCCTGATGCTCACTGTTGATGGATTTGCTGGAAGATAAGCTGTCGTGTTGGGCCCTCGAATGCGTTTGTGATTTTCTCAAGGTGTTTGAGATCTTTTGTGACACAGGTAACGAGCCCACTGTCAAGCAAGCCAGCTTTGCGCTGCTTTTCTGGCAGGAGTTCACTGAGATCCTTCGCCTACAGTGTCCTTGGCACAATCATCTTTGCAGGACTCAGCTCAGAGGCAACAGATGGAGAGTTCTGTGATGTTGTAGGATTAAGGCTCTGAATCCAGTCCCAGCCCTCTCTGTGGTGGGAGTGGAGTTTATTGTCTGTGATACAAAGCTGACGGTACTACAGATACATATTTGGTACCTCATATCTATTAAATTCTTGTAAATGATACCCTTTTGAATAATAAGGAGCTTGTCAACATGCATCCCATAATTAGTCGTTGTCCTCAACAAAATGTAATTGTCCAAGCTCATGCAATTTTTCACAAATGAAAATCATAACTGTGCAGAGCTGATTTGATGTAGCTGTGTTTTAAAACCTGATGTTATTGAAATATAATGGACCAAAAAAACAACATCTCAGCTATAACCTTCACCCTTTTCACTCATCTGCCTCTCGTTCATGTGACTTCAGCACCGTCTCGCAAGCTGAGATTAATAGTCAGAGTCAGGAGTGTGAAATGGAGGTTTCTGCCTGTTTAAGCAGCACTCCAAGGCCTTTCTGTGCTGTCAGTCACTGGCATAATACAGTCCGGATAAGGCACAAATGAGCTTGGCCACTCCCTTGCTCAGGGAGCACGTGTCCAACATAATTACAGTGAAATGGTGTCACATGAGAGCTCAGACCCCTCCTGTGTAAAATGTTTACTCCAGACCTCTTCCTTATCCATCTCAAACTCATGAAATAAATCACTGTAACATTGAGGATTGGCGTAAAGAAAGAATAGTTATCTTTTTTTTGTTCAGAGTTACATACGAAGTGTTTATCTCACTTTTGAGAAAGACTTGTGATGGATCTGATTCGCTACTTTCAGACTTGTGCCTCAATTTATAAATTATCATGATCAACTCATTAATTAGAGCTCAATCAAACTAATACTCTTTGGCTCAAAAAATCTTCAGAGGAATTCACAGTCGAACTAATTGGATCGGGAACATCTGGAGGTTCTCACATCAAGATATGAGAACCACAAAACCCCCATCGCATGACCTTATGAATTGCATTTACCGTATTTTCTGGACTATAAGCCGCTACTTTTTTCATAGGTTTTCAACCATGCAGCTTATATAAAGGTGCAGCTATTCTGTGGATTTTTCTTCCACCGCTTGGCGCGCTCTAACCAGAATTAGAATCAAAACTAAGACAAAATAGATGCAAAGAAGAATACGCTACTTCTTCTTTAGCAGATAGAAGTAGGTAGAAGCAGATTTCAAACAGATAAATAAATACCGGTTATTTTCTCCTGGTTCTGTCCCGTTTTAATCAGTAAAGTTGCTGCCGTGTTAAAAGTCACTGTTAGGAAAGGATCTATTTAGGTACATACGTGTACATCATTTACAGTTCAAAATCCTTCTGTACATGTAGTAAATATCTAATCTAACAACATAAATATCTGCGGCTTGCATATCTTTTTTTTTTTTAAATAGAGTGGATGCGGCTTATGTGCAGGTGCGGCTTATAGTCCAGAAAATGCGGTAAATGCTTTGTCTCATCCACATTGATACTCATTTGTGCAAGAGCTGGGAAATGTTGTGATGTTTTGCACAGAGTGGTTATTTAGGCATTTTCAGATGAGCTTAAAAGTCATAAGGTATAATGAATCAACTAAAATCATCTAGGGTAAACACTGATTATATGTAAAAAGTAGTCATCTGAATCTTCAGTTAGAGCACCTGCCTAGATGTTTCAACTACCAGTCTATCTCAAAGACCCAAGTGAGGTGTAAAAACTGAAAAGAAAAGTTGACTGGGTCATTTCAGTGATTCAGTCTGATTGGGTGTGTTATATGTTAGGGACATGTTAGGTAATCAGTCTTTCCCTTTTCATGCCATCGCGTGCGTTGCTTTGACTGTCTTACCGAGTTGTGCCTACTATGAACTGTGTTTATTCATTCTACCTTTCCAGCAAAGCCTGACGTGACTGGACACAAGCGAAGTGAAAATAAAAATGAGGGGGAGAATGCCATGCTTTACTGCAAGTCTGTGGGTTACCCGCATCCTACTTGGACATGGCGAAAAGTGGACGGAAAATCCTACAAGGTAATCAAGCTAACTGCAAATGCACAAGACAAGATAGATAGATAGATAGATAGATAGATAGATAGATAGATAGATAGATAGATAGATAGATAGATAGATAGATAGATAGATAGATAGATAGATAGATAGATAGATAGATAGATAGATAGATAGATAGATAGATAGATAGATAGATAGATAGATAGATAGATAGATAGATAGATAGATGCACTAAGAATTTCAATGTTTTCAGTGTCATGATGATTGTGTTTCAGGACATTGACAACTCCACTGGACGCTTCTTCATCACTAACAGAGATAATTACACAGAGCTCAACATAATCGACCTGGATATCAACACGGATCCTGGACTATATGAATGCAACGCTACCAACATGATCGGAAACACCACTGAGAGCACTATACTACGAGTGCGCAGCCATCTTGCACCGCTTTGGCCTTTCCTCGGAGTGCTTGCAGAAATAATCATTCTTGTGGTCATCATCGTCGTATACGAGAAGCGCAAGAGGCCAGACGACATTTATGACGGTAAGTAAATATTTTTCTATTACAATAAGTTGGAATCAAATGGAAGATATTCCATTATTTTTGTTCACGCTGACCATGCTGGATAGCTTTGACTGGTGTTTTATACTTTCTTTGTAATGAATGAACTATTCTAAAAGATCACTAACCACTTCCTTTATCTTGTTAGAATAAAACATTAACCATTAGTCTGTTTTCCATATGGACTAAGTGAACAAGGTGAAACGGACTTTACGCTCACAAGAAAAATAAAGTAAACTAAAAGTAAATAAATAAAAAGATGAATGACGATACATGACATGTTACAACGTGATTATTAATAATTTATTTGTATTTATTTATGTTCTTACTAAACCAAAATACAGATGAAAAACTAAGTTCACCTTTACTGCTTTCAGTGGAATCAAAAGTAAGTAAATCAAACTGCATCTAAAAAAAAACAAAGGCTTTGGTAGTTAGCTTGTCAACACACTCAATGCCAAGAAGGAAAGAGATCAGCAGTGATCTCAGAGAGAAAGAAAGTCTATCCAGAAAGGAATAAAAGTAGGTAGCCGTAGCATCATTCCACAATGAGGAAGATTATTCACAAGTAGAAAACATTTGAAACGGATGCCATCAAGGTTATCACATTATAATAATAATGATTCAATAAAAATAAAACAGCTACATCTACTGGTCTTAGTTCAAATGTTAAAGGTTAATGTTTACAATAGTAAAAATACTAAAAGATTGAAATATAACGATTGTTTAGAAGGGTTTCAAAGTGAGATTGCAGTATTTGTGTTTTGGCAGACTTTTTTTTTTGTGGTTGTTGTTTCTCCATTAAGATTTTCTTCCAAAGAAGAAATTGCATAAAGACCAAACGAGAATAAATCCTGGACAGTGTACTAAAAGCGACTTGGCGTCTGTGCCAACAGAGGGACCCTCTGAGCATAAAACTGCAAACGTTCTCATGTGTCACTTAAAAGGTCACTCTCCAAGCTACTGCTTCTTAGCTTGGTTTTGTTCAGCAATTAATTATTTTAATCTAGTTTAGTTTTAATATGTCATGTCTTGTTGTTCATCCGATTATTTATTTATTTTAATTATTGTAAGACCTGGGAAGGAGGAGACAATCTCTATTATGATTTGAAACCTAAAACCCTTAAATTCACTTTCTTATCATCACCTGCATTTTAGGTTGCAGGAATGCTCAGAAATGCAAGTAAACTTTGAAACTTTGAAGCACAATGTTGCCAGAGGAGTTTATTATGAAAGGGTTTGCCTTCCTGCTCTTTACAGGCCCAGCAAAAGGAGAACAGAAGGACATGGTCACATATAATCTGCATATGAGACAATTATAAATATGACCTTGATAATGTGCGTTAGGTAGCAGAGAGTCACTGCTCACCCTCAAACAGCCCGCTATTAGTTCCCTGCTCTGGAATGGCAACAGCACGTTGTTTGTGACAGCAGCATTACGAGTGTTGACCAACATGTTGGGTTATCAACCTATGCAGAACATTTCACTCATAATATGCAACTTAGACAGTTATTATTTTTTCTTCTCCCCTTCTTTCCGAATGGCAACATAATCTAAATGGGTGGTAAGTGACAGATCCTGCATGGTTATGGAGATTTTCTTTGTCACTTTGTATGTTTTTACAAGCCTAAAGCCCATCCGATAACATTTTTATATGTGATCAGACATTGTTTAGATTGTATTACATTAAATATAGATTACTTTAAACAGTCAAATGAAAACCTGTTTTATTCATTTCCATTTCCATTTCCACAAGGTTCAACCCATGAAATCTGATTGCACAGGTGATTGTCAGTTGTTTTTCTTCAATGTGGTCTCTCAGCTCATGCTAAAAACCCCATCACATTATATAAATTATACGAAAATACAATTAAAACATGATACACAATAACTTCAGACTTTTTTTGGCATTTCTGTCTGCAAAGGGATGGAAATATCCATGACTGATGGCTGAGCCCTGGTTACTAGTGAGCAGAATGTATACCTATTCAAATCTAAACCAGTGCTGTGTATTGATCCAGATTTACAACTAACTAAGCAAATATGGATTTGAAAATATTACCAAATCCTTATTACGCCATAGAACTGTAAATTAATTAAGCTGCGTCACCAACTTCCTTTGGAAGTATCCAATTTTCTATTAATCTTTTATCAGCACGTTCATTTAGGCCAATTTAGTACTGGGTAGTATATCACCTTTCCTAATCCATATTCAGGTACACTGTCTTTCCAAAGGAGAATTCACCACCTGGATTAAACGGACCAAATAAGTAAGAGACTGTCGGTTGCATTGATGAATGTTCAGCTGAAACAAGTGACAGTATTTAATATTGATCAATGCAGTGAGGAGCTTCTAAGTCTTTAAAACAACCATGTCAAAGACACATCCTATAGTCACTGAAAAGAAGTTGCTGAGATTCAGGAAGAGCAAATTATTGGTGTGAATCAAGCCAATAAAATCACTTCCAAAGAAATCACAAAACTGTCCAGATTATTATTAAAATATGTATCTGTAAAATCTCTTTGACTAATATATATGTTCAAAATAAATTATTTAAATAATTAAATACTCATATATTTATACACACAGTGGGTATGGAAAGTATTCAGACCCCTTCAATTTTTTCCCTCTTTGTTTCATTCAGCCATTCGCTAAAATCAAAAAAGTTAATTTCTCATTAATGTACACTCAGCACCCCATCTTGACAGAATAAAACAGAAATGTAGAAATTTGTGCAAATTTATTAAAAAAGATAAACTGAAATATCATGGTCATAGTATTCTTTTGAGTGAGTACAGCCATGAATCTTCTTGGGAATGATGGAACTAGTTTTTCACACTTGGATTTGGGGATCCTTTGCCATTCTTCCTTGCAGATCCCCTCCAGTTTTGTCAGGTTGGTGGACAGTCATTTTCAAATCTCTCCAGAGATCCTCAATTGGGTTTAGGTCAGGGCTCTGACCTGGCCCGTCAAGAATGGTCACAGAGTTGTTCCAAAGCCACTCCTTTGTTATTTAGATGTGTGCTTAGGGTCGTTGTCTTGTTGGAAGGTGAACCTTCAGCCCAGTCTGAAGGCCCTGACACACCAAGCCGGCCGTCGGGCCGTCGATGAGCGTCGGTGCGCGTCTGTCGGCATAGTTTCCCCGGTGTGTCCCGCATGTCGCCACAGGTCGGCCGCCCGTCGGCCGCCCGTCGGCAGCTTTTCAGCCGATTCGACATGTCGAATCGGTGTCGGCCGTCGGTCAAACAGCTCACTCTGTGATTGGCATTTCAGGTAACGAACATGAAAGTGTTGTAGTTTTAAACATATCAAAACCGTTAGCTTGCCTACCTGTTGCCAAGAAGCGCAGTGTAATCATCAAACGTTCCCCCACGGAGATACAATCCCTACAAAGTTGGTGTTTTGCCTCTGGATGATTGGCCTGATAAGTTCCTTCAACATGTGGAACTGAACAGGGAAAAGCCGAGCGAAATTTTTGAAATCGTTGGTTTCATTCATCTCCAGCTCTCGACACAGGTTCGGGTAAGCTCCTTGAGCCTGTCGCTGTTGTATCCATGATTTCACCCATGTAGTGCGGTTTCTCCTTATTTTTCGCCTCCGCCTCCTCTGTGTCGTCTTTGCGGTGTGTACAAGTGCTTCTTTTTGAGCCCGACCCAGCCCAACACAGGCGACGCGAGGCAACACAGCAGTCGGCCGACAGCGGGCGACGTCGGGTTGGTGTGTCCTCGGCTTGAGGTCCTGAGCACTCTGGAAGAGGTTTTCTGCTAGGATATCTCTGGCCGCGTTCATCTTTCCTACAATTGCAACCAGTCATGTCCCTGCAGCTGAAACACACCCCATAGCATGATGCTGCCACCACCATGTTTCACTGTTGGGATTGTAGGCTGGTGATGAGCAGTGCCTGCTTTTCTCCACACATACCGCTTAGAATTCATGCCAAACAGTTAAATCTTGGTCTCATCAGTCCAGAGAATCGTTTTTCTCATAGTCTGGGAGTCATTCATGTGTTTTTGGCAGCTTTATGCAGGCTTTCATATGTCTTGCACCGTCGGGCACCTCTGCCATAAAGCCCAGACTGGTGGAGGGCTGCAGTGATAGTTGACTCTCCCTTCTCCCTACTGCATCTCTGGAGCTCAGCCACATTGATCTTTGGGTTCTTCTTTACCTCTCTCACAAGGCTCTTCTCCCACAATTGCTCAGTTTGTCTGGACGGCCAGGTGTAGGAATAGTTCTGGTCGTCCCAAGCTTCTTCCATTTAAGGATTATGGAGGCCACTGTGCTTTTAGGAACTTTGAGTGCTGCAGAATTATTTTGTAACCTTGGCCAGATCTGGGCCTTGCCATAATTCTGTCTTTGAGGTCCTTGGGCAGTTCCTTCAACCTCATGATTCTCATTTGCTCTGACATGCACCGTGAGCTGTAAGGTCTTATATAGACAGGTGTGTGCCTTTCCTAATCAAGTCCATCCATCCATCCATTATCTATACCCGCTTTATCCTTTTGCAGGGTCACGGGGGTCTGCTGGAGCCTATCCCAGCTATTTTCAGGCGAGAGGCAGGGATTACACCCTGGACAGGTTGCCAGTCCATTGCAGGGCCAGATATAGAGACAAACAACCGGACACACTCACACTCACACCTACGGGCAATTTAGAATGATCAATTAACCTAGTATGCATGTTTTTGGACTGTGGGAGGAAACCGGAGTACCCGGAGGAAACCCACGCAAGCACGGGGAGAACATGCAAACTCCACACAGAAACTCCACTGGGAGTCGAACCGGGGACCTTCTTGCTGTGAGGCAACAGTGCTAACCACTAAGCCACCGTGCTGACCTAATCAAGTCCAATCAGTTTAATTAAACGCATCTGGACTCCAATGAAGGAGCAGAACCATCTCAAGGAAGATCAGAAGAAAAGAACAGCATGCAAGTTAAATACGAGTGTCACAGCAAAGGGTCTGAATACTTATGACCATCTGATATATTAGTTTTTTCCTTTTTTAATAAATGTGCATTTCTGTGTGTGTGTCTGATTCTGATTCCAGGACAGCTCCATTGGTGAACCATTTATTATTGTTATATTATCTCCTTTCCTTTATTCAGGTTAATAAAGTTGAAGTAAAACTGAGTACTTGGCTGTTGAAGTGCTTCGGGCTTCAGCTCTGTTGGCAATTCAAGGTTAAAACTAGGCATCATAATGCAGTTTGAGGAACAAAAGTATGCCGATATTTCAAATCTGAACAAGGACATGCTGAAGGAAAAAAACTACCGTAAATAAAAAACAGAAATATTAAAAAATAACAAAGATACAGTACAAAGTATTTACTTTTTACATTTGCTATAAATCTTTTTATTTCATCAAACCTTGCACCCCACGAAACAAGAAAAAGTTTTCCATTTAACAAAGTGAGTGCCAAGTGGTTTCAGGAGCACAAGAGAAATAAATAAATGTGACAAGATGACAGTGTTTAGAAATACCTCAGGACATCTCCAGTCGTTGCAGATTGTGTTTGACCTCCATTCATGAGGATTGGTCCTTTTTACTTTTGAATGCAAATTTACACGCATAAAATAGACTCAACTGATGCAAATTAAGGCAGATGACAACAGCCTGGCATACTCTATCACAGATGACTCTATCAGAGCTCTCGTTTACCTCCCGCTTCCCAATTACTAATTACAAGCAAAAGACTTACAAAGCGAAGGATGGATGCTAGGCATCTGCTGACAGACCCCCGTGTCTTGGGTGTCATATCGTGCTCACATGCCCCCCTCTTCATGGTCCAATCCAATTATATCCTTTAAGTCTACTGATCTGTTTGAAGGGTCGAAATGCTGCCAGTCTTTCCACCGCCAGCAGATCACAACTGCAAAGTTTCTGCAACTCTAAAGTGATAGGATCTGACCTAGATGCCAAAGTATTTCTTCACAATAAAAAAGGAAATATTTTTATTAATCACTGTGGGCTGATCACTAAATCTATTTATTTAAATAGTGAATGAAAACAAATGTATAAAATTGACTATTTGTATTAATTCCATATTAGTTCATCAATACTTTATCCTGGCAAACAAATGAGTTATAGATGAATTTGAAGGTGTTTCTGTCTATAATAGAATAAAATGCATGTTTAGGTATGTATTGTGAATTACACAACTAAGATGTAATTATATTTAAATTCGTATTATATAATCATACAGCATCCCTGTGATGAATATTATTTTTTTAAATAATTCAAAATTAAACTAACAATTTTTAACTGCGACAAACGAAATAAAACAGTTGGAAATACACGGGCAAATGTTCACTCAAACACACATATGTGTGCACAAGCAATCGCGCAGCCAGAGTAAGCTTTGTGCATCTGTTTAATTTGGTTTTCTCTACCAAAAATATGAAGCGATTAAGGTAGATTATATTTGGATGTTTATGCCATTCACATCAGGATTGAGGACTCCCAGCTCGGGATGCACAGCCTTTCTGAAATCGCCTTTAAGCATCCTCTATTCCCAGTGGTTTTGGCCCCTGTCCGTGTGCATTATAAATTCTGGTCTCCTGATGCCTTAGCTGGATTGGAGCAAGTTTTACCTCCACAGCCAAAGGCTCTGATGCAAAGGCTGACATTTATATGCAACGACTTGCTAATGGCAAATTTTATGCAAAAAGACAGAACTCTAGCTATCCAACTTGCACTCGTGTACACTACTGTTTGTTCTTAGGGTAAAATTAAAAGCAGAACAGTTGGAAACACATTTAATGTGCTATAGTTATTATGATGAACAACTACTCAAGCACACTACAAATCTGTTAACGTCATGCATACCGCAGTGGTAAATGCTGTTGGACGTTCCTCCTCACATGACCATGTTTTGTTTTTTTTTGTCTCAACATTAAAACTGCCATAATCTGCTCCATTTTAATGCCATGGAATGTTGCTAATGCTGCTTATCCCAAACTAATAACTGCATGGAAATACCTCACAGTGACTTACTCGTTGACACATTTCATCAGTTTGCAAGACGCCAACCACCCTATGACCCAAGAGCTTTGGTGTTTGAAACCACTTTTTCCTCAAACAACAACATCCATGAGTCAATCTTTCTGCTTTTTTTAAAATGTTAGATTAGATCAATCATATTTTTGCACTACTGTATTGTGAGCAAAAAAAAAAAAAGAAGTTTATATGTTTGTCATATTAAAAATGGTATCTAGTTACTGCTGAATTGAACACTATGACAGTTTGGAGGAGACAAATATTTTAATTCAAAGTCTGTCACTTTGAATTCATGCATTCAACAGCCCCTTATATGGAACGATATGAAACTTGAGTATAATTATGCAGTGGCTTTAAGTGAACCATCTGTAACTCTCCCACTCATTTCCTCAATTTGAAACAAACAGGAATACTCATGGGGTTTTTTCACGTTTACTCATGGTTTGGTGCCATTTCATGAGTAAATAACATCGTGAGTTGGCCACAGACTGTTTTAAACACAAGTGTGACATGTAAAAACACATCAATTTCACGCCTTTGTACATGACAGGTTTTCTGAAATCCGATTGCCACTTCAAAGGTGAATCATGCCTGACTGACAAAAAAAGGAAGAAAAAAGTGAAAATACCAGAGTACATATCATTTGTAGTCATTGTGCTGAAACATGCAAACCATTTTTCAGTGATTAACGTTCTATTTTTGTCTAATTTTTCCCCATGTCAAAGATGATGAGCCAGCTGGACCGATGTAAGTATCTAAATATTTGTGATGCTGCACATGCATAAATACAGGAAATTGTGATTTGAATTTTATATTAGTTTTTGGTCACTAAATAATAACTGTTCCTTTCCTAGGAAGACAAATTCAACAAACAACCACAAGGACAAAAACATTCGCCAGCGGAACACAAAATAAGCAATTTACCCGAGTAAGACACTGTTGGAGGGGACGGGGGGCTAAATATAGAATCACTGTGGGGATAATCCAGTCACGCATTCTCTTGATTTTCTCTCCACAGATGAGATGGCTAAACTGCATTTTTTTGACTCCATGAAAGTATCAGAGGTTGACAGAGCTACGGGCAGTTTTGGAAAAAAAAGCATATCTTATCTCAATTTATGAGAAACAATATCAGCATAACACTGGCAACAAAAAGAACATAATGGCTGTCTTAAGCATGCCTTATTCAGTCTTACGTGAAGATTTCAGGATGACGAATAATGACTTATCCACCACAAAGGTGTTCACATTTTTAATGTGCTGTTGATGTCTCTCCTTCATTCATTTTAATCATGTTCTCAGATGAGGCAATCCCTTTTGTACTACATATCATGTAAAATGCATGCAAGATAATTACGCAATAGGATACTCAGAATAGACATTTTCTGTTGTTGACCCTCGTGAGGCTTATTTTGCATCCAAGATTACCTATGTTTTTTATACAATCATCCTTATCAAATCATACATGTATATGTATATATATGTATATATATACATACATATATATATGTATATATATATATATAAATATATATATATATATAAATATAATATATATATATACATATATATATATAGTTTTTATTGTTGAAAATTTGTACAGCATATCATTGTCATTTACCTATTTGCTTTGTGACAAGAAGTCTACTTTTAACAGAACTTTTATTGTGAAGCAAGGGCTTCAGTGACTGGCAGTATTTAAATTTAACTGAGAGTACTTAAAGAAATGTGTGTTTAACTATCTTAAAAAAGAAGAAGAAGAATATGTGTATTACTTATATTTTCTTTCCAGAGTAACTTAGGTGTCTTGTATATGTTGAAGTATGAGTGTTCAAATGATAGAAAAATCTGTAAAAATATTTTTTTTATATTTCCCAATTTCATTAATTGATTTTCATTTTCTATTTTTTTCTCTCTTTGACTGTATAGCATGGCTATAATCCTATGCAATATGTATTCTTAAATAGATATATGGAGGGCAGTTTGTTTTTAACTCAGTGAAGCTTTAATATTGTGGGATCACTTGGAAGCTGGCATAGCAACATTCACAGCTGTAGCTGCATGACTCCTGTTTAAATACAATGTATCCATGTGTGTTGCAGTGGAAATGGACCTGAATTAAGTTGGCGATCAAAGGGACCAGAGTATATAGCCACGATCAAACATATGAGTGAAAACAATATTTTTTTTCTGAATAAAAATGTGAAAAACATTAGTTTTTTTTAATTATTTGTATTTCACTATTATCAAAACCATCCCAACTGAACGATATATGAGCTAACAGTTCAGAGAACACTGCAAGCAAAGCCAAAGTTGTTTTACCACCAACAGGCACAGCCTACACAAACACTTCTAAAAACAAACAAACAGAAAAGATGCAATGAACTTGCTTGACCATGCTGCCTTTGGCTGTTGTTGAGATTTCCTACTCTTGAAGCAGTTTCTTCAGCTCACCTTCGACCCTCTCTACAAATACATGGAAGTGGGGATCCAGCAGACAAACACGCAGGATGCCTTCCAAGTCACCTCCCGCCAAAGGACTGTGATGGTAGATCTGAGGGAGGCTCACAGCAGTCTCTCCCAAGAAGTCCTGTGGGAGGTTGAGCAAATATTTCAGTGAATTCAAAATGGGAGGGATGTTAGCGTTCATAACTGAGTTTAAATGAAGGCCATGTGCCGTCATTCCATCATTGAAATTACTATAAGATTCATGTGTTTTTAGCTAAATTAGCATATAGTTGTAAGCTTTCATAATGAGCATCTTTAAAGCCCAGGTACAGTAGAAACAGGTATGTATTCTGGGTTGTCCACTTGCAGAAAAAAATGTTTTAATAGGGTTTAAAATCATGTTCATCATCCTGTTTATCAGGAAATAAACAGGGCTCCCTGCTATGCTGGGGTTGGACAGATCTCATAACAGTTTGAAGCCACACTTGCAGAGAAGAAGAGCAGGGTTTGTTTTAACAGAAAAAAAACTACTTAGGACTGAAATCATAAATGCACACTGCAAATATTAAATATTTTGGTTAGCTTCCAGCTGTGGACTAATTAAGCTAAATTACCGTTTCCTTTTGTAATTTATTTACTTTTCTTTCCTTTCAAGGCTTGGGCACACTAACAGGAGAAGCCATGAATAAATTAAACTATGCTAAGCCGTGACGGTGTTTATCTCAGCTGTCTCTGATGAAAATCTGTAAATTTATCAGGGTAAAAGAATGAGGCAGGTGTTTGTAATAATATCAGCTCTTTATTCTAAATTTTTATCGTGGCACTGCACAAAATTAATCTACCAAGCATTAAGATTGTAGCCCTTTAACCTTTGTGATGCGGCTCTGGCTCTTCACAAAATTAATCCCATTGTGTTACACTTATTGTATGCACTATTACAATAACTATGTGTACACAGTTTCCTCCGGCACTACACACTAGAGGATTTTAATCATTCTCAATTGTGTGGTGACGATAAGATTTTCTTCCAATCAAGTCAGAACCTTCTCTATATCAAATAGCAAATCTCAAATGTGTTTTAAATGGATGATTCTTGCCTCCAACTGTGTCATGGAGCCTTGATTTCAAACCCAGCCAAAAGTTCCTGAGCAGAAAATGATTTTTGAAAAAATACAAATCTCTGAACTTGGTTGGAGCGGACTTTATGTTATTAGTTGTTAGTTCTAGCTATCTTGCTGTCTAATACTTCTCACTTTTAATACCTTGATAAGATGTTTGACAGACAAATATCCTTGGCCGACCTCAGGCTCATTGTCCACAGTCGCTTCCGGATATTTCTGAAAAGAAAAAAATAATAATTTGACTGGCAAGGAACCACAGAGTTGAGAGGCCAATCAATGGCTTCATTACTAATTGAAATTTTCCCACCACTCAAAGTCCTTTTATGTTCACTGTGAACTTCTTCAGTGCTTATGTCCCATAAAGGTCAAATGCAGCCCATGGCTGAGTGTACAACCCTAGGCCAGTCCTTCATGTTTCATGCTTTGAAGTCCAGAAGACCGATATGTAAACTTTACACCGAATCATACTTGTAAATGCATGTTTTCACATTTTAATGGTGACTATTACCATAAAGCAGAAATTAATCATACAGAATATTCAAATGGAAATGGTTTCATTATTATTGTTGATGGTTTTAAAGTTTGGGACACAAAATGTTTTTATAATCAACAGTTCAATAAATGGTACTATCAACAACTGGATTTCTCAGAGGCCTGAGGACTGTTCCAGTTTAATTATTCAATCTAAACAAATGCAAACATAAAAAGTGTTGAATGCTTGAAATACAGAAAAAAAAACAACAATGAAGCTGAAGATAAAACATGAAATATCACTTCTTTTTTTTAGCATTTCTCTGGCACCATTATTAAATATGATTTTTCTACAAACATTACATGAATGTGTTTTCATTTTCCTTTTAGGGTAGAGAGATTCTGTTGTCTGCACCGAATCTTCTTCAGGGGTCAAATGATTCATGTAGGATTCATTGCAATGTTTATCTCAGTCAACCAACTACTGCTGTAATGTCACCTCTACGAATACAACAGTGTTGTACACAGCGCCATCTAGTGAGGAGAGGTGGCCACTGCTGATAAGGCTGACCTCAGCATTGAGACAAGAGAGATTAACGTCTCTAAGATAACTTAAAGCAGCTTACACAAGGCTGATGAATTTATGTTTACAACATACTTTAAGATAAACAGTTGCAAAGCTGATCCTTTTCCAATTTCAAAAGTTCAACTGTGGAAAGAAAAAAAAGTGTGCCTGATATAAATCACAAACACATAATCAACTCTTATCTAATTAATTTCCATATAACTATTATGAGATTATTACATATCATTTAAATCATATTTAACTATTTAAATAATTGTATAATTTTATTTTAATTAATATTTCAAGGTCCATCACCTAATGTTAAATTTGATGCGTGTCAGTGCTAGTTAGAATTCACAAAGTGTGTTTACTGAGACGCAAGGATGGCAACCTGTGTTTCTGGGGCAGGGACATCAGTAGGGGGTTGATCATCCAGAGTGGTGACAGGAACGTACGTCTTCAGGTTTTCAGCAGCGCATGAACAAGCATTTATGGCCTCTGCCCTGTTACTTCCATCAAACTGCATCCTTATCATGCGGCTCTTTCCCTGTGGATATTAAAAAAAACACACACAGCATGTATCTGTCAATCAATTTAGCACGTGAAAACAGAATCTGAGCTTTTTTTATGTTTCCTTCGTGTAATCAACAACTAAGAAGAAAAAGAAAGAGAGGGAGAGAGAGAGAGGGAGGAAAAAAGTAGGTCTGTACAGAAACTTGCGATGCTATGATGAGGATTCATTACAATAAATAATGATAGTTCAAATGCGGTACATGGTTTATTATTTTGGATTTATTTTCCAAATTAAATTATCATTTTAATGTTCTCTAACTTTCCAGAAACCTGAAATACTGGGTTGGACCTTGAGATGCAATAGATATAACAGCTCTCATAGTGAAATCCATATGATGACTCACCTGCACAGTAAACCGAAAGATCAGGTTGTCACATTTGTGTTGGACTTTAAGAGAATCAGACATAGAGAGCAAAGGGATGGAATCCTGAAAGAGGAAAAAAAGAGAATAAATACCGTCACCAATGGAAATGTGAACACCTTCTTTCACTGGATGTGTTAATACATTACATACTATGATGTGGTTGGATCACAAAAAAACGTTTAATAATTTAATAAGGGAGTGAAAACGTCTTATTGAAGAAAATAAAGTGAAGGTCAAAGAAAGGAAGTACTAGTACAGTTTTCTAAACAGATATTACTATGTCTTACCCAGACGTGTCTGTAGGGGTCTCTATTTACTCACTAATGTTAAAGCTTCAGCTTTGAGTCAAAGGGACATATTTTATCAGCAAAGAATAACCCTTGAACAGGATTCTTTGCCATGGACCTTGTTTTAACTTTAAAAACAGCAGAAATATTAAACTGACTCTTTCTCATGGAAAATTCATTGTACTATTCGAGCGAGTGGTCTCCTAAACTGTAACTGCATTAATCCACATGAAGAGTTTATGACCCACTTTCAAAAACATACAGCTATAATATTGTGCTTACTACGTCAGATAAGGTCATCTCACTCAAATGAGCTGTTAGCAGCTAAAAGCATGAGAAATCTCAGGGATGGACATGACTGCAATACTCTGATCCTTGCAACTGTGTCAACACACAAATGAGCACACCAGGGGCAGAATGGGGGCTTGGTGGTTAGCACTGTTGCCCCACAACTACAGTGTGTGTGTTCTCCTTGTGCTTGTCTAGGTTTTCTCTCGGTCTTTCCTCCCACAATCCAAATATGTGCTAATTGGTTATTGACAATTGCTCATAGGAGTGAGCATGTGTGGTTATTTTGTATGCGAGTGACAGGCTGGTGATCTATCCAGGACGAACCCCACTTTTCCCTCTCTTATGATATTTTTTAGTATTGTAGATTAAAAAAAAAAGGATGTCAAATGATTTTCTAAAAATGGAAGCGTCTGTGCAAAGGATTGTTGCTCAAATATACAATTAACTGTTAAATAACAAAGTTGACAACCCACCACTCGGTTGTCAACTTTGTTATTTAACAGTTAATTGTATATTCTGCTATTACACTGTATCCATCTGTTGCTTATTCATAATGAATATACAAATGTTTTTTTTTAGTTGTTTTTTTTGTAATTTTTGAGCAATGATTCCACATGAATTGGTCAACAGATGTCAAGTTCTTGTTTTATGAGTAAAACAAATTCAATCAACACATCCAAGTCACTTTCTTATAATGTTGTAATTCTGAGCATGAAAAATATTTATACATGTATCCCAGTATCCCCTGGTCCAGGGTGAGATAAATGCCACATCAAGATCCTACACAGGTTTTAAGTAGCTACGGAAAATAAAACAATGAATGAAGTATTTAAAATCAGAAATCAGAAGAAGTTGGAACCACATGGAAAAAGAGAGAGTAAACAAAAAAAAGCTTGTCAAAACTCGTCAAGTACAATGTAATTTAATTTAACATGTATACATTTTTGCATCATCCCTGGAAAAAATTTTGACTTGAAGGCAACGTCTGAAAATGTAGTTTTCTGCAGTAACGCTGCCATCATGTATGTAATGACCTCTGCCAAGGTCATGCACTGATACCACCACATACATCACAGAAAAATGTAATATTGTCTCGTCTGATCACAATACACGTTTCCACTGGTCCATCCCAGATGGCTTTCAAGCCCGGAGATGTCGATCCCACCTCTGGACAAGGTTAATGAGGACAAGTGGGATTTGTTAATGTAGCTCTAGGTTGTAGAGCTTACCATTTTCTTGGGGAAGATTGGAGGAAGGAGCTAAATTAGCTCTCTGTGTTGTTTTAATGTCCTGTTTCAAATGTCAGCAGACAGAAATCCCTTACCCTGCCTTTAAACAACCAGAGATGTTGAAATGATCGTAATCTTCCATGGTTTGTGTGCAGGGGAAAAGGGACAAATCATGTACCCACAAATACCAAACAGCAACAAAGGACATAACTCTTACCACATTGTCTCCTTACCAAGCAGTCTTGTCCTTGAAAGACCAATAAATATCCAGACTCCAAAATTGTAAGGGCGACTTCAGGTTTATCACCCTCTGCCTTAAAGATCTAGTAAAAGAAAAAAAAAAAAGAACATAAAAAATGTGTACTTACTGTTCCTAATAGTGGCGCATTTTATACAAAGCTGGAACTTTCCTTAGGCATTTGGTTAAATAATGTGTTCACAAACTTTATAGTGCAGCATCATACTGAGATATTTTCAATTCTGCAGAGATCCTGGTTTTACAGCCGAATGAATAAAGAATTGTGGACATGATGCCATTTTATGGTTTAGATATCCTTAATTAAGATGCATTAACCAATCACGAAGATCTGGACTGATTAGAGTGATTAAAAACCAGTCGGGTAAAATCTTGTAAATGCCACACATACAGATTACCATGTACTCCAATTTACAGCATGAAATGGTATCGACTCTTACAGATGAACAGTGATTGCAGCAAAGCTCAGTTATCAAAACATTTTTTTATGCATTCATTTATTTATTTATATGTATACTATACTTAAAATGTAAGGAAGGATATTATAAAATATATTGTGGGTTATAGTGGCCTAACCCTTTCTTTACATGAAATATACAACTCCAGGTTGCCTCCAGAAGTCTGGTGCTGTCAATGACACATGCAGACAATGATTTATTTCAATGATTTTTTTCTTCTTTACAGCCAACAGGTCTCAAAGCATCAGTCAGGTCTACCAATTTGAAACTTTACACGATTCAATGACAGTGGACCAGAGTAACTTAAAGGGAAAATTATACAAAAACAACAGTAGTTTAAGTACTACACCTCAGCAGGCGACATACTGAACAAGAATCCTCCATCACACCAAACCAACTTTTCTAATAAACTGTGGTGTAGATGTTGGTCTGCTTCAGTGATTTTATTTCTTTTAAGGGGAACTATTATGAAAAACACGTTTTCTCTTGCTTTAACATATATAAAGTGGTCTCCCCTCAGCCTGCCAACTCAGAGGAGGAGAGCAACCAAATTCTGCAGTGTCTGTACAGCCGCCCGGATGAGCCGTGTGATGTGACTTCGACGAGCCGTTCAGATTCTGCTCCCTTTCGTTACGCAACGAAAATACGATTTACATAGTTCGGCCTCCGATGCGTGAAACCACGCCCACAACTAACTCCGCCGGCCGGAGCTTCCGCCATTTTTTCGTAGCGGTGTATCGCGTCATTCAGGCAGCCAATCAGCACAGAGCCTCATTATCATAGCCCCGCCCACTCAGAATCCTGCATAGATAATGAGGTTAGAGAATGGGAAGATAAAGACATGGCTCAGAGGCTGAATTTCTAATTTATTTAGCAAAAACAATCAAAAGCTTCTTTTTAAGACATTCAAGGCCTGTTTAAAATAGGTATCAGATGCCATAATAGGTCCCCTTTAACATTGTTAAGTGACTTTTAAAACTCAAGACCAGCTTATTCTACAAGTATTGAAATTATTTATTTTTTTAATGTACATTCCGATGAATATTGTTTCTTGTCATTTAATTACATGTTTACTTGTGTTTTGTCTTCCCAGGGGACCAATGCTTCTTCTAACTCAGACTCTGAACTGCATGCTCATGTACTGTATGCTGCTTTTCTTAGGTTTTAATAAATGGCATGTTTATACATCGAACCACAGAAAAACAACAATCGTCCACTGTGCTCCCAGTGGGCCTTCAGCAAAAGAATCATAATTCCTACGAGCTTTATTTGGCTAATGTGTTTGTCCTATTAAAAGGAAGTTGTTGAGTTTTTATTTCTTTCTGAATAGTCTTTAAGAAAAGTCAACTTTGTGATTTCTCTTAAAGTCTCCATGTTTTTTATTGTTGTTTGTCATGATCTTGGTTTCTGTTGGTTTTCATGTGCTCTTTATCACTGCTATTCTGCATTTTTATTATGTATTTTTTTAACTGTTGTGATTCAAGGAATTATGCTTACTTTTTGTTGCATTTGTTTGTTTTTTGGAGGTTTTTTAGCTCTGTGCTGCATTCAGGAGCTTCTGATCTGTCTGCCTTGTCCTCCTGTCATCTTCCCTGATTATTGTCACCTGTGTCTCGTTTTCCCTGATTGTATCATCTGCTATTGAATATTTTCCTACATTTCTATCAATCCCTGCCAGTCCATAACCGTTCTCTCTGTCGTGTTTTTTTTTTCCCCCCCCTAATATGCTGCTTCAAGAGCACGTTCTGGTTAAATAAAAGACTTACGTTTGGGTCCTACTCCTTAAATTCTGGCACTTTTTTAATAAGCTACCATTCCATTTTCTGTTTAAGGAGATTTGTTTTTATGTCTTGAAGTGCAAGTAACAGCATCTGACAAAACCCTTTTGTGTTAACCATCATCACAGTCACAAAAGAAAGTCTCATCTTAAATGATATATGAAGGACTATGTTACTAACTTTATAATTTCCATTTTGTTGCAGGTAAGGTTTTGAGTGAAAGAGATGCATCTGACTGTTTCCGTCAATAAAATGCATGTATAAATATAATTTTCTGGGTTTCATCTTTCTTTTTTAAGACATGTCTGAACATATGTATACATAAGAGATTACAGAGAACACACCAACATATTATTTATTAATTCAGGACTTATTAAATTTAAAGAAATAGTTGAGTTACAGACATTATTAGTTATGCATAGGGCAAAAAGAAAAGTATTACCAAGTAATCTACAGCAGTTGTTTGTTTTTTCAAATCCAGAAGTTATAGAACATAGAAGGAAATATAATTTCAAACATCAGCATGCAAGGACCACTCTTAAGCAGATGTGTACATCGGTTGTGGGAGTAAAACTGTGGAACTCTCTACAGAATGATTTAAAGGAATGCACAAACTTACTTAGGTTCAAAAAAATGTATAAAGATAAAATATTTAAGTTATATGATCATGAATAGACTGGGACTTAAGCAGTATTATTAATATATGTGGTTGGTTCTATTTAAGTGTATATTTTTGTAAATATTGGTTACATTGACTGTTCTTTTTGTTTTGGTATTTAATAAGGGGCAGGTAAAATAAGACTTGTCTTCATCCTGCTCCTTTTCGGTCATGGGTGTGTAGATCTAGATCCATGGTGTAGATTGACCACCATGCACAAAATAAATAAATAAATAAGAACCTAAGTACATTTAACCAAAGTGTTTAATAAATTCAAAGTTTTTATGTTTTACTAAAATAAAAAAAAATGTGGTCCAATTTAAGTTACTCTGGGCATTACATAGTCAGAGGAACAAAAAGTAAATTAAATAAAATTATACTTGATAATTGACAGTATGATTGAGCAATTAATTGAAAATTAACCAACATTCAGAGCCTATGAGTAACATTATCTTTCCAAGGTCATTTATTTAACTTTTTTTGTTTTGTTCTTACCTTCCCTACTATATTTGTTGTATTTATTAATGAGTAACAATGCCCTAAAACTACAGAGAAACACTGATGTGGTGGGGAAAATAAAAGTGGTGCACAACAGGCAATGTCCTTTGCAGCTTAACTATCAGATGAATGGATGAATGAAGAAATAAATGAATAAATGATTGATACAAAAATGTAAGACTGTTATATTGATATTATGCCTTCAAAAGTGGCTCAGTAAACCTAAGCTAGAGGCTGTTAATGATGTCTGATGGTAATAATACGTCCATTAGCTGAAACACATTTGTCTGATTAGCATACACTGAAGTAAGGTAAAGTTAGATTTCTAGGCTCACATACCTTCCACGTGTTTGGTGCTTTCTGTCCCGAGTAGAGGACGAGGCGACCATAGTGTTTCAGCTTCCAGGTGTGACTGGCAGCCATGACAGATGTTTGTGGACAGTTTCTATCAAGGACACGGCGGACGAGCTAAAGGCTGATTTTTGGTTCCGCGTTACACCAACGCAGAGCCTACGCCGTAGGGTACCGTACGGTGCGCGTCGCCGCGTACCCTACGCCGTAGGACAGGGCGGGACACCGTGGGACCACTGGGCCTTTTATAGGCCTATCAGACTAATAAGAAAACACAAACCCATCGACCTCAAGGTAATATAATATACTTATTAGATGGCTGTTATTAAGCATAGGTAGGCTATATGCTTAATGAAAATAGACCATCTTATTAGTACTTTTATGGGAAAAAAGAACTATGTATGCACTATTATGTATACACATACATATACATATAGTGAAGATCAAACTTTTGGACACACTTCCCCATTTGTTTGAATGAGAAGGTACGTCCAAACTTTTTGGTCTGTACATATTATGTATATATATATATATATATATATATATACATAGGCTACGTGGTTCCCAGTATTCCAAGTAAGATACTAATAAGATGGTCTATTTTGATTAAGCATATATTATATAGGCTCATTTAAAAGAGACCATTTTTTATTCATATATATATATATATATATATATATATATATATATATATATATATATATATATATATATATATATATACAGGGGTGCACACTAGCCGGTACTCGAGGGCTAGTCTACTGTATGTTTTAGATGTTTCCCTGTCTTCAACACACCTGATTCTAATCACTGGTCGTCATCAACATGTCATCAAGGTTTACACAACTATGTTGGTGACACAGCCTTGCGAATGAGATGTGTACCTGCTGTACTCTACTGCCCTAAGTTTTCAGCAACTTGTGCTTTTTATTATTTTACCTTCTTTTCTCATAATTTTATTTCATTTTATTTGTTATTTACTGTTTAATTGTGTCTTGCCGCTTTTAATGTTGATGTAAAGCACTTTGAATTACCTTGTGTTAAATTGGGCTATATAAATAAACTTGCCTTGCCTATTTTGTACTTTTTTAATTTAGCATTTTATTGGTTTTAATGTTATATTTCATGAAATTAACAGCAGACACTGGAAGGGCAGAAATAAGAAAACCCCCAAAACAGGACTGATCTACAGGTGGAAGCCAACCAACATTTTTTTCCCACTCTTAATCTTTTCTGACTGTTTTTTGGCTAGTTTTGTATTTGGCTAGGATCAGTGTCACTACTGTTAGCTTGAGAGATACCTGGATACCTGCCAGTCCAACTCCTCCAGGATGGTATCAATACCTGCCATTGGCAGACAGGTTTGGCACATCTCCCAGCGTGGTCTCAAGAGTATGGGCGAGATTCCAGGAGACAAGCAGTTACTCTGGAAGAGCTGGACAGGGCTGTAGAAGGTCCTTAACCCATCAGCAGGACCGGTATCTACAAGGAGGAACAAGCTGAACACTGCCAGAGCCATGCAAGATGACCTGCAGCAGGCCTCTGGTGTGAATGACTACGTTTACATGAAGTCAAAATTCGGGTTATAGCTAATATTCCGTTTACTGAAACATTCGGAATATTTTGTTTACATGCGTGAGCACAGGGTTATCCCTGTTTACATGGTGATTAATCATTCGGGATATCTGGATCAAACCAGCGATGCACGGAGAACGTGATGACGCAATTACCGTCATTTCCGCTTCTTCTTCCTGTATCCAAATTCAAAACAAATGCTCCTTCGCGCAACTTTTCGCTCACCTTCTTGAAAATCTCGCTTCCCGGTACTTTCTACCGTCTACAAATGCCAAAATGTTCATATCCTTCATTAGATTTATGAAATGATTAGTCTCCTCCTCACTCCAAAAGTGTGGCGTGGTCTTGCGTTTCGCCGTGTTTATAAGAACTTCCTGGACTCAAAAGACCAGGATTCCTTGCGAACAGAGCATGCGCAGAAAACAAATTAATGTTCCGTTTGATGGGGATATTCCGTTTGGCGTTTACATGACCGAATATTCGGGTTTTAAAAGGAGTAACCCAGGGGTCATTTTCAGGTTTTTAAAAACCGGAATATGAGCAAATTCGGGTTATTCAAAGGGGTTATTGGTGTTTACATGGCCGTGCAAATTCGGGTTATTGCCAATATTCGGGTTTTAAAGGGGTTATTGAGTGCATGTAAACGCAGTCATTGTCTCTTATCAAACAATCAGAACCAGACTTCATGAGGGTGGCCTGTGCTCTTTGCCCAGCACCATGGAAAATTGACAGGTCTGTTACTTGCACCCTCGACTTTCCACGAATGAGAGAAGGTTCACTCTGAGCATATGTGACCGATGTGACAGGGTCTGGAGAAGCCATGGAGAATGTGATGCTGCCTGTAACATTCTTCTGCGATGGTCTGGGGAGGCATATCCCTAGAGTTAAGCAAGAGAAATCTACAGCCTGTACAAAAGCATTGTGACCGTCATTAGGTATCGTGATGAAATCCTTGGACCCATCGTCAGACCCTTTACTGGTGCAGTGGGTCCTGAGTTCCTCATAGTGCACTACAATGCCTGGCCTCATGGTGAGGGTATGCATGCAGCTCCTGGAGGATGAAGGAATTGATACCACTGACTAGCCCCCGTGCTCCTCTGAACAATATCTACTAGAATAGCTCTGGGACATCATGTTTTGGTCCATGTTGCCACCAGGTTGCACCTCAGACTGTCCTGGAGCTCAATGATGCCCTGGTCCAGATCTGGGAGGAAACCATCCATCCTCTCATCAGGAGAATATTGTCAGCAGATTAGCCTGCCGTCTCATTTTTTTCACTTTGATTTTAGGGAAGTCTTTGAATTCAACCTTTTGTTGGTAATTTTCATTTCCATTAAACAATAGCATCCTTTTTTTCCTCACACATTACCCAGTCCATATTGGTGTATATCCACCATGTTTTTTTCTCCAATTGAGATCTAATATATGTGTGTGTGTGTTTTCCTACTATGGTAAACAAAGAATATTATGGACTAATAGAACCTTTCTTTAAGTGTTTAAATACATGGACCCTTTAGTGATTTAGCTGGCACTTTGCAGGCATCCCACCCAGACCGCCAGTCCCGTTGATTTTATAGATAAACCAGGAGAGAATATGAAAATTCAAACAAGACAACCAGTGGAGAAAGGAGAAAAAAAAACAGTCTCCATATGAGGGCATTTCTTTGATGACATCTGCCGTAAAATGTCATAAATCCTTAAGCAATCTTTAAGTAATATACTAATAAGGAATTGGATCGTACCGAAGCAATTACCTATCAGTCCTAGAACAAGATTTATATGACACCCTTGCCAAATTATGGGTGAAACCTGGAGCTTTGGCAGAAATTGTGTGGAGTGGACTATGTCGGTTAAAAAAGGGGGAAAAATAGATTGGAAAATGGGTTAGTTGGTTTCTCTAAGTGGTCTTAACAGCTGGCTTGCCACCATATACCTGTAGCCTTAACTTTAAGAATGGGACGAAGAGTCTCCTTTGGTGGGCTGCGCGTATTTGCAGTTCTCGCCTCTATGGCAACCCCATAGATGAACACGAATATTCATAATGGACCAAATCGCGCTGTGATTATGGACCAGTGATGTCAGCAGCTGGAAACGCTCCGCTGTGTTTAGGCTGATTTATGGTTCCGCGTCACACCAACGCAGAGCCTACGGCGTAGGGTAGAGATGCACTACAGTGGCAGCGGTGGATGTATGGAATACATTAGATAGGGATTTGAAATTATGTAGAACCTTAACCTTATTTAAAAAAAACATTGAAAAGAAAGGATGAACGATGCGATGCTTGCCATGTTGTGTTAGTTGGGTATTATTTAATTAGTGATTTGATTTGATTTGTTAAGGATGAAGGTAACATGACTGCACCTTTATTTTGAATTTTTTTTTTTTATTTCTTGAGGAATTTTTGTTATCACCATGGAGGCAATTTGTTTTACTGTCAGTCTTTTCTCTTACTTCTTGCTTTCATCTCATTACTTTAATTAATCTTTTTGAGGGTAGGCAAATAATAAGCTTTGCTTCAGCCTACACCTTTTTCGGTATGGATGGTATTTGTATATTGGATTTTTTTTGTAATGTTTTCTTTGAACAGTGTATTCGTTTGCTTGTTGTCATTTTTATTTATTTATTTATTTATTTATTTATTTATTTATTTATTTATTTTTTGTGATGTGACATGACCGAAATAAACTAAACTAAACTAGGGTACGCGGCGACGCGCGAGGTAACCTCAAGCCTGATTTATGGTTCCGCGTCACACCAACGCATCGTCTGCGTCGATTTAACGCGGAACCATAAATCAGGCTTTTGGCGTGATGGTGTGGCGCTGACGGCAGCTGGCTGGAGGTCTGGTGAGGAGAGAGCATCCTCCGTCTTGCCTGTGACCTTTCCCTGGTTTCCACATCCTCCTCCTCCGCCGACACGTACCTCTCTCACACGCCACGCTAAGGTGACTTTCAAGTTTTTGTTTTGGTTTTGCACCCCCACACCTCCCCTCCCTCCCTCCCTCCCCTCACTTTTACGCGCAATGAGCGAGCGGCACAAAGGCGCACATCGAGGACGCAGCGGCCGCGCGGACCGCCCAGGCTGTGCGTGAGGACAGAACTGCAGGTACGAGGATGAGAGTCTCTCATCTGCTCCAGCGCGTCCACGGCGCTCCGTGTCATGCGTAGCGGGGGTTTCAGGGACTCACATCAGCTCCAGACGGATCCCTCTTACAAAAAACACGGAGGACTGGGGGGGCTGACGGCAATAATCCTTCCCATTCAGCATTTCACAATCTGGATTTTTATTTAATTGTCTGCCTCGCGTCTCAGTGTCATAATGGACAGGCTGCACTCCTCCATGCGTAAAAGGCTCTATAGTTTGCCACAGCACATTGGCCAGAAAGCGTCCATCATGGGGGAAGGAGAAGACGCAGACAAGGACACCCGGAGGAAGAGCATCAGGATGAAGCCTCTGCCGTCGCCGACCTCTGGGGGAAGCTGCAAAGGCATAAGTGGGGAGTCTGGGATCATGGAGACGGACATAGGGAGACCGATGAAAACCAGCTCCAATGGAGATTGCCGGAGATTTCGAGGCAGCCTCTCGTCCATCACGAGTCGGCACATGCACGACTCGGACTCGGCCGAGGAGAGACGCCTGATCACCGAGGGGGACGTCACCCCGAGCGAGGAGAGCCCCCCCGGGGCTGAAGAGAGCCCCCCCGGAGCTGAAGAGAGCCCCCCCGGGGCCGGAGCAGGAGCGGACCAGGGCGCGCAGGGCGCCAGCGGCGGCGCCCCGGCGCACCAGTCCTCGGACCAGCAGTCCGCCTTCATAAAGTTGGATGGGATTGATCAAATTCTGCCGGACGACGAGAGATTATACCAAGCAGGGTTCATCCACAGGCAGCTGGGAGCTATGCTTCAACCGGGGGTCAACAAGTTCTCCCTGAGGATGTTTGGGAGTGAGAAGGCTGTTGAACGGGAACAGGAGAGAGTTAAATCTGCTGGGTTCTGGATTATTCACCCCTACAGTGACTTCAGGTAAATACTCATACCTTTTTTTTGTTTCCCTGTAAAGCCTTCACTTTTAATGTCATGAACAGGCCTATAGCCTATTTGTTTCTGTCTTTTAGGGTGCTAGTCGTTCATTCTCAAATTCAGTGTTGCACCCCCTTGACAGTTTTACTTCTCTAACTATTTCATGATGGAGTATGATATTTCACAGTGTATTCTAACATATAATCAAATGGCTTGAAATTTTCAGATCAATTTGAATAATTTAGAAACAATTTTAGTCTTCAGCAGGCTTTTTCCCCCCTTTTTTTGCAGTAAGACAGTGTGGCAATTGTATTTTCTTGTCCCAGTATTTTAGAGGCCTGTAGACGTACTAGTCCATATATGGAGCATCCAACACTTGATACAACATGCATATTAGAATTATACTATAACCTGTCTGGGGCATTAATTCTTCAAATTTATACAGTATTGATTCTTTTTTATGATTTCTTCATCTATCTTTGCACCATGGACCCCATCTGTGATAAGACTGGAATGCAGCCTTCATTTTGCATAAGCTTTACCGACATATAATCTCATTATTGTGTTCTTTTACAAATGATGCTTTAAAATGCATAAGGATAAAACATTTTTGTTTCAATAAAACTTAATTTTACTTATACATTAACAGCATTATCTGTTGTAGTGGACAACAGCAGCAAACCTGCGGATGTAAAATAGCCCTGCAGATGTGCTTTTGTTGGTACTGAGATCGTTATTGGCCTTGTGCCTTTAATTCATGACCACATAGAAGCTTGTAAATGACAAGATAGACCCATCCTCATCACCTTTTTGGGTTTTATGCAGGTTATACTCTAAGATATGGACGTTTGTATGCAGTTCATCCGCATTATTACTGGATAGGCTTCTTGATATTCGTTGCGTTTGCCTAATGTAATTACAGATTCTCTGCCTCCCTTGACCTGTCCAGTTTAAGACATTTTGGATAGAAAAAAAAAGCATCTGCTCTCCTTATTTTAGAGCAGGTATAAGGGAATAAACCTCATATATTTTAATTTACTTCTCTATTTAGTGATAAGACTTCTACATTTTCAGTGATGGACTAGTAGCATATAATACATAATCTTATTTCAAAAACAGTTTTTCTGCCTTAAGAGCAAATGTCTTTGAAAGGTATGAGATACTCACAGCCCCAAGTTGTAAGTGCAAAAGTCGAGATAAAACTCTTCAAAGAGCTGAAGACACACTCAATTTATCTGACATCTATCTTTATTTTTTGGTTGAAGTGCATGCTAAATATTGAGTATTTAGAAGTCCAAAGCTGACCTGAGAAGTTTTTCTTTTTTTTTTTTTCCTTTAACTCAATGGTGTGTGTGAGTAAGAGGTCGATTTATATGGTAGAAATAGTTATATATATCCACAACAAATAGAAGCACAATTGAGAAAAGGTCTAAACACAGTTTGGACATACCTCAGGGAAGTAAAATATGTAATAGGTATTATACATTTGCCTTTTTCATTACGCTCCTCCCAGCTGGTTATGTTTTTCCTCCGACCCCATCTGTTCTTTTGCTCACTGTGTTAAATGTCACAAGGAAGGGTGATTTGGGGCTTGGGGAGACTGTCCTGATACTGAAAGGTCAGAGATTTGGCGCTGGCCATTTGGATTTGAAGTGTCTTCGAGCAATATGCTAAAAAAAAAAAAGGGCTGTTGAACCCAGCAATCAGTGACACAGATTGCAACATTGTCAGTGAGTTTAAGACAAATGAATTGATGAATGTAAACGCACCGTGAGACAAGTTAAAATTAGGTTGACCCTTACCTTGTTTGGAGTCTAAGAGCGGATACTGTATATAACCCTGATTAACATGCTGACGGTCTGAGAGCAGTTTGCTTCTGGAGCAAACCCTCAACACTAATCTTTGTGTCACACAACCTTACAATTAAAACCGCAATGATGACAACCAATAAAAAAAAGGTTTAAATTGAACAGTTAATTCTTGGCTCAATGACTAGCATGAACAAGCCAAAGCACACATAACACATGGTTAGTGTGTTATTAAAGTAAATTAGAATCTAGAAACCTTTGTACTTGTGACATGAAGAAAAATTGTACTAGATGTCAGTATGTTACCATCTGTTAAAATCAGGATCAGAGACAGTAACAAAGCCGACTGCAAATGAATCATGCAAGAAGATGAGTGGGACCTTCGTAATGGACCCAGAGAGAAGAAATGTGAATGTGACCAAGTTTTATTCCTACATCTGCATCAAAGCTCTGGCAGCATAAGCTCAAATTAGAGTGTCACAACGAATCACGGAGTCATCACTGTGCCGGAATTCAGCAAAATCTCCTCTTGTCAAGTTTTGTATAACGCTAAGAAGCAGGGGAGGGGCAATATCTTGCAAGGGGAAAAGGCAGATTAAAAACGGCATCATAATCCAATCTACAGCCTCATTTCCAGATCCAAAGCTGAGCAGCCTCCTTCGATCCTGAACAAACAGCTCCCTGCGAGCAGATGTGGTCGGCTATCCAGAGGATATACATGCAGCACCACCAAAAAAAGAAGACACGCAGACTATTTCACAGCTTGATTGGCAGAATGATACTGCTCTCACAGAGCAGATTCCTTATCTTCATATGTTCAAAACCATGCAACTATTATTTTCCTACCTGTTTGCACAATGCCATTGATTATGTCAAAGCAGCAGCATTGTGCAGAGTTCTAGACAAATGATTAGGCGCAATATTAGGATGCAGCTCTCTGATCGTGAAGAGCCTTTTAATTATCTTGTGATTCAGGGCCCAGAAGACACATCTGTCGGAAAGTCTTCTGAATTTCCCTGGAGAGATAGAAAAGAAGATGTCACAAATTACTTTTTTTTTTCTTTTTGCTCAGTGAAGGCTTTATCAAGCTTTACAACTGTGTTTCCAACACTATTGGGTGGGGGGGTCAGCTGCTGTGCAGTTTCTGTCATTCAGTTAAATCCCTTCACAACAGTCAGACCAATCCTTCCATTCACTCTGTAAAGTCTGCTTTTGCAAGTCTTTCACTGCTCCCACACATCCGGCTCTACATTCAGGTGTCACCTTAGACAGAAGCACAAAGAAAACATCTGAACAGACATCTTACAATATTGTTTCTACAGTATTGTCTTTCTTTTTTTTTTTTAAACGGGGGAATACTTCAAAGAAAAGCCTGGCCGAGTCACCAACGTGCATCTGTCATCTGTTTTCTAGCATATTCTGGACACGAAGGCATTTGTTTTGTCTATTTCTCTTATTTTATTTTTTATAAGCAGTTTCTGATTTGATGTTTTCATTCTTTTCCTAAGGGAAGCACAATCTTTTTTAATATCCTTCATCAGTCCAAATAGAGAAAAAGCTTTTTGAGGAATTTCTCTGTTTGAGAGTAGTTCTGATGAGACTCTTCAGTTCTGTTAAAATATGTGTGCACTTGTTACAGATAAACTGAGAATAGTGGCTGTAATATTATTTTGAGACACAACCTTAATCTAGGCATTAGAGTCCATATCAAGTACTGTTGAAGAGATAGTTACCTGCTGTATCTGTATATGGGCTCAATAAGTGTGTGTTGTGTTTGTGAGCAAATTGGACCAGCATTCTCTGTTTCACTTGGGGTGATTGCAGTTGATTTGAGAGTACACTTTGCTATCGATTAGTTTGGTTCTCAATGGGTAACCAACTCCCTATCAATAGAGCAACATGCACAGCTGTGACAGGGGTGGTTCGTCGTGATTCGTTTTACAGTGGCTGCAGGAGTCGGAGCGAGTCACACAGTGATTAAGACAACAAGAGAGTCGGCCTGTACATTTGCAACTCTATTTTCTTTTCACAGTTTAATTCCTCAGCTAAACAATGTTTAGGGCAGTGGTCCTCATTCCTGGTCCTCGGGAGCCGCTTTCCTGCATGTTTTTGATGTTTCCCTGCATCAACACACCTGATTCTATTTAGTGGTCATCACTAATGTTTCCTCCAGGTCTGCACAGTTCTGTTGGTGACACAGTCATCTGTATTAGGCCTGTGTTGAAAAAATCGATTTCCCAATTCTAAATCGATTCTCATATTAATTCCTAAAAATCGATTCATATGTCTAAAGATCGATTTTTTTTTCTTTTTATTTATTTATGTATTTTTTTTCATCATTACATTACAACTTTTGGTTATTTTTTTGTTTATCCCCAAAAAAGGAATGTTTTGTTGGACACGAGAATAACTGGTGCCATGTTTTTGCCTTTAAATATGTTTAAAGGTATGAAAACATTAAAGTGTTGGGTTATAATTGCATAAATTGTCTATATTTCATTACTTTATACACTGTCTTGGGGTTACATTTGCAAAAATTGCTAAAACCAAATGCTCAAAAATTAAAAACCAAAATAGACCGAAAATGGAACAAATAAAAACGGAATGTGGGAAAAAATAAAACCGATTTCATCCGTCTCTGTTTGCTGCCCTGGATCTGTTCGGTAATTCTGACCCACATGATGTTTCTGAAAGCAGTTCTATTAGCATTCTGGGAGCTGATTGGTCCTTACAGCATCATTAGCTGCCAATACTTGCTGTTGAATCTCAATATAATACTAGTATTAATATTTTGCATAACTACAGTCATATAATTCATGCAACAGCTCAAAAAACAGTTTTAATAACACTAACCCAAATCAAATCGGAATCGAATCGGATCGAATCAAATCTTGATAATCGATTCTGAATCTTAAGAATCGGAATCGAATCGATTCTTGACATTTGAATCGATCCCCAGCCCTAATCTGTATCAGGGTTTACTGGAGCAGGGAAACATCTAAGATATGCAGCCCAGCGGCTCTCGAGGACCTGGAATGAAGACCAATGGTTTAGGGTAAAATTTAAGTGTGAGTTTATAAATTATTGTCCTAACATGGACTGTATTTTTAGTCTTATAGTGCTAATCTACATGGTAAGGTGAAGAAAGCGGTTACTTGATGCTACGTAGGATGGATTCCAGTCTCCATTAAATAATTCCTTCTTTAATGTAGTGAGGGTAAAACATGGGGATTACAGATGGTTCTGGCTGGGCCTGAAAGTGGGGTAATCAAAATAGGCTGCTGTGCTCATCCACCAATATTAGGAGCCAAGAGATTATTACAGCACAATTTATTTAATGGAGGGAGCCCAGGGAGGATGTGCATGGCCAAAGGGTAGAAGTGGCAGTTATAGTGGCAGAATGATTGAACGGCAGCATGTGACCTCAAGAGGCACACTTCTATGGGTTTGTGAAATTAGTATGCATGATGACAACTGTAAAAGAATGCCATTTTCTTTTCTTCGTCCTTGTTAGTTTGTAGTTTTTTCAACATAAAAATAGTATTTTCTCTTTCTGGCCTGTGTGTCATTTAATTCTGCATGATGTGCTGGTCAAAGAGTGGAGTTTAACCTGTAATCTTAAAGTCAGATTAATTCGATTGATTGGACATCATACACATTTTCAAAATGGGAAAAAAATGCTCTAGATATTTTCTGAAAAGTGCACTGCTTACCATCATTCAGTGAGCATTTTTGATCCATTTTAGTCAGCTGACAAATGCTCCATGCCATTCCTGTTTAAGATTGCTCCGCATTGCCTCATCAACTTTTAATCTCCCCAGGTGGATATGCCAACGAGCCGTCCGAGAGCCCTTCTCAGGCTTTTCCTGTTCGACCACATTGTAGTGTCAGAGTTACTTTAATTAACCACTGGACAGATGTGATTATTGTCTCATTAACCAGTGGTAAATATGTCGGTTTTACTTATCTCAAGATTTAGTGGTAGAAAATGGACAAAATGTGTATTTGTTCATTTAAAAATTCTATGCTTAATCATTCCTCATCAAGCTATACCTCAAAGATTCAAATCGTCGTTTACTACTGTATTCCTGGAAGAGCATTGATCAGTCTTTTTACTTTTAATAAATGGTATGAAAGTAGTTGCACGTGAGGAAGTAATTGCAACTCTGAAACAGTCAATGACATGCTGTTGTTTGCATCAATATTTTACTTTCATTCAAACAGGGCTACTTCCAGATCTAATTGTTTATATTAAATTTAAATAATTTAAAAGTCACTTTAGTCAACAACATTACATGATGTAGATGTAATCTTCCAGTGATACCCAAGAGGGCATTATCTTCATTAGTAAAAAATGAAAAAAAAGAAGCGGGGTTTACACATAGAAAACCTGTAATGGAAACTCCCAAATAACACAATAACCTTTTTAGGCTTCCAGGAGATGGTTTTTCAGGTGGTTTGATAATCCAGTTTAATGCGAACGTTTAATGGAAACACTTTTCGCACATTTCCACACCCCTGGTAGCTCTGGCTGTGACAGGTCCATCTAAAGTCATCAAAAAATATAGTTTCCAGATGTTTTTGGCCTCACTGAAATGATGTATTTGTGATGTACTTAATCATTATGCATCATTGCATTACATGAGGGCTTTGCCGCTGAATAATCATTTGAATAATCATCCGCCACCTTCATCATCTGACTATTTCCTCAAAGGCAGTAGTGGCAATCACAATAATTTTTTCAAAGATTCAAGGATGTATTTGTTCATCTTCTTCAATGTTTAGATTTTCTTTTTTGTTGTTTTGAAGAGAAGTCCCCCAGGATGAGATATGGAGAGTTATGGAAAGAGAAGAGTTATAGAGAGAAAAACACAATTTAATGGAAACACAGTTGCCCCCGTGGTACCGCCCTTGACGCAAATTACGAGTTTCGCTTTTCTTTTGCGATAAAGTGTAATGGAAACATGACTATTGATAATGTGTTTGGCAACGATTCAGCCATCTACATCATAACCAGACTGGTAAACAGACTCAAGAATTGTGGTTTTAGTTATCCACCTGGAATTAGTAAAGAGTTCAATAATGGAAAAGATAAAAAAAAGTGAACTCCCCCAAATATTCTGGTTTCCAGCAGTCAACACAGCACAGCAATATGTATTTGGTGGGAATATTTGGGATGGTGTGAAGGAAAAATTGACTTTTCCTTAATGTCAATGAATGCTTCTCATCCATGGTGCAGGTACATTATTCACACATGCTTGAGGGGAAAATTGTGAAGAAAACTACTCTTTCTTGATTTTTTTTTTTTAACCTTTGTTTAAAGTTTTAAAGCCACACAATTAATGTAACAGTGCAGGGCGATTCAGAGCAAAAAAAGCTTTTCCTGATGCACCCCATGCAGGTTTAAGATGTATTAATTGGTGAACGTCAACTTTGATTGGTTTCTTTATAGGGCTGGGGATCGATTCAAATGTCAAGAATCGATTCGATTCCGATTCTTAAGATTCAGAATCGATTATCAAAATTTGATTCTATCCGATTCGATTCCGATTGTGATTTGGGTTAGTGTTATTAAAACAGTTTTTTGAGCTGTTGCATGAATTATATGACTGTAGTTATGCAAAATATTACTACTAGTATTATATTGAGATTAAACAGCAAGTATTGGCAGCTAATGATGCTGTAAGGACCAATCAGCTCCCAGAATGCTGATAGAACTGCTTTCAGAAACATCATGTGGGTCAGAATTACCAAACAGATCCAGGGCAGCAAACAGAGACGGATGAAATCGGTTTTATTTTTTCCCACATTCCGTTTTTATTTGTTCCATTTTCGGTCTATTTTGGTTTTGAATTTTTGAGCATTTGGTTTTTAGCATTTTTTGCAAATGTAACCCCAAGGCAGTATATAAAGTAATGAAATATAGACAATTTATGCAATTATAACACTTTAATGTTTTCATACCTTTAAACATATTTAAAGGCAAAAACATGGCACCAGTTATTCTCGTGTCCAACAAAACATTCCTTTTTTAGGGATAAACAAAAAAATAACCAAAAGTTGTAATGTAATGATGAAAAAAAAAATACATAAATAAAAAAAAAAAATAAAAAATAAAAACAAAAAACAAAAAAAGAATTGGGAAATCGATTTTTTCAACACAGGCCTATTTCTGTACAGACTTCCAAAATTAAAAATAAGAAATAGATTTTAAGTATAATTTGCAAAAGAAAAAGCACTGCTTCTCTTGTGCTGACCTCTGGATGCCAGCCGAAGCACTGACCATGTCCTTCCCTCGCGCTGCTCCATATACATACAGGTTGACCTTTTCAGTCCTGCCGGTGTCTCAGGTGGATTCTCACACCCTCCGTCCTTCTGAAATTGGATTGTTCCTTTGCCTATCAAGATGTGAAACTGGCACCAGCGTGTTGCTCTGGGGCTTAGACACATTATGAGAAGCATAATATTGAAAATAATTTAAATTTAATCTAACACACTCACCTTTAGAAAGTCAGCAACACAGGCAATTTTCTATTACATTCAGAGCCAGTTAGCAGAAATTGCTGGAAGCGATATATGCAGGTGAATTATTTCGACGTCCATATTTCGTGTAATAGACTGGACTGCCAACATCTTTCACTGTCCTGCACTTTCATCATTGTTCTGTCCGTTATCCTTTGACTAAGTGAATTATTAAATAAACAAATGCTAAATAATTAACATAACAGCTTAAATTTACTCTTTGCAGGAAAAGCTGCTGTAACAGTTGTGTAACTCAAGAAACACGTTTGAATCTGACTGACTGATTAAGCTCATAGGTATTAAGTTATTCTGGCATCTCCCTTGAAGACTGCTCACCAAATGAGGAGCTCAGTTCTCTCAGCACTCAGACCCCCCGATAAAAAACAAAAAATGGATAAATAAATTAAGAGGATGGAGAAAAATAAACACTTTTGTATGCCAGCAGCTAATACCCAGGAGAACCAGCAGTTGCACTGCTCAGTTCATTGGCTAATTTATTAATTAGTTGATAAACTGATAAACCACAAAGTGGACTGGAGTGACCGAGCACCAGTGCAGGTATTTGCTTGTGCAGACAGCGTGTTGTTACATTACAGCTATCGAACCTTGTACCTGTTCAGCCGGGTGAACTTATCAGATTTTCTAAACACAGTTTCCTCACTTATTTTTAGGGCTGGGGATTGATTCAAATGTCAAGAATCGATTCAATTCCGATTCTTAAGATTCAGAATCGATTATCAAGATTTGATTCGATCCGATTCGATTCGATTCCAATATTGATTTGGGTTAGTGTTATTAAAACTGTTTTTTGAGCTGTTGCATGAATTATATGACTGTAGTTATGCAAAATAGTACTGCTAGTATTATATTGAGATTAAACAGCAAGTATTGGCAGCTAATAATGCTGTAAGGACCAATCACCTCCCAGAATGCTGATAGAACTGCTTTAGGAAACATCCTGTGGGTCAGAATTACCAAACAGATCCAGGGAGGAAACAGAGACGGATGAAATCGGTTTTATTTTTTCCCACATTCCGTTTTTATTTGTTCCATTTTCGGTCTCTTTTGGTTTTTAATTTTTGAGCATTTGGTTTTTAGCATTTTTTGCAAATGTAACCCCAAGACAGTATATAAAGTAATGAAATATAGACAATTTATGCAATTATAACCTAACACTTTAATGTTTTCATACCTTTAAACATATTAAAAGGCAAAAACCTGGCACCAGTTATTCTCGTGTCCAACAAAACATTCCTTTTTTGGGGATAAACAAAAAAATAACCAAAAGTTGTAATGTAATGATGAAAAAAAAACAAAAACATAAATACATTTAAAAAAAAATAAAAAAAAAAAATCGATCTTTAGACATATGAATCGATTTTTAGGAATTAATACGAGAATCGATTTAGAATTGGGAAATCGATTTTTTCAACACAGGCCTACTTATTTTCATCCTTTTTTTTTTTTAAAAAAGGACCATCAAACCAACGGTCCCACTCTAGTGTTTACTTGGTTGTGTTCAGGCTGCCCTGATTGATCACTGATCATATGCTGTTCAGGCGCATGCTTGTTCTTTATATCATCATGCTTCTCTGGTTGGAGGTTTATCTATCATAGAGTTTTGCTTTTACTATTTCCTTTGCTGCTGATTTACCCCATTGCTGTTATCACGTTCTCCAGATATCGGTGTCGAAGGCACATAACAAGTGAGCGGCCTTTCCTTTAACGCAGCTCTTTACAGTTTAATCTTGACGAATGTAGAGTCGGCTCAAGTGCTTTGGAAACAGTAGGGTCTCCGCTCGGAGAGGACTACAGACCAGTGCGCTGAATAGAGAAGTACGTGTGTGTGGCTGTGGCTGTCATGATTCACAAGAAATACTTCCATGGTTCAATGTATTTGGCCTGGCTCAGCCGCACGGGGAGTCCTGAAGACTACCAAAAAAGAAAATGGATGGATTATGAAGCATGCAGTGACGAGGAAAAGATTGTTCACGCTCCTCTGCTGTGTAGTGGCATTCCTGATTTATCTCCAATATCTCCATAGTCGATAGCTTGTCCTCTCTTTTTTAATGTTATCTATTTTTTTTATACCCCACAAAAAGTCTTTGTCCAGAAAGGGTACTTGGTTTTTGATTCAGGCTGCTGCAAAGTTGATGGATAATGATATTATTCCTGGCTGTGGTTAAACAATCTTGAAATTACAGTCTGAATCGATAAAATTATAATTCTGCCATTGTTTAAAGGCCACTTAAATTTAAATGAGTCTTTAGTTTCGCATACTTCTGTACAACAGGGCAAATTTGATAAACTGCACCTCCCTTTGGATTAGATTAAAAAAAAAAAAAAATTAACCTTCGTTCGTCCCACAAGGAGAAATGAGTCCTCTGCTTTTAACTCATCACTTGTTAGACTCGGAGTAGTGCGCTGCCATGTTTCCGGTGCCCGGGGAGCATTTAGAGTTGAGGGCCTTGCTCAAGGACCCAAAGGGGTTCCCCTCGGATTGCAACCCCTTTGCAATCTGAGAACATGAACCTGGGTCCTCCAGATCCAAGCCCACCAAGTCCACAAAATGTTCTGCATGAACGTGACCTGAAACATTATCACATTAGTCCTGAAGATACATAATGAGAACTCAAGACATATTTCCAGGTATAGTAAGTTGAGCAAACTCATCCAATGTTACATATCACTGAACTACAAAAGTATTCGTGCTGATGGCACCATCACCATGACAGCTGGATGTTTTTTATTCTAAAATTAATAAAATCTTCCTTCAAATTAAAATTAAATTGATATTTTAAATGTGATGGGAAAAGAAAAAAAAAATTCCTCTTTAGCTAATGTCAATACTCTTCACATGAGTAAGTGCTCTGCACACATGGAGCTGCATATTCAATATCCATCATTCATACATTATCTATACCCGCTTAGTCTGATTCAGGGTCATGGGGTGAAAGGCAGTGGCTTGCATATGCAATTTTTTCTTTTTTTTTATCTATCGGCAGTGATCATCGCCTTACTGCAGCCTTTGGTTTGCAATACTTCCTTGTCCATTATAATGTATGATGTTCCTAAGTACATCATCGGATGAGCATGAACGGTAATGATGTGCATGGCAGGGCTACAAGAGGAGAAAGCCAAATTGCATCCAGCCTTTGAATATGATCTATTCTTTTAAACATTGTGTTAGAATTGTGATCCGGGTCTATTTTGATCCATCAAAGCCAAAATGGCTATGGAGAAACAAAATGTAAGTAAATGATATAGAAAATGAAGCGAATATTTGACCATATGTCCCTGAATTTCAACAGAAAAGCAGGTCAAGCAGCAGGACAAAGAGCCGCAGCTGGTAGATCAAAGTTTGTTCATTCTGATGATTTTATTTTTGGTCAATTATCCAAAAACAGAAAAAGGCTTCATTAATTTTTTGTTACCACTGTGCCTTTTTTTCTTGCTCACAAGAATCTCTCAGTATTCTCCTATCCTTTTTAAGAAGTGTTTTTAGAGATGGTTGGAAGAAAAAAAAGGTTGAACTTGGTTGATGCAGTAGTTGAAGATAACTCTACACTTTACCAAAGGTATGTGGTTACGGTGCACACGGTGACCGATACTACGTGCTGCACGCTCTACGCTAGCTTAGCACTTCTGCAGTCATGAAAGAAGACCCACTACATCTCTCTTTGTCTATATACGTTTTTAAAGTCACAGCAGAAGCACTGGTCAGGATCCGTCAACACCCTTCAACATGATCAAAATCACAATTAGTGGCAAAATGATAGGCTGCCAACAATAGTCCACACTTGTAAAAGTGCTTGTACAGTGCATGGCACTAGATGTCCACTCATCATCATCTATGATCCTTTCACTCTCTCTCTCTGTATGTTTCCCGACTCAGGGTTTATTTGTTTGCTGACTTTGAAGATTACCCATGTAGTTTTTATTCCACGGAGCAGGCTGTGCTCTGCGGATCTGAGAACGTCTTTGTAGAGATGTCGAGCCTCTCTTCAACAAGCTATAAAAAGATCCCAGTGGTATGAAAAAAAGAATCAGACTTGGATATTTTGAAACATTTTGCTCAGTGGGCTTTCTGATTACATCTGGTCCCTTTGCAAAGTGGTTGTGGTGATTTCACGATTTTCCAAGAGCTTTCAAGTGTACAATTCCGAGCTGTTCAACCGTCAGAGCACATTTAGGGCTGAACTTACTTCAGTTAGTGGAGTAGGGAAACGCTCTTGGATCTATGGGTCTCTGGAAAGCGTCTAGAGACAACTTTTGTTGTATTAGACGCTATATAAATAAAATTGAATTGAATTATAAAAAAAATGTAATCTATTGGACTCAGGCTGCAGCATTAGACAGTATCTTTGAGGTCATAAGATTTCTGAATGACTGCCAAAACTTTGCCTCAGAAGATGAGTGAAGATAAAGTAAAAGAAATCCCCCAAAAAACAAAAAAGTTGATGATTATTGTACAAGGAAATTGTTAAACCCAGTTTGCAGTGCCTCTTTCTTTTTCAAATGTCCTGCAGCATCACACAGACATAGAAATGCCCCACAGTTAAGCGCAGTTACCTGTACGGCTCAAGAATCCTTGTCTTTAGAGTTTGTTAATAATTGAGGAGCCATATCTTTTCATCACATACTTCTAAAATTCCATCACAGATGTCGCCAGATTTGGACCTATAAATGTAATATCTAAATCGTCTAGTAATTTGCATTCCCAAAGACGGGCTCAGGTCACGCGGCTTCTTTGCTGAAATTTGTCGGTGGTTTTTAGTAAAGGTTCTGTCTTGTAAAAGCAATTGTGTGCTGAAATAGTAAAATGTCTTCTCTCATTTTTTTATTGTGTTGAATAAAACAACGTTGAACAGATGAGTGAAAAATCATACATTAGAGCTTAGAATACAGAGGATCACAACCTCAAATAATGCATATAGCACTTTAACCATATTGCACATGCACAATCCCGCCTCTTTTACCTTGATGTCCCACCAGTGGAACTACGTGTAATCTTATTAATGGATCTCTTTGGGCAGGGTTTCGGGAGGTTCATGCCTTTTACTTGATTTTCTTCTTCTCTACTAAATTCTCTCTGTAGGTATTTAGTAAATCCCTTTGTTTTCTCTTGGCCTAAGGTTAGTGAGATTTCCCTCTACCGCTGATGAAATGTCCTTAGTCTAGGTTTGATAAAAGAGTCTCACTTAAATATAGCGACATGCAACGAGACAGCCTCAGTATCACAAATGCGCTTGCAGTGTTCCTGCTGGCTGTGCCTAGCAAAGGAACCACGATTATGACAGTATGACAGCGGGTGACAACGCAGAAATAGGATTAGCCCATTTAACCAGATTTTTATTTCTTATAGACACTTAAATCTTGCTGCGTTAGCCAACTGGCTTGTTGTAAACCAATGGGCTGCTTTTTTTATTTTGGCAGCAGAGGCTTTTTTTCTTTTTTTGTGATAAGGTGTGTGATTTTATCATAGATCGTCTGCCCCTGTGTAGCTTTTCTAAATTGAAGGGAATTTTTTCCCTATCTCAATATCCTTTCATGCTTAATTTTCAATCCTTTGTTTTTATTTTTTCATGGCAGTGGGCTTAATGAAGCGGTTCCTGTGACCATTATCAATTGCAATTTAGAACTGGTTCTTTTAAAATGATGGCAAAAAAAAATTCACAGCTGAAATAAAACAGCAGTGGAAAGTAAATCGAGCAAGTGTTTCGGTAAATCTTTAATTAAAAAAAAAAAAGACAAAATTAAATTATCGTTATTAGTTCTGGAAATAAACTTGAAGCATGTTGCATTTCTTTATGGAAGTCACATGTCCACAAGCAAAAAACAGAGCCAGAATAACATCAAATTACAATCGTTTATATTTTAGGGTGGACAATGGCTGGGGTGGTGTGGTTTTAAAATGATGTGATTGTGACACTGGACATTTTGGTTGAAGTAAGTGTTTTTGTTAGCACTCAGTAACGTGACACATGACATACAATTAACACTTCCTGATATGCTGGTACGGTTAAATGGAAACAGGGTGAAAACTATAACTAGCATGCTTTTGCAGTGCAAGTCCAGCAGGGCGAGGGTTAGGCTAGGAGCTGTGCTGTGTAATTCAGCCTCACAGCTCATTAAACAGTACTCAATGTTCAGAAGATATACAGAAAAATGTATTCACTTATATGCAGCATATAATCATATATATATGGGTCAATGACGAATACGGATTTTCAACAGGTCAATTTTAAAATAAGAAATAAAAGAATATCTATTGCAGTAGTTCAAACATTAAGAATGTTGTGTACACATAAAAAATATCAAAATGTTTAAGTGATTTCAGAGTTTTTTGTCAAGATGAATTAGCCTTAAAAAAAGGTCATGTGGTGCAACCATGATTCATATTAAAATAAGTATTTTTCAGTATTATACAAAAATGGTTGTTTTTTTAATGGTCGCACCACATGATATTTCATAAAATGGACATAATCAGTCAAACTTTGTTTGTATATTATGATGGAAATATAAATACAAATGTGTTGCAATCTTACACACTACAAGACACTTGGAAATCATGCCAGATAGAAGAAGATTGATTTAAATACATTTAGAGTGATTTCAAAAAGGTTTTCAAAACAAGAGTCCTGGTCGGACGGTCGCACCACATGACATTTTGACGCTTAAAACAACAACAAAATCCCAAATAACTAGTATTTTTTTTGTAAAATTCAAGTGAGTCCATATGTGGTCATATATCTGGTATTTGTTTTATCCATTTAAACCTTTTTTGAATTAAAAAAAATTCAGAAAATATAGGCGTCACGTCATTGACCCATATATATATATATATATATATATATATATATATATATATATATATATATATATATATATATATATATATATGTATATACTGTATTTAGATATATAATGATTTATTTTGCTTGTTATTATTCAGTTCATCCCACATGCACCTGTCAAACTCTTGTCTATTAGTTACAGTTTAGTTATATAACACACACAGTGACCTTGAGGGCAAAACAATAGTCCAAGACGGCCGCTCACACTGGATTTTCTGAGGCGGCGGAACAGATATCAGTCAATTTCCCTTCGATTTTAAGCCACTAACAGCAGGATGCCACACATGGAGTACATGACTACACTGTAAAACGTTCTTGCAGTAGGGGAGGTTTTACCTGCCATATGTAATAATTGCTCAGGGGTCACGTTCTGGGTCTCTGGAAAGCGCCTAGAGATAACTTGTATTGTAAACACACTAAAAGTATTTATACTTTTATTTGTGTGATTGTTGCTGCGGTGGTGATAACTTGTATACACCAAATCTGGGATTTTGAATGCTGTGTCACATGTGTGCTTACTTACACACACAGCAGTTACTGTATACAGCAAAGTTGTGTAAAACCAGCTGGCGACAAATGTTAAAGGGTTAGATTATCCTTTGGGACGTATTTTTTTCTTTCCATGTACTGTTTAAACTGCAGTTCAGCTAATGGCATAGAACAGCTCAAAGGAAGTAAGACTTCTCACATTCGCTTACGCACTAGCAGTTTGTGCACTGGAACGATTTATTCTGTGGAACCAGAGCTTTGTGCTGCTGAAATTGAACACAACTTGAACTTGACTCATAGTGAGTCGGTACTTTTGAGAAAAGGACCCCTAATAAGCAAACCCAATCTTCAAAGGGAAAATGGAAGCAAACATGTTCAAACACAAGTACACACACGCACACAGACGCACACTCGTGTATACACATGCAAGGTTTAATTATTAAAAAGGCAAACTATTTTTAATGCAAAAACTGTTAAATTTCAATCATCAATCAGCCGAAACCCCTTTTGAAAGTGTTAGTTGGTGTTCTCATGGAAGTATAATCTCAAAGTGTTTGTGTCCTGTGCACATTCAGTTAGTGTGATGCAGAATAAAGGGATATGCAGTACTGAACGTTGTGTGCCACAGGAGTTACAGGCAAATACATTTAGATGGTCTTTCAATGCAATAAACATCAAATATACATATCAAAGGTGAAGGTTCTTGCATACATACACGAACAAATACAAACATACTTTATGCTCCCTGTTTGTACCCCTTTAATGCAGACTATGTATACCCTATTCTTACGCCGCTATAGTTAAAATATATGCTCCTCTGAAAGGTAAGCCCATCCCGAGCTGTTTGTAAAGGCTCTTACTATCCCTTGCAGGCAGCCCGCCTAGGAAGGTGAGGAGAATGTGAGAGGCTTATCATGTCGTGAGAGGCACTCTGAGGGTGACAGCATGTTCCTGCTGTCCCTGGTCACCCTACCAGGGAGCCGAGTGGGCTGTGACTCCATCCCCGCAGACAGTGAAATGTCAGGGATCCCTTCATCAGTAAAGTGAACCTTCAGCATCGTGGCAGGCTATGTGGGAGAGATCCTCCGGCTTCTCTTTGACGATGTTTGCTTGTTTCTCATCTTTGCTGGGTGTCATATTCTACAAGGTTGTCTTAAACATACACTCTTTAGTGTTGATGTCCTTGTCATTTAATGTTTTTTTTTTCCTTATTGTTTATTCATTTTTTTTTATATATGTTTTTATTGGCAGATTGTTTCCACAATACAGAGCAAAACAGATGAACATATCTTTTTTTTTTTCCTCCCTCTCCCCATCCCTCCCCCCATGGTTATCATCATTAATTTTCCTTTGGGAATAGCAAAAAATAAAAAAAAAATAAATAAAAAAAAATAAAAATAAAATAAAAAAAATAGTAAATAAATAAAAATAAAAATATACTAATATAGTGACATAGCAAAAACGTAGTAGTGGTGCAATGAATGTAAACTTAAATAAGAAAATAAAATGAGAACGAAACCGAAATGGGTTATCTAGAGATTAATAATTATTTCTTAGATCAATAATTAGCAATTCCAGTAGTAGTCACAAGCTATGCTAGTAAACACTTGAGTCGGAATGTTGTTGAAAGCTCAGTCCTTTGGAGTACTCTCAAATTTTCAAAATAGGTAATAAATGGTTGCCAGCTCGAGAAGAACTTTTCTAATGAACCTCTAATTGTAAACTTTATTTTTACCAATTTTAAGAAATCCATAATATGTTTGAGCCATAAGGCAATAGAAGGAGGCTTTGGGGATTTCCACCCCAACAATATTCTACGTCTTGCTATCTTGTTTATTCATTTTAAACCGTTTCTTTTTGTGTTGAGTAAATATCATGGAACCAGTGGTTTCCATCTGGCAGCAGTAAATAAATTTGACAATTGCATTCTCATTGGATAATTTTCATTTTAATGCATTTATTTGTTTGTTTTGTGTGAGTACTAAAATAAGCAAATTAGTGTGGGTAGGTATATCCCAAATTCTCTCTCCCCACTCAGGAATCTCGTCACATGTGGTGGCTGCAGTTTGCCGTCATTGTACTATAAGCCAGGTTGCGTACCATCACGCCACTTGACTCTGCAGTTTGGGACGCAGACACATATTTGGACTTACCTATGCCTTTTAAAATAGCATAACATCATACAACATAACATCCCACACTGTCGCCACTGTATTTATAGAAAAATGTTCTTCTACGCCAGGGCTCGGCTGCATAATAAAACACAGTAAATGGAGCTTGCTACAGTATGTTGAGGAAGCCTGACCTCCATTAGGAGGCAACCACGAGAGTGAACAGAGGAAATCATGAGCCTTCACCCAGCACATACATGCACACACGTGCGCTCATACGTGTATACAGACATCTATATGTAAATCAGAAACAAAATACAGCACAGTGAATAAAACCTCTGTACTGGTGGCTGCGGTTCTGAATATTGAGCTATATTCAGATTTGTGAACAATTATCCAAAAGATGTAATCTAGTCTCATTAAACTCTGCTGTATTTGATTAACAGCTTTGTGTGGACACATGAGCATTGTCACTGTATCTTTTGCCAGGGGTAGGGCTGGGGATCGATTCAAATGTCAAGAATCGATTCGATTCCGATTCTTAAGATTCAGAATCGATTATCAAGATTTGATTCGATCCGATTCGTTTCGATTCCGATATTGATTTGGGTTACTGTTATTAAAACTGTTTTTTGAGCTGTTGCATGAATTATATGACTGTAGTTATGCTAAATATTACTACTAGTATTATATTGAGATTAAACAGCAAATATTGCAGCTAATGATGCTGTAAGGACCAATCAGCTCCCAGAATGCTGATAGAACTACTTTCAGAAACATCGTGGGTCAGAATTACCAAACAGATCCAGGGCAGCACACAGAGACGGATGAAATCGGTTTTATTTTTTCCCACATTCCATTTTTATTTGTTCCTTTTTCGGTGTATTTTGGTTTTTAATTTTTGAGAATTTGGTTTTTAGCATTTTTTGCAAATGTAACCCCAAGACAGTATATAAAGTAATGAAATATAGACAATTTATGCAATTATAACTGAACACTTTAATGTTTTCATACCTTTAAACATATTTAAAGGCAAAACCATGGCACCAGTTATTCTCGTGTCCAACAAAACATTTATTTTTTGGGGATAAACAAAAAAATAACCAAAAGTTGTTATGTAATGATGAAAAAAATAATACATAAATAAATAAAAGAAAATAACCCCCCCCCCCCCCCCCGCCCCCCCCAAAAAAAAAAAAAAAAAAAAAAAAATCTTTAGACATATGAATCGATTTTTAGGAATTCATATGAGAATCGATTTAGAATTGGGAAATCGATTTTTTCAACACAGGCCTAGAAAGGGGTAGTATTTTTTAGGAGAATTGCCCAACACCAGCTCTGCCGACGTGGCTTTACAGAAGCAGATATTTCAACCTGACTGAGCCTTGAATCAGCATTAATGTATATGAAAGGGCCGGGTTTAAGCAAATTTGTGTTTGGTCGCACGCCGCAAATAGTGCCAAAGGGAAATAACCAGTTGTGTGCAAATCCCAAAAAATTACACTGATCTTCAAACAGCTGCAACTCTCTCATTCCTATAACGACCAAAGCAGTCTACCAGGAGAGGCACAGAGTAGAGCTAAAACGTTATTAACAATGACACAGGCACTGCAAGTAAGTGTCAGGCCAGTTTTTGTAAATGGGGAAAACGCATTTCCCCATTTACAGCTAAGGGAAAAGCAATGCATTGCTTCATTTGGATTTTTTAAATGTATTTATTGTTAAGACATTGCGCTATAGAAGTAAAAAGGAGATTTAGTGTGGCTTAGTTACAATGATTTATTTATCAACCAAGAAAAAGACCAACAATGGAAATTTGTTGTTTGCCACGAACACCAAAGAATTTCTGTCTACCTCTTGACTCTGAGAAGATGCCAGGAGGAGCTATTCATGCCATCTACAGTTACTAACGGGAGGAAACAGCAATACGAAGGACAAATGCCTTGACATGGTGAATGTTTGCGTTTCTTCCTTTGAAGTTTTACGTGTCCTCCTGGGCTTTCTGTATGTGAGCAAGCGCAGTGGTAGCAAGGTCTGTCTAAATATAACTGCACCTCGCAACACGTTGGAACCGTAGATACCCTTTCACTTTGAAGAATTCCAATTACTGTCACTCCGTGTATGTGTGTCTCTATACTGTACGTCGTATTTACGTAAATGAAACCGAGATAACTGTCATTGTAGAATATATGTTTATATTTGCACAATGAGTCTCGGGTTTCTGTGTAAAACGTAAGCTTGCTAAAACATCTGGTGATTTCTAGGCACAGTAGGTCCCTCTGTAGTTTTTAGCAAATTATGTGAATACTTTTGAGCATTATGGCCGAATAGTTCCACTTTGGTCTTGTTTGTCCAAAGGACATTATTACAGAGGTCTTGTGGCTTGATTAAATGCAACTTTGCAGAACTAATCTGTGCCATCTTGTTCTCCTGATACCTGCTCCAAACAAGACCTCCTTATTCAGTGTTTTTCTAATTGTACTTTCAGGAGTACATTGAGGCCTGGAGAGTCTGAGTTGTTGCTACTTCTTTTTTAGTATTTCTCTGAGGATTGCACAGCCTGACCTTGGGATGAACTTGCTGGGACATCAATTTCTGGGAAGACTGGTGACTGTCTTCAGCGTTTTCCATTCGTGCAGAAGCAAACTTCATATTGTTTGGAAATGGCCCTATAATCCATGGCAGATTAATGGGCAGCAACAACCATTGTTCTCTAAGTTGAATAATGATATCTTTCACCTTTGTACATACCTGAATGCTTGAGACCAGTAAACTTCCAAAATATAAGTTCTCGCACAGCAGTAAGAGAACTGCTGTTCATGCATTTTGGTTTTGTTCTGGTTCAATTAAAAAGACATGGTGCATGGTGTCATCTGAACCATCAGCACAAAAACATATTCTTCACTTCTTATGGCATACAGTTGATATTTTTTCCTGCATAGTCACATGTTTATGGTCCTGTTAAAGGTTGGTGCATAAATAATTACAATCCCTGCATCAGTGCACACAAGAGCACAATTTGTGTAGCGTCCAGAGTATATCACAAAAGAGCCCATCTGGATTCAATTACCGTTGCAGCAGCGACAGCAATTTAAATCCAAACTCTCAGGCTTGGAAGATCGATGGTGTGACAGTCCAGTTTGTAATTAACAGTTAACCCTCACTGACCTACGGGTCGTGATTTACAGTTGTGACTCAAAGAGGGGTGAGCCTACATCAATGCACAGCTGGGCGGCTGCTTCAAGGAAGTACAATCAATCAATCAATCAAACTTTTTTATAGCACTTATTATGCAACTTGTTCAACACAATGTTTAACATGTTTAAAACAGAAGCAACAGAAATGCTTTTACCTCTAAAAGACGTATAAATAAGCACAATCACAGACATAAATACATGTTATACTCAGACGCAACAACACACACCTAGATCCATACCAGCAGTTGGAATAAAAGCGGAGCAGGAATGGAGAAAATTGGATCGTAGGTTTAAAATGAAACACTGAGGATTGACAATTTACATTTACACATAAAACAGCTGAATAACCAACGGAATTAATGATTAGATATATTTGTTTCGACTATGATGCAGATAACTAAATGCAAAAATATATATATATTTTGTTGAATCATATATTTTTTTTATATTTAACTTTATGTACAGTAGTGTCAAATTACTGAGTCTTTAAATTAGATTAACAATTGTATTAATAATATGGTACATTTAAGATTTTTTTTCCACCAGAAATGAATGGCAGTATGGACGTGAAGCAGTACAGCATCACACTTGTATATGATTACACAAACCGTTGTGGCGTCGTGGAAAATTAGTTTGTGGTGGTGACATTGGCTTGCACTTACACACACAGCTCCTGTGTCCAGTATATCATACTGTGTCATTTTTGGAACAATAAATCAGCAGGTTGATGATTTCCTACAGTCAGAAAACTCAAAAGAAGCACAATGTTTTTTAATATAATGGATTTTGCGCAAGGGCAAGGGACAAAAGTGTCACTTAGTGAGCTTCCATTTCCACTGGAACCTCGCAAAACCTAAATATTGCAAAGAAAAACATATAATGGAAACAGCTAGAATTGGGGGAAAAAACTGTCAAATGTTGCAAAAAACATTTGACAATTTGAAAACATTTGAAATAGGGCTGTTCGATTTTGCCCAAAAATAAAATCTCGATTTTTTTCTCTCAAAATCCGATTTTCGATTACGATTACGATTATTTTGTGAATTGACAAAAGGCAAAGAAATGGTTTCAAATATGCTGTTTTTTTATTGAACATTTGCCCCATTGGGCTTTAAGTGCAAACTTTGCTCTTATTAAACCAAAAATGAATGAATAAAGTGCAAAACTCTGTAAAATAAGTTGAAAAAAAGTTTTAAAAAATATAATAAAATATAAAGTTTTATCTCTGAAAAAAAAAAATCAGCAAATCAGCACTTGCAAACATACAGTAAGTTATATTTCCAATTAAATAAAACAAGACATTTTCTAATTAAACTAAACTGGGTCTTTGCATGCTAAATAATAATGCAACCCATGAAGGAGGTAGAGGTGTGTAATGTCAGTCATTACATTTGCTATTCACATTTGCAAGTTTTTTGCAAGGAACACGAGCCGGTCTACCGCATCTAGCTTGAGGGATGCCCGGTGGCATGTTACAACGCCCCCTCCTACACTAAAGAGCCTCTCCGACGGGGCACTTGTCTCAGGTATTGAGAGGTATTTCCATCAATCATTAATATGGTATCAATCATTAATATGTGTGCAGACAAGGTAAAAAAAATAAAATAAATAAATATTAAAAAAAAAAAAAAAAAAAAGTGAAAAATCGATTTTACGATTTTCACGTTTTAACATCATTCTAATTACATAATCGCGATTACGATTTAAAATCGATTAATCGAACAGCCCTAATTTGAAATCACATTTCCATGTCTCTGGCATCACTGGATGTGTCTTGGTCTGTCATGTGACCAGACCATATGATCATTCCCTGCCCTCATCAATCCAACCACCAGCTTCCTCGTAGCGGTACCTTGTTGCAATTTCAGAATTTTTACTTTTGTTTTGTGAAAAAGTGTGATTGAACTCCACCCACAGTCACACCCTGCATTCAACCACTTCCTTCAGTTCCCTGGTTTCAAGAATAATTAACACATATTGTTAGCATTCAGTGCTCACTAGCACAGCATGAATAACTAGCAGGCTCTTCAAAAATGAACTTGTTTCAGTTGCTTGACTATGTAGTGAAATTGTACAGGCTACAAGTGTAGACGGTTACAAGAGTAGTTTCTCTACCGTAGTAGAAATGTTCAGAAGGCCAACAATGTGTGGTACACTTACTAAAAGAGGAAGATACTGATATCTTGGATGAGATGCTACAAATTGTCTTGTGGAGCACTGAGGTTGCTTATTTTGTGTGGGTGAGGGGAAAAAGAGAACTCTCTGGAACCCACACTTTAAATCCTGCAGAAAATCCTTCATATTCAATTGATTCTTCAATTTTCCTCAGTGGCAATACTTTTATTGTATTCTGGCATGCACCCGAGCTTGAAGGTCTCTTGTCCAGGACAGTATTTAACTGCAGTAACAGGAAATTTAGAGGAACATGGTTTAGTATGAATGAAAATTCAAAGGGTGTATTGCATAAAGGTATAATGACACCGTGCGCAATTCATAATGCATGATCCCGCGTACTGTACAGGAAGTGATGTGTAACTACTATGAGCAGTGCATGAGTGACATTCAGGACAGAGCTATCTACACGTCCACAGTAAAAGCTCTGATCTGGGGGTTCCCTTTTGTTACTGGAGATGGAAACACACAATATCAGTGCTTGTAGCTTTAATCGTTTGTTGAAGTTTGCTGTTTTTGACTCCTGCATTCATTGTATCTTTGTTTTTCTTTTTGTCTCTTGGAATCAAGGTTTTACTGGGATTTGACCATGCTGCTGCTGATGGTTGGCAACCTCATCATCATTCCCGTGGGCATCACGTTCTTCAAGGACGAGCACACCCCTCCGTGGATTGTGTTCAATGTGGTTTCCGACACATTCTTCCTCATGGACCTGGTCCTGAACTTCAGGACTGGTATAGTCAAGGAGGACAACACAGAGATCATTCTGGATCCACAGCAGATCAAGATCAAATACTTACGGAGCTGGTTTATCGTGGACTTCATATCCTCCATCCCCGTGGACTACATCTTCCTCATCGTGGAGACACGCATTGACTCGGATTTCTACAAGACGGCACGGGCCTTGCGGATTGTCCGCTTCACAAAGATCCTCAGTTTGCTGCGACTCCTGCGCCTCTCCAGACTCATTCGCTATATCCACCAGTGGGAAGAGGTAGGGAACTGTATTATCTGTTGCCCTGATCCCTGTATGTTGTAGCTACATGTAGTGAATTATATTGAGGTGACCCTGAGAAATAGTTTTTTTCTCAGGGTTGATTTAATAAAAAAAAGGGAATAAAGGGGAAATCACATAATCAAAAAAATCACATAAGCATATTTGATGAAGTTTTTGAAGACATTAGGAATGGGCGATATTTTACCGTTCACGATATACCGTCAAAAGAATTCCCCACAGAAAGAATTTGTCATCTTGCGGTAAAAACGATAAATTCCCGCTGATGACGTTTTTGTGTAAAGCTGATTTATGGTTCTGCATTAAATCGACGCACAACGTACGTGTGCGGGAAAGAAGGAAGGAAGGAAGGAAGGAAGGAAGGAAGGAAGGAAGGAAGGAAGGAAGGAAGGAAGGAAGGAAGGAAGGAAGGAAGGACGATATGAGCCTGAAAGAAAGAAAGAAAGAACGATATGAGCCTGAAAGAAAGAAAGAAAGAAAGAAAGAAAGAAAGAAAGAAAGAAAGAAAGAAAGAAAGAAAGAAAGAAAGAAAGAAAGAAAGAAAGAAAGAAAGAAAGAAAGAAAGAAAGATAAAGCCGGATTTATGGTTCTGCGTTAAATCGACGCACAACGTACGTGTGCAGGAAGGAAGGAAGGAAGGAAGGAAGGAAGGAAGGAAGGAAGGACGATATGAGCCTGAAAGAAAGAAAGAAAGAACGATATGAGCCTGAAAGAAAGAAAGAAAGAAAGAAAGAAAGAAAGAAAGAAAGAAAGAAAGAAAGAAAGAAAGAAAGAAAGAAAGAAAGAAAGAAAGAAAGAAAGAAAGAAAGAAAGATTGATTCCCGTTGATGACGTGTTTGTGTAACAAACATGGCAGATCTGAGTCATTACAGTTTTGCAGTACAGGTGGACTCATTTAATTGGTTTTTATTAATTCAATTTAATTGGTGTAGTTTAGTAGCATTTACTATTCTTTTAGAGCAGTGATTTGGCTCCAAAGACTGAATGTGGTGATAGATTTATAGTTACAAAGGTGGAGTTGAATTGGTATTTTTTTTATCGTCATTTTTATCGTTATCGGGATAAATGCCAGAAATTATCGTGATACATTTTTTAGTTCATACCGCCCATCCCTAGAAGACATATGGGTTTACATGCTACTTAAAACTATCTTCAAATGGTATTCCCATCGTGCGTTACTGCAGCAAGCATGTTCGTACCGTCTCCTGTTGCCCTGGGAGGGAAATCTAAATTGAAGCTGCTTCTGATTGCATCCACACTTGTAAGAAGTGAAGAGTCTCCCGCTCTCCCGTGCACAAGTCACACTCAGCTTGATGAAACTGTGATAGTGATTCACCGTTTCTCTAGGTGCGCCCATCCAGAGAGCAGTGGGAGCACCGAGCCCAGAGAGACAGCGCTGCAGTATGAGCAAGATTATAATTGCACCAATAATTATCAAAGTTCCCATTGCTCTCACTGGATGGGTTTATTCCCAGAGGTAAACGGTTTTAAAAGGCATCAGAGTTGGAGCTTGGAGTCAACGAGAAGACACTCCACTAGCAGATTATACGTGACAGTGATGACGGCACTGTGAAGTCACTCAAAGTAATGTTTTCAGGCAGAAGGAAGCAAACAATTACAGGGGTTGAATCCTTTGTCCTTTATGTTGGCAATTAACAAAATAATGGAAGTCACTGGATAGCAGATTACTTTTTAAACTGGTATCTTTTCATTTGACTCCATTCTTAAAAGAGAAGGATTTCAGGTCTTTAGTTCGGGGTTCAGCATCTTCAGGAAGAGAACCCTTCAAACTATCGGTGTGGTTAGTCATAAAAAGGGAGCCAGTGCTGCAGCTCCGCCTCACTTTAGTACATCCGGTGCAAAGCAGTTACTCTTCTTTTATACTTGAAAGCCTTTGTCTTCACACCATTGAATTTGGTTTCTTTAATGCCTTCATAGTCTGCCTTCCCGCTGCTTTCCTACAAACTTGATGGTTGTAAAATGACAAAAACAAAGTTTATAAATCAAATCAAATCAAATCAAACTTTATTTATAAAGCACGTTTCATACATAAAATGCAACACAAAGTGCTTTACATGAAACAAATACAAACATAAAATGTATTAATGCCCTGCCCCCCTCCCCGCACACACACAGACAGACACAAGCACAAGCTAGAAAGCAAGACATTAAAAACTAAGAGAATAAGACAATAGAATGTATAAAATAGACCATAAATAATGACTAAAACATTTAAATATAACATTATCAACAACAAAAAGGTTTTACATTTTTGATAAGATACTGTTTTGTGTAGTAATACAAAATCACCATTTGCGTTTCAAGGACATATTTGGTTCAGGTGATGTACAGATGCCATTTCCACAACAAATGGCATAAAGTAAATGTTTTGCAGGGCAAGTGTTCATGTAATCCTTTAAATGTTCTTAATCATCATTAATCACAAGCGTTTCAGAGTTAACTCACGATTAAATAGTAATTAATTACAAAAATAATTTTCCTTTAAAGTTCTGTAAGATATTATAAGATATTTTTCAAATTGCAAATTGCATAATATATTAAATATTCTGACTTTTTAAGCAGTTTTTGAGAAAAACATTCACAGCCTGGTTAAAAAAAAAATATGCAAGGGGAATTATTTTTTTTCAACCACATCAGATGAATTTATGTAAAACACATACATTTATTTGTAATGTGATGTGTAGCTGTTTGATTGACAGTATGCTCAGCCAATGGCCATCTATTATCACTTCAACCAGTAGTTTATTCTAACCTAGCATTGGCTTAACGCTGCACTCATTTTTCATATTGCCTGTGACACACCATGTAAGAAAGCATGTTAGCGATTTTCTGCTGTAAACGACCGCAGGCTAACTTTAATTGATATGCGGTGCTGCCGTTCGAGTCAAAAGTGTTCATTTTTTATATTTTACAGTCTATGGCTTCAAAACCACTCCTCAGAAAAACAATGTGTCACCAATGATTCCTTCACTATATTTAACAGTCTATTTCTCCTGCACCCCCCCAAAAAACAGTTGCGTCAAACAGAATTTGTGTTAACGTAGTATTAACGCCGTAACTTTGGCAACACGTGTGTGTGTGTGTGTGTGTGTGTGTGTGTGTGTGTGTGTGTGTGTGTGTGTGTGTGTGTGTGCGTGTACCTGCCCATCGCCACTCAGGAAAAAGTGAGGTTTTCAAATATTCAACCAGCACTAGTGAATAGACGTGCAGTGACATTAACCATGCAGGTCCTCTGTGTTGCCATTTCAAAGAGAGGAAAAGTTCAAATGACTCGCTGGGGAGAATCCCTTTGCCACCTCATGTCGTTGCGGTTGTACCACTGAACAAAATGAAAGCACCGCCACATGGAGTTCTGGCCTAACTCGTACGGACGGTGTGCTGTCACATCCTCTCGCTCTCATAAGGCAACAAAATAGTTGTTGGAAGAGATGAGAGGTGAAGGACATTGAAAAGGAGAAGAATGCATACAAAATATTTACTTGGAAGTGATACTACTCGAGATTTTTGCACCATTTTGGACACAATGCAGTCAAATAAGGATTAGATGAAAACAGAGAACTATGACTAATATTTGTGTCACTGAAATAACTAATAAGTGGGTGTTTAAAGAGTGTTTAAAGCTGAAACGGTGCAACAAAGAGAGGGGTTCTTACACTCGGGAGGCATGTACCGTTTGTATGTTGTATCCCTAAGTGGGTGTTGTGTGTGTGTGAGCCTGTGTGTGGCAGGGTTTTCTGATGAATGCTAGTTAGGCAGACAGAGTGAAAGGCCATCTTTGCCTCTGCGCCACAGTACTCCAGCTGAAACCTCACAGAAATGTCATCTGTCACTGCAGAATAACTTGTCGCTACGATCTCGCCACCTGACTGGCTTTTTGACTTTTTCTATTGATGGCATGCTACAGCAAACATGTATTTATCTCATCAATGATTTGAATGTTTTGGCACATTTCACACTTGCCTTATTCATATCTATTCCTCGACATACTGAGCTAAGAAAAGAATATAATGGAGAGATCATGCTGGCCTATTACGGTCTTATTGTGTTCCTACTTTCACAAGAATTGTGTAGAAGAAGTGTGACTTCTCCTTGTTTTCAGGAAATGAAAGCAGCATCTTTATGATCCACATCACTCTGCTATTTATCAGCTTAGGTGACATCAATAAATGCCATTCTGCATTGATTGTCACTCTTAATATAGTGTCTCCATTGAAGTGTATACTTCTCTGACATTGCAGACACAGACCTCTTGATATTTCCTCAGCGTCCTCCAAAAAGAAAAATATGTGCAAGGTATAAAAAAAGCCATGCTCGAAATCTGTTTCTGAAAGACTGACTGTAAGAAGTCACCTGGAGGACACGGTCTCGGAAGTGCAGCTCATTTCACTGTACGACATGGCTTGTCACTTGGAAGACTTTTACATTTGGGAAGAAATTATTGAAATTGAAAGGTCTGTCTGTTCATCAAGGTAATTTGGCTTTTTAGGAAGTCATGGCTCGATCATAAAATATAACAATAAAACAAGAAGTACCACCTGCTGAGGACAAAGCTTCGCTGAGCTTACCTTTGTTCAAAGATTCCAGGCATAGAAACATAATTCATGTTTTGTGATAATCAGCTGTGCTGTACATGCAGGCAGCACGGTGTCACTTTGGTTCCACCTGATCGCTGCCTCGCTGCCTCACAGCTAAGGTTTCCAAGTCCTGGCTCGGGCCTCTCTGTGGGGCTTTATTCCTGTGTTTCTAGGAGTTTTCTCTCGGTGTTCCTGCTTCCTCCCACAGGCTAAGAATATCCATCTAAGGCTGATTAGTGATTCAGAGTTGCCTGTATAGGCGTGAACATGCAGTTCTGCAGATGTTAATATACAGTACTGTGCAAAAAGTCCTCAAACCTCAAGTTTTGTTTTTTACTGACATCCATATTTAATGGCAGTTATCTCGCAAGCTCAGGGTTGGGGTCACAAAAGGTGTGAGCTGTCAAGTGTTTCAGATACAAGCAAATTATTAACTCAATCTTTTCAGCACAAAATAACTCTCAAAGCAAAAGCCAGTATTTAGTGTGACCTTTGACACATTTTAAGGAGACAGTCCATTACAGATGTTATAATTAAATTTTATTGAGTTTTAACTGTTCAAGGTTCCTGTATTTTTTATTTAAAGTTCATTTTGTCCATGGCTTTACAATTTGATTTGTTAATTATTTTTGTTGGATAAGATTTTTTAGGTTTTTAGAGATATTTGTCTTTGTGTTAAAACAAAACAAAACAAAAAAAAAAATTAACCATTTGAAGGGTCAAGCTATAGGAAAACCACATAAACAACCGTCTTGACAACATGTCAATCAAACACGGAAGCATGGTGTCTTAGTTAGCACTGTTGCCTCACGGCCAGAAGGTTCCTGGTTTGATTTCAGGTCGGACATGAGTCTCTCTCTTTGGAGATGCATGTTCTGCTAATGCTTGCAGGGGTTTTCTCCAGGTACTGTGGCTTCCTCCCACAGTCCAAATTAGGGCTGGGGATCGATTCAAATATCAAGAATCGATTCGATTCCGATTCTTAAGATTCAGAATCGATTATCACGCTTTGATTCGATACAATTCGATCCGATATTGATTTGGGTTACTGTTAATAAAACTGTTTTTTCAGCTGTTGCATGAATTATATGACTGTAGTTATGCAAAATATTACTGCTAGTATTATATTGAGATTAAACAGCAAGTATTGGCAACTAATGATGCTGTAAGGACCAATCAGCTCCCAGAATGCTGATAGAACTGCTTTCAGAAACATCATGTGGGTCAGAATTATCAACCAGATCCAGGGCAGCAAACAGAGACGGATGAAATCGGTTTTATTTTTTCCCCATTTATGAGAATTTGGTTTTTAACATTTATGCAAATGTAACCCCAAGACAGTATATAAAGCAAAGAAATATAGACAATTTATGCAATTATAACTGAAAACTTTAATGTTTTCATACCTTTAAACATATTTAAAGGCAAAAACATGGCACCAGTTATTCTCGTGTCCAACAAAATATTCCTCTTTTGGGCATAAACCAAAAAGTACCAAAAGTTGTAATATAATGATGAAAAAAAAATCGATCTTTAGACATATGAATCAATTTTTAGGAATTAATATGAGAATCGATTTAAAATCGGAGAATCGATCTTTTCAACACAGGCCTAGTCCAAATTGATATAAGGTTTTAATGACAGGCTCCAGCAGATACCTGTATAGTCGGGTGTAGAAAATCCAGCAAGCTTCAACCACTTTGTTCAAATAGTGGTGACATTGATCCTGTCTCTGGATAAGGTTTGAAAACACTTTTTAGTAAAGTTGTATGTTGCATTTGTGAATGTTGCCTCGTATTGTAGTTCTTGACTAAATATTCTTCACTGTAATCCTGCTCCTGTAAACTGAATACTGGTTCTTTAAGCAGTGTTGCCTTAATAATCCCAGATGTCTATCTTTTGCTTGTCATGTCTGCACTGGAAATTATTAATCGCAGGCCTAAAATGCAAAAATGATCACATATTAAAAGACAAAATGAAGCTGATGAGAAAAAAATATATCTTCGGTTTATTCTATTTGCAAAGAAATGAACATCAAAATGAACTATTTTCTGGTTTGGGATTTCACATTACAAGATTTAAAAAAATTGTATTTGATTAATTTGCTCTACAAACATTTGGGCTTAGCTAATAATTTTGTGCTGCTTATCCTCACTCAGGAACAAATGATGGCACCATGACCTGCACTCTCGCAGCACTAGGTTGGTCAAACACGTCATAAATCTGTTTCATAATCCTTTGGGGACAGTTAGCTAACTCACGCATGTGATGCACTTGGGCCCAGAGTCCATATAAGTGAAATAACACCATTTCTGACTGATAAAGCGCCTTGCAAAAGCATTTATCTGCCAATTTTTTTTTTATTTAGTTTTTTTTTGCATTTCAGCTTGGATTTAAAATTGATGTGATTTAAAAACAGTCCAACTGGTGAAAGTTGGTGATTTGACACTAAAAGATTTAATTTAAATGATTAGATAAAATTCCCAGAAGAAGGTCATATTAATAGTTTCATTTAGTGTCTCCATTTGTAATCTAAAATTCTACAACTTCACAAATAAGAGGCTTCATCAAGTAAGCAGCACAATAAAACAAAGTCCTAACCAAGTTAGGGTTGTATTTTCTTTTAAGTGAAAATGCTGAATATCATTCACAACACAATGAAGTCAGTTATTAGAAAATGGAATGAATATGGCAACATATTACATTTGCAGGAATGTGTAGTCCAATAAAACTCTGTTTTGTCTGATAAGGAAGAGTATTAATCACTGAGGTAACACATAGGAGGAAAGCAAGCCCTAATAAGCTTATGTGCCCAGAAACAAGAGTGTGTGCCCATAGGGCCACTTTAAGCTGTAATAGAAAAGCAGCAAGGAAAACAGTTCTGGAGAGCTCTCGAGAGCTGTGTAGTTGTTTTTTTTTAAGAAAACAGACATGTGGAGGTATGGTAGTGCAGCCGTCTCACAGGTAGGAGGTCCTGGATTCAATTCTCTGTGGGTGCTGAGGGCATAGACATATAGACATGTATACATGTCTATATGTCTATGGCTGAGGGCGTGTTTACTTCCCCCATGACTTCGGCACCCACACCCTGGGTGGGGTTGGCTGAAGGGCCTTTCTGTGTGGAGTTTGCATGTTCTCCCCGTGTTCCCTTGGGGAGCTAATGTGAGCTTCCCTCACAAAAACATCCAGCAGTCCTGGGCTCCACACTGCCCCCTCTGGCCAGCCGGGGCGCCAGATTATGGGCTCAAATTAAAGCCATAAATATGTTGTATCTATAAATAAACTTTGTACTTGTAGAAATATTTTGTGCATGTGCAAAAAATATTTGTACTTGTAGAAATATTTTGTGCATGTGCAAAAAATATTTGTACTTGTACTTTTTTTTTACAAAAGCTACAAGCATTTTTTTGCACATGCAAAAAATATTTCTACAACTTAAGTACAAATATTTTTTGCACACGCACAAAATATTTCTACAAGTACAAATATGTTTTGCAAGTACAAATATTTTTTGCACACGCACAAAATATTTCTACAAGTACAAATATTTTTTGCAAGTACAAATATTTTTTGCACACAAAATATTTCTACAAAGTACAAAGTTTATTTACATATACAAAATATTTATGGCTTTAATTTGAGCCCATACCAGATGGGGTGGGGAGGATCTGGCCGGAATAACGTGATCCTTCCACACGCTACGTCTGGCCAGAGAAACCCCACCCAGTCTGGTGAAAAGAAACGGTCGGTTCACTCCTCAAATAAGGAGGAGACTTGAGCTCAGTGCATTAGGTAGGAGCACTGGGTGAAAAAAATGGGAATGAAAATATATTTAAAAAAAAGACATGTAGAAGTAGCTACTATGGAATGATTTAAAAAAGAAAATCTTTTGGACAGAACTTTACTTGTTTTATTAGTGACACCAGCATCTGAAATACACTGTTGAAAATAAGGGCATCTGTATTTATGTTTGTGCACCATTTGGTCCCATGTTCAATCATGTTCAATCCCATTCTTTCTTGGTCACTTTAAAGTCAGCATAAGAAGTGATGCTACACAACATTCCCAGGTGAGTTGTTAAAGTAGAGCTAGCTATCTTAAAATTACGTGACAGCCTAATTATTTTAGCCTGGAATTTCCTGTCATGGAAACTGTGCCATGTTCATTATTCAAGGCTGTGGTTTCCATAAATGTTACTAAAAATAACAAATACAACCTTATTAAGTATTTAAGGAACCATACGTTTATCATGTCAAAGGGAAACATACTCTGGAGTTTGTTTTTCAGAAATGTGAGAAATTCCAGAGAAATTCCGGACAAAACTGTCCTAGATAATATTTCATATCAGCTAAAAGAAGTGCAGACAATTGTGTTTTCATTATGATGAACATCTGGACCCCCAGCGTGTTCAAATGTAAATATTTAGATCCCTTTTTTTTTTTTTTTTCATGTTTGAGGCTGCACTTTAAGTTGAATTTCTGGATTTCTTTATTAGATATTGTTACAACCCTGGCCATGCAAGCAATGGGATACAACATAAATAACACCCCATCTCATCTCCCGATACCCAAATCCTGTAGAAAGGTCCGTCAACAAGTGAATTGAAATGAATTTATTTATTTACATGATTACTTGTTACTCTATTTCACAGCGTGACAGTCAAACGGGAGTGAAGCAAAAGAAACCTTGCGGCTTACTAACGCCTTTAAACACAGTTCCCCCTTACCCGTCCAAACGAAAATGGGAAACAAATGACAGTGACTCACTCCAACTACAGAAACTAAAATAAACAGGAGAAAAAAGAAACACATCACACCAAAATAAACAGGCATTTCATCCCTACTGCTTCACTACATATTGTAACCAAATAAATACAAGTTGCCACAGCTATCAGGGAGGGGACCCACATTCATCAGACGCCAAGGATTTAAACTGTAGCCGACCGATCCCCAGCCAGCCCTGGAGACACCAAAACATCAATCAGGATGATTCTAAAAGAGAGTGGAAGAAACGAAACAGCAGCGACCAACAAAGCACATTTTAACTGACAGCCAGTGATGTAACAATATATATTCCTTATTTGCCATTAATTGGGGGAAGAAAAAAAAAGACAAAATGATATGGAAAAAAATACCAGCTCCTTCAAATCTCCTCCAAAAACTGCATGCAAGCACACCCAGGAGAACGGCATTGACATGGACTACATGTGCATGGACTGTAATTGCATGTCAACTGGGGAATATACTGTGGTCATACCCAGAAGCTTGGACATGTACGTCAAACTGTTGAAGTGTCCTTGAGCGTGTTTTTGACCCCTGAGGAGCTGCACTGAGTCTTTGAAGAAAGAGCTATGAGGATCGGTATTATAACCAGAGTTGTATATATTTATGAATTGTCATTTTGCGCAGTGCATCTGCAAAAGATGGTAATGAGTACGAGTTAAATGTAGAAGTTTTCCCCACTTTTCCATGTTTTGAATATGACAACTAAAAATAGTTTTAACCAAAAATGTACAGAAAGAATTTTACAGTGTGTAAAATAAGAGGCATCCTTTCTATTTAGACCTTTTTGGATAAGGCAAAACCTTTTTCTACCAAAATTTAACTGGGGTACAGTTACATTTTGGTAGAAAAAAAAAGTACACAGCAAACCACTGCAAGTCCAGTAGAGAAAGAACACGTCTAGTAGTGTGAACTAGAAGTGTTTTATCTGGCGTGCACTCAATCTTAAGAAATGTATCCAGAATATGACAGGTGGCAGTGTTAAGTTACGTTAACACTTGACATAAATGGCATTTAAAAACTAAAATAATCCATATTAAAGTTTCTCCTTGGTGTCAGAAAAGATCTATATCCATTTTACACCACTGCAAATCTATATCACAGCCATTAATTCTTACTCGTCATGCAGGCACACGGCTGAAAACAGTCTGAAAACTAACTTTTGTTGCAAATTGCTCTTATAATGGCTGTTTTTCATGTAGGTAGTTGAGGTGTTATTAAATGCACACTGGCTGCATAACAGCTGATACCAAGCATATCAAAGTCAGCAGTGCTTGCTGGTCCACATTCTTGTTTACACCTTTGATAAGGCACATCAGTATGTTACGCTCCGGTGATAGTCCTACGATATAGGCTTGGGCAGTCAGGGAAAGATACTTTAGTGACCCAGAAAGGCAATCGTGAAGCTAATCTGTGCAACTGTGGCCCTGTTTACAACTATTTTAAACTTTGTCCAGAGTGATCCATATTCTCCATACTATGCATTCTCTCTATTCTATAATAAACAGTGGACATAAATACAGGTGAAAATGCAGTCAGGAGTCAGACGCATGTGCGGATACATGGAGATAACATCATTCAAACTAAATCTGGAGGGGGTTTGGGCCACATGTAGCCACCTTCTTTCAACAGTGTAAACGCAAAGTATCTTGGGCAACTTTGACAGGCACCATACCTGACATCTCCTGTCAATGACTACATTTACATGGAGCACAATACTCCTGTTATAACTCGATTAATAAATTATTAATAATAATGATCAGATAATCAGAAGTCAATGCTCTGAATAAGTAACTGCCATGTAAACAGCAACCTTAATCTAATTAAGATTGTTAATGGAGAAATCAATAATCGTATTAAGGCATATGTCGCTCAGTCACATTATGAAGACATATAAACAATATGACAACCAGATGGAGTTTTTGCAGTATTTTGCATTAGTTTGCATTAGTTAAGTCCATGAAGACAACTCTTTCCCACCAGTCTTTAGTCATCCAGTACCGCCAAGATAGAAGACAGAATGTGTATTCCTGTAAAAACTGTATCTCCTGCCAAATATTAAGTATGATATTGGACATAAGCTCTTTGGTCAGGCTGCATTTGTAAATGTGTAAATTTGTTCTTCAATTGCTTGCCTGGGTAAATAAAAAAATAAAATAAAAACATGAGAAGCTGCACTTCAAGCTGTAACGCAATATGAAGCAAAATACTTGGAACAATAAAGGGCATCATTACACTGGTGAACTTTTTGTGTAACATCATTTCTGGTGGCCAGTGACGGTAAGGCGCGGCGAACAGGGTGGCCAGAATTCGAGTTAAAAAAATAAACACAAAAATTTAATAAAAATTGAATTTGGTCTATTTATTGCGACTGGCAATGAACAACAATGGGAATTCACATGACATGGAATTAATTTCTAACATTGAAAGTTGAAAGTCCTATGGAATAACTCTGAGGGGGTCATATCAGGGAGGAGAGAAGGTGTGCGTGTGCATGTGTGCGCACTCGGGGCAAAGAAAAGATGTAACCAAGCTTGAAAGAAGCTACAGCTAAGAAAAAGTCTGGATACCTGCCACCCACGTGTCCAAATTTTTCCAAAGTCACTTATAATAAGCAAAATCTGCAACCTTGGTAGTGATGTAAGCTACGTCCCATTAATCCAACTTTGCTCTTGAACACATAAACCCAGTTTATAAAGTGATTGTCTTAAGGCAAATCTTTTAAATACCTTAATCAAAATATTGTCTCAATTAGATTATGATCAATAATCAGATCATTGTTGTCCATGTAAATATGGTTTATGCACAAGGAGGTGTTCATTTGCATTGTTCATTTGCACGTTTGAGTTGTTTTAATTTGCCAACCTTAGCTCTTCTTTTTCTTTTAATTTCTGATATACCCCATCTGTTTTTCAGTCGTTCTGAAGCCTTTCGTTATCTTCCACATCTTCGTTTTCTTATTGCCCCTCAAGAAACGTGACAGCACCAGGTGTGATCGGATCACCCAGTAAGGATTTTAAAGCCAGGTGTAAACAAGGACCTAAGTTACAGATTTTTGCAGTTTACTCATCCACATTTAACAAAAAAACAACTGCATTTATTATGTGAAATGTGACCTGCAGCAGGTCAGTTTGTTTTGTTTTTCAAAGTTGAAATTGCCCAAGTAGTTTGGATGCCAAGCAAAACTTCAACAATGTCTTCAACATTTAAAATAATAATGTACTAGTTTGGATGTTTACCTGGTTTTCTGTCTCTAGGGTACAGCTGCGTGCAATCAATTCTGATTTACACCAGCTTGTTTCTGTCTAAGAATTGTCAGATATGCTCAAGATGTGTCTTTAAACCAAGAGGATTTTTTTATGAAGTATGTATTTACTTTGTATTTACCTTAAGACCTTGTGCAAAACTATGATGGTGTGTTTCGGTTCATGTTTGTGTATAAGTACAGAACACTAGAACGCTAAATGTGAAGTCTGCCTATTCAGAGCTTCAAGCTTTTCAGTTACTATTTTGCATTTAATTTTTTGCATCAAAACCCATCTATTTACCAAAAAGGAGCCATGCAAGTAAAAAGCAATACCCTGATCTCCTGCTGGCTCATGAAACCTTCTTATATGTCCTTTTTGTCGGGGCTGTCATGAATTAGCGCTCATTGCTGCCATTCCTTTTCAGGCACTGCAGATGAGAGAGAGCTTTTACACCTGGCAGCCTGACAGACTATTGTTTACAACAACAAGGTTTTAGCGGTAGTGGCTTAATGCTTTTGATAACACTTCCAATAGCAGTCGCCTACTGTACCAACCTGAGGATCGCTGGTTCAATCTCTGGCTTCTGCTTTTTCTACATGTCAAAAAGTCCTTCATTTATTAAACGATACACTGGATCTTCAGTTTAACCTGGAAAAGCAGGATATTAATTATGATCACATACTTCGCTAAGAAATGCATACTTTTACTTTGGAAAGATGATTCCCCCTCCAACTTTCAAGTTTTTTTGGGATCAAATTTCAGTTTTTTTTACCATTGGAAAAATTTACTTTGGAAAAATACAACCGTGGTCATATCTTTCAAGAATTTTGGTTTCCATTATTTTCAAAACTGGAGAATTTTTCCAAAGGGGACCAATGAGTATCTTTATTTTCGAACTTGTGCCTTATATGTATGTATGTTTGTATCTATGTATGGATATATATATATATATATATATATATATATATATATATATATATATATATATATATATATATATATATATATATATATATATATATACATATAGTTTGATATCGCTGTTGCTGCCATTATTATTTATTTATTTATTTATTTTTTAATATTTTAATTTTGTTCTCCCTTTAAAGGAGATTGAGGCTGGATTTATGAAAAAAAATTGTATATGTTTTAATTTTTCTAGTAATAATGTCAGATGAAGCGTTCCAAACCAAAAAGAATGAGCCCTCTAGTGTATCTCTCCTTTGCCTTGAACAGGCTGTGTGCTGCAAAATGTGCTGCAATTCCGGGCCGGAATTTCCCGCGCTGTCCTGCGGATGTGACGTCACATGACGCTGCATGCACGTTCTCCCCGTTCTCCCGTGCCGGCTTCGCTGTTGGCTGCAGTACCCCCGACGGCCATCGTGGTGAAGGGTGGCGCTAGAGAGTCTCATTTCTTAAAAGGAGCCTCATGCTCCTTTAATGTATGATTTTTTTTGTTTTGTTTTGTTTTGTTTTTTTTCCCTAGGGCAATTATGGAGAGGGTAGGAATGTGGGTAGAATAGAAATCGTGAATGTGAAATGTGAATTGTGAAAATTATTGTGAAATAAAAAGATATTAAAAAAAAAAAGTCCTTCGGCAACACATTGAAACTGATAAAGAGATGATAAATAGAAAGCATCACATAAAGTTAAAAACTATATACACTAACTGCATGCTGCATGAACATGTGTTTGTAAATAAATACATGTAGCTTCTGCTGTTAAAGCATTTTGAGTGGTCAAAAAGACTAGAAAAGTGCTGCACAAACCTAATCTATTTACCATCCCGTTTAAATGGCATTGAACATGATCTGCAGATATTATCACACACACATCAGAGCAGACTGTCATTATGTGCCTACCATGTCTGTCTCTTGTCAGTTTCCTCTTGTCACTCTTCATTGGGATAAAAATAAGTCTCGAACCGGATATTCAACTCATCGGTGTTGTCTCTTGTTGATGAACCAGTGATTTGGATGAGATTAGTCATCCTGTGATATCAGATCCAAGACAGTGCACTAATGACTAAGCTCCGAGGACTTCCCCTCCATCACGCCTGATGCTCACAGCTCACAACTGTCCAAATTGGCCCCCTCAATAAATGTTAATGTTGCTTTTTGTGAGATAAGATGTGAGACAAAAGCCATTTTCTGTATTTTTTCTTTTGGTAATACAGTTAAAATAAACACAAAAGTTAAACAGTGGTGATGGACATGTGGGTTATTCAGACATCAAGGCAGATTTCATCAAGTGCAGCATTAAATGTGTTTGTCATTAACTTATGTATCTCTCTAATAAAGTAGGCAAGACTAAAACATTACACAAAGAGAGAAAAAGCCTCTACTGCCAGTGTAAGGCTTTTAAAAGACAAACACAGTTGTTTTTTTTGTTTTTTTTTTATACAGTGCAGTGAAATGACATGAGACATAAGATGTGTACAGAGTTGTTTCAAAGGACCAATGTTTATTCATTGTATTAAAAGATGGCAGAATGTCTATCTATCTTGGATTATTCAGATTTATGCCCCTGCCCACCCAAGTGATTTAGTTCTGGAGAAACAAAAAGATGTGTCAAAAGCTGTGATAGAAGTCAGCAATGTGACTGCCCTGCACATCGAGCCAGGGAGTGGAGCACCTTTCGTTTCCACTCAGTAAATCCATAGAAATATTTAAATAAGGTAAATCAGCTAATCAGCTCTTCACTCAATGACCCAATACTTTACCCAAGTACTGGTCTTTCTGAGATAAGGAAAGCAGGAATAAAAGACTTAATGGGCTATTATTGAGTTCACAATGAAGCTTGCAAGCTACAGTGACAGGTCCTCAAGACTTTGAATGAGCCTTCATGATATAAATACCCACAATGGACTTGCTTGAAAAACTATAACACCCAAATGTGTAATCCAGCGCAAACCCAATTCTGCATCTTGGTTGGGAGCAGAGTCAGAGGGCCTTTTGTGATCTGAACCCTCCAGGCCTGTTTAGACAGATGATGGAAGGGTGGTCCCTGTGGTCCCCTCCCAGGCCTATTTCTCATTCTTCGCATGCACTTCGTCCACCATGACAGCATGCATGAGCATGGCATTTTGGTCAAGGCGTTTACAATGAGAAAATCTAACCCCAGCCTGCAGCCTGCTCTGCAAATCTGCCACGATGCTGGGCGAGTAAAAATAACACCAAGACATGCTGTTCATAGTTGATCAAATTTAGCCATGTTCAAATGCAACATGAGGCAGCCTCGTGTAGTCAACCCAATATAGTAATTACTGTATTTGAACAGAAAAATTAGCCATAACTCATACACATGTCTAAATGAAAGTATGCTCTCTATTCTTGAAAGAATCATCGCTCCTTTCTTGGTCTTAAAATGGGCAAATACAACCTCAAATGAACAAAAACTCATAACATGTCACACCATGTAATATATTGAACAAAAACGTGTGAAAGACTAAGTACACCTCAGATTCAGTAACGTCTAACAATCTTTGGCAGCCATAATGTGAAATAATCATGTTTGTCTGAAACATTATAAATATCTCACTTTTTTGGGGGAATTTTGGTCTTTTCCTCTTAAGGCCGGGACACACCAACCCGATTACCGGCCGTCGGGCAGTCGAGCGAGGTTGGTGACTCGAGTCGGGTTGGTGTGTTCCGTGCAGGCGTCTGCGTTCATTTTGGCCAATTCGACATGTAGAATTGGCCACTAGCCGTTGGCCTCTATGACCAATCTGATTGGTGGTGTGCTAGCCCTTGACTGGCGAATCAGAATTAACCGGAAATGACGATGGTAAGCATATTAGATAAACAGCGATGGAACAGACGCTACACTATTCACTATCATCACATCAGTTTGGATTTGGATTGTGTTTGACTGTGTTGTGAACAATAGTACATTTTCATTATTAGCCATCGTATTTTTGATTCTTCTTGACTTATATCAAAAATGATAACACTGACTGATGACAGCGGGCTCTGTCTAGAACTCTAGACTAGAGTGATCCGTCATTTCTGGTTGTTCGTCATTCCTTTCCCTTTTGGGCGACATCACACATTAGCGCCGCTTGCAGTTAGTGGGCTGTATTACACCTTGCGCAAGCACAGAATGTACGCTCCAGTCGGCCGTCGAGTTGGTGTGTTCGGGAGTATTTTTTTTACCAACTCAGGGAGATGGGAAACGACTTTCAGTCCAACTGCTTTTCTGCCGACAGTCGGCCGTCGATTTGGTGTGTCCCGACCCTCATAGAGGGTTGCTTGTGACCATTGTTACGTTGCATGGCTAGTGTCAAAAAGTTTGTGATTGACTCAGGAAAAGCGAGGCGGTAGGTTTTGTGGCTGTAGAAGAAGAACTTGTAGTCATTCCTCCGCCACCCACACTTCGCAAGTGGAATCAGGTGTTGGTGCTGATATATTATGTTTGAATTTCACCAAATGTAAAGCTCTGCATTATGGTCAAAAATACCCCAATCTAGCCTCATCTATGTTTCAGAAACCCTGTAGGTGTACAGTCCAACCCAGGCTTGTTTTTTTTTTTTCTTTCCTTTTTTTTTTTTTTTTAGGGCCTTCTTCTCAGAACCCTTCCATCCAAGGTGTACATGTTTGGTCTTTTTCTATATTGTACTTCATGAACTTTAATATTTAACATGCTCACTGAGGCTGTAGCTCTTAGGCTTTTTGCAGTTTTGTTGAGCATTGTATGGTCTGACCTTGGAGTGGATAAGTTAGGATGTTCACTCCACTCTGAAATGTTTTTCATTTGTGAATATTCTTTATCACGGTGGAAGGGTGTGTAGTTCATTATCTTCCCATGTTCGTTGTATACCTCTTTGCCATTGTGTTAACACATACCTGCTCTACACCAGCAAACTATCAAGGATCATTCAATCAAATGCATTTGATTGGCAGCACCTGGCTGCTACTTAAACTCTTAATTCCTGTTTGGAAGTGCGTTTTAATCCTTTGTCACATTTTTTTGTTTCCAAATTCTTCATACATTCTCCTCGGGGGAAAGGTCAAGACGATAAGTCCGGGACTGTAGCTATCCATTTTTTTTACTTTTTTTTTTTTTTTTTAAGTTTTTATCCCCGATTTTTTACCCATTTCATCACCCAGTGCTCATACCTAAGTAACAGTCCTGGGCATTGCTCCCCTCTGCCAACCCAGGGACGGCCCCGCACTGAGCTCAGGTCTCCTTCATTTTAAAATGTTTTAACATTTACTTAGCTCTGCTTTTGAAAAGTGTGCAGAATGTGGTTTTGCATTGCCCTGCTGAAGAAAATGCTTAGACACCCCTAAAAAGAGGTCTTTTTGAAGGCAACATATGTTACCCTAAATTTTTAATGTACTGTTTTTAATTAATGCTGCTATCGTTGAAGTATAGATGACCCCTGCCAAGGGCGCAGATACAGCCCCATACCATCAGCAACCCCACGTGGACTTGCTGAATATATCTAAGTAAATTCTTCTCTGGTCTGAAGCACACGTCCCCCTTTTCTTCCAAAACCCTGGTGCAGCTTTGAAACCTTCGAGCTCAGAGACGGCGATGCTGCCTCAGGACAAGGTTCACATAAATGTATTTCTGTGTAGTTGAATATATGAATGTATCCAAATGGATTGATACCCTTCCATTCTTATTACAAGGACAATACATATACATAATAAATTATGGTTCAAAACTCAAGCGTTACGCAAGAATCCCCACCTGTTTCTTTTCAGATTCTATACCACACCAACTTTTTACTGATTTGAGGTTGATGATGAAGCATTGCCCTGTCATCTGTTTGCTGTCTGAAAAAAAAAAAAAAATGCTTGTCAAATTATGTATCGCAGTTGGGCAGAATAGAGAGGGACAGCAGGGGGTAGATTAGAGGGGTCGCTGGGGTTCTGCTTCCTCTAATAATTAACTACAGTGACTTGGTTTTGTTATTGTCAAGCCATTTGTATGCGAGTACTATGAACCGTATGCAAGTGTGGTAAAGTAAAGCTTTGTAAAACGATGATTATATAGTTAGGAAGTGAAGCAGCCGCTGTCTTAAAGACCATAACAAATGATAAACAAGCTTCTTTGATATTTAAGTTAAAGAAAATGTTTCTTCATCAGGAAACAACCTCATACAGACTTGACAAGTTTGGGAGGACACTTGCCGTTCGTCCCACAAATCTCTATGCTAGTTTCTATGGAGCCAAATCAAGGCCAAAAGTTTTGCTAATTTGAAAATAAAATTTGAACCTGAAAATTCTTTTTTACAGTTTCAATTATTTTTTTTTCAGTATCAGATCTTTTTTTCAGTTTCAGAACTTTTTATTTCAGTTTCAAATATTTTTTTCAGTTTCAGATCTTTTTTTTCAGTTTCACTTCTGTTTTTTTCAGTTTCAAATCTTTTTTTTTCAGTTTCAAATTTTTTTTTCAGTTTCAGACTTTTGGCCCCGATCTGGCGTGGGGGGCGTGGCATCAACTTAGAGGGGCGTGGAGTCATGAGTGACATCAGAACAGAGAAGGCGGGGGACGTTCCTCAGTCCTGTTGCCTTCAGGAAACGTAGGTTACCGAAGTTATCAGTAGAAGTTTGATTCAACACTGTATATACACCATATTCACGTGATTGGCAGTGGAAAAAACTGATATTAGTGACACATTTCTGTTTAAAAAGCTGTTTTAGACCGTACTTGGCACCAATCGCAGTATAAAAGCAATAAACTACGCCAGACTGTACAGTTCAACAGCCACACTTTAAAGTTTGACATTTCCCACTTCCACATACTACCAAGTACGGTCTTAAACAGCTTTTTAAACAGAAATGTGTCACTAATATCAGTTTTTTCCACTGCCAATCACGTGAATATGGTGTATATACAGTGTTGAATCATACTTCTACTGATAACTTCGGCAACCTACGTTTCCTGAAGGCAACATGACTGAGGAACGTCCCCCGCCTTCTCTGTTCTGCTGTCACTCATGATGCCACGCCCCTCTCAGTTGATGCCACGCCCCCCACGCCAGATCCGGGCCAAAAGTCTGAAACTGAAAAAAAAATTTGAAACTGAAAAAAAAAGATTTGAAACTGAAAAAAACAGAAGTGAAACTGAAAAAAAAGATCTGAAACTGAAAAAAGATTTGAAACTGTAATAAAAAGTTCTGAAACTGAAAAAAAGATCTGATACTGAAAAAAAAAAAAGTTTCAACCTTCAAAAGAATATGAATCAAACTGCTGCTTGAAAAGCATGTTGTTATTTCAGCAACATGTATCTGTAAAAGGCTTGACTTGACAGAATCTCAGTAACAGATGTTATTTAAAAGAAAAAAAATAGAATAACAGGGTAAAAAAAAGTAAAACAGGTTATTTAGATCGGTTTAAAGGTTGGGTAACCGATTCCCACTATTTGCTTCCAGTGAATAGAGCCAGGTTTGTGTATGAAGAGCGGATTGTTTTTTTTTTTTTAAAGTGCACTCACGAGATCGGCCACTAGCAGATGGTGAGGAGATACTCACACGATGTGACAAGTGTTCTGGGTTAGAAATCACACAGGTATCTCTGCCTTTAAATGTTGCACACTGGAACTTTGATGGATACTTGGCCGACTGCACTGTGCAAAGCAAGCAGTGGGACTGGATATGTGATGACATTCAGTCTGCTAAACAGCTTATAAAAATAAAAACAATATGAGTGAAGGGTTCTGTTTTCTCTTGGGTGTCAGGATACCATCAAGCCAAACATTCATCATCATTAGCCACACGAGCAGCAAACACCAGATGGTGTGGTATAGTGCTACATTAATTGTGTCAGGGCTGCCACCATCAGCATCAAGGGACACATACAGCTATTCTCTCACCTGGATCACGCTCTTCTCACTCCATCTGTTTGTGATGACTCTGCAGCTGTGTCATCCAGAGTGCTGGTTCACAAGGATGCAGATTAGCTTGTCACTTTAGGTTTTTATCTTATTTCTGCCCTGTGTACTAGTGATCAATTGCTTATTTTATATGGAACAGTTAACAAATACTTAACAATAGTAATTGTGGAGTAAAAGTGAGTGCATGTCTATACTGTGTGGATGCAGTTTCTGCATAAATACCATTAAAATGCATTTATAACCACATCATTGCTGTTTTCCTTAGCTGTACATTTAAAGAGCATTACACATAAGTTAATATACTAGTTTAAGTGATTAAACCCAGGTTTTCAAACAAAAAATACACATATCAGCATCTAGTCTGTAATAATGAGAGGCCTGATAAGGGTAGAGAGAGTACCAACTACCCTGTAAAAAAACTATTTTGTTGTGTCTCTGCACCTCATCAATCAAAGCTCTCCTGTTTATGCTGATGTGTTCCTATCAATTACGAGAAGATATTCAGCAATCCATCATTCTCCACGCACCCCCATGCTGCACATTGCTGTGCAATAGTATGTACAGCATTTCAGAGTTCATGTGATTGTATTCATGGACATTTATGTTCATGTTTCTTCTTCTCCAAATGATGCAGAACACAGAGGTCCTGCTGTCAGAAGATGTCATGTTCACCTCTTAAGAGCCATGGAGGGGAAAAGAGGGGAAGAGAAATAAAAGATCTCATTATCTTTCCTCAAAAAGCCCAAATTTGGCATCTTTTTTGAAAATGGAAGTCTTTTCCAGCTTGACATGGCAGTATATGAATTCATTACAGCTGTGAAGGGAGATAGGAGAATCACCTTACGACGATGACGGTACCGACTAGGTTACAAGCTGGAGATTTGCATGACATTACCCAGCGTAGATCTCATTGGCTTTATTCTGAGCACATTAGTTAAGTGCCAGAGGTCTTTAGAGGGCACAGCTATAGCAGGCATGGAGCCGGCGTTACGGTTAAACACAAATGTCAGTCAGACTCTGCTGTTAAACAATGAAATAAAGTAATCCTGCTTTAGATAGTTTGATATTACTATGCATCTTTACATCATATTTACATTTTGAAGAACATCTCACAAATTTCAAGGATTAATTAAAGCTGCAAGCAGCGATGAACAGGCCCTCGCACTCATGGCCACCGCCCCCCCCGGGTTCCCCACACATTCCTAGGTCAATAATACAATAAAAAGTGGCTTTGCTGTTCACATAAAACTCAACTTATCATCATAAGCATATCAGAAATGACACCATCCACGACTCTCTATGTCAAACCATTCAAAAGTTATGGCAGAAAATAGGAACTATGAAATATCGACCAATCAGAAGCAGGGGCGGAGCTAATTTACACCAATGAAGGTTAAGGACTCTAAACCAAATCCAATGACACCACCCACGACTTTTTATGTCAAACCATTCAAAAGTTATGGCAGACAATAGGAACTATCAAATATCGACCAATCAGAAGAAGGGGCAGGGCTAATTTGCACCAATTACGGTTAAAGACTCAAAACCATGTCCGATGACACCACCCACAATTCTTTATGTCAAACCATTCAAAAGTTATTGCAGAAAATAGGAACTATCACATATCGACCAATCAGAAGAAGGGGCAGGGCTAATTCATGCCAATGAAGGTCAAGTACTCAATACCGAGTCAGATGACACGACCCATGAGTCTTTATATCAAACCATTCAAAAGTTATGGCAGAAAGTAGGAACTATCAAATATGGACCAATCAGATGAAGGGGGGGCGCACTTTTTGGCGTCTATCGTCGCCACGGTAAAGCTTTTGACCTGCGCATCGTCGCAGGATCTAGACGCACATTTTGATGTATAACACACCTGGGTGCACGTTACGGTTCGGGCGAAGAAGCGGCCGAAGGAATGGCATAAATTGCGCCAAAATTACATGATTAATTCAAAATGGCCGACTTCCTGTTCAGTTTCGGCCATGGTGCCAAGAGACTTTTCTTTAAGTTGCGACATGATACAGGTGTGTACTGATTTTCGTGCATGTACGTCAAACAGTATTGTGGGGCTTGAGGCACAAAGTTTGATCTGTATGGATCAATCAGATGAAGGGGGGGGGCGCGCTTTTTGGCGTCTATCATCGCCAAGAGACTTTTTTTTAAGTTGCGACTTGATATAGTTGTGTACCGATTTTCGTCCATGTACGTCAATATCAAATTTTTCACCAGGCCTGGCTTGCGTGCAAAATTTGGTGACATTTGGGGCACGTTTAGGGGGACAAAAACGAGAAAAAAAAATTCCTACAGATACAATAGGGCCTTCGCACTATCAGTGCTCGGGCCCTAATGATGGTGGCAACATCTGTTTATCCCAGCTTGTGTTGTGCCTGTTTCAGACAGGAGTATGGTCAAATGTGATGCTTAGAAGCTCTCCAGGACTTTTTTTTTTTACACAGAGCTCAAGAAGAGAAGGGACGGGGTTAGAGAGGAACCCATTAAGTATCACTGAATGCATCTGTGAGTGCGCAGACTGAACGAGGGTATGTCCCTCCTCTCTGAGAGGCACGTCTTCTTGAGCATACCCTTGGCCTCATGTTTGGTTGTTTGCACGCTCTTTTTTCACATTCATACAGTATGTGTAGCTATTCAGCTGAAAACAAAAAGTAACCCCTGAGATTTAGAAAATATTTGGCGATGACTAAGTTTTCACCTCCCTTCTCCATTATCACCTGCTGATGGAATATCCCCTCTCACTCACAAGCCCTTTAAAGGCACGGAGTGGATTTTAATAAGAAGCAGAGTGGTTACCAGTGCACGCTGTGGTCTTCAATGGGATTAAAAGCCTTTGAATGGTTCGGGCCATTAAAGCCTACACCCGCCTAGAAGTGCTGCAGCGCCTTATGAGTATGTTTATTATAAGGATTAGCAAAGCCAGTGAACACACTCACCCCCGGAGCACAGCCACCTCTACTTGTACTGTTATTGTGTTTGGCTGAGTGGCTGATGATAAGAGTGATTCAGCAGCACTGCGAGGTAAAGCTCTGGTCCCAGTTTGCTGACCATCCCTGATGGACGGCCTCACACAGCAGCAACATGCACATCCACCGCCTCATCTCAGTGTGATTTAACAAGCTTTTTCTTTTTTTCCCTTTTTTATTTCCTGGAAGCTTATTACAGTTGCTTCTAATTCCAATACCAGGAACCATGTTCATGCCCGGGGCGAAAAATAAAGCTAGAGATCATTTCATTACTCTCAGTAAAGGGAAACCCTCTTCTGAGGATGTTTGTGTATGCCTTCTGCAATCGAGAGCGATTTCAGAGATGTAATGATCGGCATGTCGAGTCATCAGCCTAACCCACATCCTGCTACCTTCCTCTCCCACCCTCCAGATCTTCCACATGACCTACGACCTAGCCAGCGCCATGGTGCGGATAGTCAATCTGATCGGCATGATGCTGTTGCTGTGTCACTGGGATGGCTGCCTGCAGTTCCTGGTGCCCATGCTGCAAGACTTCCCCGCCGACTGCTGGGTGTCCAAAAATAAGATGGTGGTAAGTGCTTCCCCTGCACCCTGCTGCCTGTTCAAATCAGATTATTCTCTGTCTTATCATCTCATCCATCAGCTTCAGTAATTACAGTACTAAAACCTTTAAGCTTCCTGGGAAAGATTGTATTGCATATCTGTCATTTTAAAGCCCAAATCAAATGTATTTATCTGCTGCATTTGTCCACATTTTTTTCCATTTGTTGATGACTTAATTTTTTGGGAGCTCTTAACATCTGCCCTTTTCACGTGAGGAAGCCAGGCTTGGGACATTGATTTTCATGAAGAGGACAGTATTGGTTGAATATAGGGCTGTTCGATTTTGCCCAAAAATAAAATCTCGATTTTTTTCTCTCAAAATCCGATTTTCGATTACAATTACGATTATTTTGTGAATTGACAAAAGGCAAAGAAATGATTTCAAATATGCTGTTTTTTTGTCCCATTGGGCTTTAAGTGCAAACTTTGCTCTTATTAAACCAAAAATGAATGAATAAAGTGCAAAACTCTGTAAAATAAGTTGAAAAAAAGTTTTAAAAAATATAATAAAATATAAAGTTTTATCTCTGAAAAAAAAAATCAGCAAATCAGCACTTGCAAACATACAGTAAGTTATATTTCCAATTAAATAAAACAAGACATTTTCTAATTAAACTAAACTGGGTCTTTGCATGCTAAATAATAATGCAACCCATGAAGGAGGTAGAGGTGTGTAATGTCAGTCATTACATTTGCTATTCACATTTGCAAGTTTTTTGCAAGGAACACGAGCCGGTCTACCGCATCTGGCTGGAGGGATGCCCGGTGGCATGTTCCAACGCCCATTCCTACACTAAAGAGCCTCTCCGATGGGGCACTTGTTGCAGGTATTGAGAGGTATTTCCATCAATCATTAATATGGTATCAATCATTAATATGTGTGCAGACAAGGTAAAAAAAAAAAAAAAGTGAAAAATCGATTTTACGATTTTCACGTTTTAACATCGTTCTAATTACATAATCGCGATTACGATTTAAAATCGATTAATCGAACAGCCCTAGTTGAATACTGTTTTCAGTTTTTCGTGAGCTCTCATGCTGTGGTTTAATTCTGTGGTATTGTAACAGCTTCTGAAGTAGTGCCACCGTTCAAAACCTTTTATTAATTTATGGATGCGGACCGTGTCACATCTGCAGTACGTTTAACCCACCGCTCTTGGCCTCATCATTCCTACAAAGGAGTGTTGCTCTACTGTTGTCAGAGTTGCACTGATTGAACGTCAGCGAGGGCTCGTCTAATCAGTATAAGGTTCTGATGAATTAATTTGTGTTTTACCTAAACAATGCAGCTGAGGAGAGTGGTTGCCTTAGCGATGGGTTGTCAGTACACGTGCCATAATGCGTAACTGGGGCACGGTTCAATCTTTGTGTAATTGAATTAAAGATTGTTATTGTTGTCATTAAAATGTTTTTTCTTTTAACTTTTCTCACCTGTTTGCTATATTCTTCAGGTAATGATTCAATTTATCCTCAATTTTGAGTCTATTTGATACAAAAACCAAATTCCTGAATATTGCACTTCACTACAAAAATGAATACCCTTTTCTTGAGGCGATTAATAATTTGAGTCAGTTTTCAGCAGGAAGATGTCAGATAATGTATAATTAAACATTACATTTTAAAGGAAGCACATATTCAGATATCCAAGAACAAGCTTAGAGTCTGCTGTAATTTAAACTACGTAGCAGAGTAGACGTCTCATGGGTAGTTACATCTCTCAAGGTATGATGTTCTTGGTTCATTATGCCTCGCTGCCTCCCTGACAGGCTCACATGTTTCTCCAGAGCTGCCTCTTTTATTTTTAAGCATGACAAAAGGTGTATGTTGCAAGCCCCGTTCCCCCTGAGATGTTTCACGCTGTAGCTAATTTTAGCTTTATTTCCATATCTTTGTGTGGCGATACGCACTCAAGTGAGGGGGGAAGTTGCTGTTCAGGGACAGTTTCAACTCTTAAGAACAGAGTAGCAGCCACGAAAACAGCCCACAGATCAAACTTTCAGTTTAGCCAATCAAAGGATAAAAAAAAGGACCCCAAAGAAGATGAAAAACACGCAGTCAGATTATGTTGCAAATCTTGTCCTCCTGCAGTTGTATTTTTTTTTCCTTTGCCTCTATGAATCATGCTTTTTTTTCTCCTACAGTTTGATTACTTAAAATCAACTTGCACGGGGATTATCTATAAGTTACATAAGTCTGAGCTGTCAAACAGTATAATGCGAAGTGTGACTCATGATTAATGTGCAGTATGTAATGTTATTAGTTTAAAAGCAGATTAAAAATGGAGGGTCAAGCTGTATGCTATAAGCAACTTAATTAGTAACAAGATTTTTTGCAAGATTCTTAATGACTCACATCTAATTTGTGTCAGTCACTGAGATTTTCATTCAAATTCTCCAATTTAGGCATAGTAAAATATTTGAAATTGGATTTATTTTTTATTTCAGAAGGGAGAAAAAAAAAGAAAAAATTATATAAAAATGTTTTAAGTAAGTTAACTTAAAGATTGAAGAAAAAACAAAACACAGGGCTGATTAGGCAGAATTAATCTGTACTGCAGGGTGGGAGTTAATTCATAGATATTTTTCTCAATACACTGAAATATCAGCAATATAAGAGATTTTTAGCCGTGCCAAATGCCTGTGGTATCCTCATCTTGTCATGCTGCTGCAGTTCAGGGTCGTGTTTACATCATTTCCACAGATTGCAGCTACCAAAAAGCCTTCGCATCCTGGGTTTTAAAGAGCCCCTGAGATGTGATAAAATGTATTTATAATGTACTTACTTAAAATGGTCCGTGTGAGGGACGTAGCCTCTCATTAACATTAAATTGAGTTTGTTTTGTTCCACACTGTAAACACCACCTAATTAATTACATTACTCTGAAGAATGGTTCTCCTTTTGACAGTATAACAAAATATTACTTTCTGAATTTTTTCATGCCTCGGGGGCAGATGCCTCTTTGATGGAAGGTTCATTTCGTTTAGCTCACATCACCTGGAAGAGAAAAGGATTGTTAGCACTGACAGACTCTCTCAGAGTTGTTTTGTCTCTAATTAATATCGTTAAATGCCATTTTCTTCCCCCTTTTACAGTAACTGTCCCGCTATCTTGCTGGTTCACTGCGTCTTACTTTTGCAGGGGTGTTCTTATACAATTACTATCAGCCTTAGCTTTCCTGCAGTGGAAATGAGTTCGAAAGCAATTTGGACATGTCACCTCCAAGAAAGAGCCGATATTGATTTGCCACGAGCCGCCACTGGGATCTAAAGGAAAAAGGGGCAATTTATCTACAAATGAGAAAACTCAAAGAGAAATCACATTTTTTTGTAAATAGCTGACCTACTTTTCCGTCATGCAAACCTCCTGTATCTCACGCTCTTTCCGCTCATTCTCAGGGCTCTGTTTTAGGCTTCTGCCCAAACGTCTGTTTGCTCCAAATGTTAACATTTTGAGAAGTATGTTTTGCCCTGCCAGCTCCTCTGTGCCGAACGCAGCCTGCTTGAAATGGGCTGTTATGTAAGGACCAAACTACCCCATTTTTTTTTTCCTAAAAGAAATTGTCTGTGTATGTGTGTTGAGTTGTCACGGTGGTCTTTGACATTTACTGTTCAAACAACATCCTTGTTTGAACACCAGAAAGACTGAGATTTTTCTTTTCCATTGTAACGCCCTAACTCACCCCAACTCTTGTGTTTCATCCAGAATGACACATGGGGACAGCAGTACTCCTACGCACTCTTCAAAGCTATGAGCCACATGTTATGTATCGGGTATGGCATGTACCCCCCGGTGGGCATGACAGATGTGTGGCTGACCATCCTCAGCATGATAGTGGGCGCTACCTGCTATGCGATGTTTGTGGGCCACGCCACCGCTTTAATCCAATCTCTGGACTCATCTCGGCGGCAGTACCAGGAAAAGGTGAGTCGAGATTACAGATGTTACTAATGCCTGTGTTTTCTTATCTTATTTTGAAGAAAGGAGCGTAGTGGTGAGGTGTAGGTGTGGGTATTGGGAAGGACCTCACGATACGATACGCATCACGATACTTGAGCCACGATACGATACACATTGCGATATCCCGATTATGCAATATCCCGATTATTATATTCTACATAGTTCACCGAAAAATTTAAAAATGCATTACACATCTTAAAATCCAAGTTGTATATATGTACATCAGATGATAGTGATGGATCTTAAAATCCGAGTTGCACGTTCATCAGATTATAGTGAAAATTCATGGGACAAACTGAGTCAAAACAATGTTTTATTATAACTATACAAGCTAAAGTTACAACATATTTGTATATGTTTTTCATATTATTTACATCATATGAAATTAACATTAAATTTAGTATGAGGTTGCTTTAATTATGTGGCAAATGATAATAAACACAAGAAAGATGGGTACTAAAACCAAGGACAGGCACAGTGATCAGTCAGTATAGATATAAATCCATAAATAAATAAACCTCTGTCCATTATTTTTCATTTTTTAAGGACAGGCAATTGTGTTATATAAAAAATAAATTATAAAATGAAATAAAACGTGAAATAAAACCTGAGCTCAGTGCAGGGCCCTCCCAGGGTTGGTAGAGAGTGGCAATGCCCAGGACTGTCACTTAGGTAGGAGCACTGGGTGATATAATGGGAAAAAAATCGGGCATAAAAAATATTTAAAAATAAATAAATTAAAAAAAAAATCGATATTAAAATTATGAATATCGATATTGAATCAGCTGGAAAAGTATCGCGATATATTGCCATATCGATATTTTTGCCCACCCCTAGTGAGGTGGGACATCAACTTGTCCTGAGCATAAAGCTTGGTTTTGCTTGTTCACTCCAAAATTGAATTTCATTGATCTTTTCACTGGCAATGAACTCTCTCACACACACACACACACACACCAACACACTTCTAATGTCAGTTCTATTGTAACTCTTCCAGCGACCAGAAAAAACAAGCACCATCTGTTTTTCTAAACCACTGGTTTAAAAAGTCACATTCTGTTGGCCCTCCCATAGAGAAAAGTGAGATGACTGTGCCACCTGCACCACCCACTTATGTGCAGATAATGATATCTTTGGAAAGTGTGAAGTCTTACTGGATTTAAAAATAAGTGTATTACCCATAAAAGGGAGTATGAATTGTGTAATGGGGATTTTGACCTGCAATGGCTTTCAAGTTGCTCTTCTGGTGTCATTTTATATCGTTATCATATGAGCTTTTCATGAGCTGAAAAAAGATAAGCTTTTCACATAATCTTATGTATTTTCTCTAATAACGGCACTAAAAAAATACAAGGTTTTCTATTTCCAGTAAGCACAGAAATAACTGAAAATTAGTGCTCAGTTCCTCCAAGCCAACATTTCATTTGTGAAGAATTGACGTGGAATCGTGCATTGTAGGAAGTCTGACCTCCCACGACTCAGGGGCCGCAGAGTCTCGATGTGAAGGCTGAGACGTGCTTCACACTGCGGTGCCCTCTGCGGGCTCAGCGTGGGTGATAATGAGCTGAGATGCCGCGCTGCCACCATGCCCTCTGTCTGTGGCGAGGAGGAGACAAGAGCGGATGACCTCCAGAGAATGGAAGCAGAGGATCGAGTGATCGCACCTAAATGAAAGAGGGAGAGCGGGAGCGCAAGAGGGCAGGAGAAAAAGAGGCAGGCAGACAGGCGGAGCAACAGATTAGCTGATGCAATGACATGTTGTGGTACGTCTTCAAAAGAAGAGAACGTTCATTGGATAAATTATCGCCTCACAAATATAGGGCTGAGTAACAAAGAATTAAAAATATATACAGGACTGTCTCAGAAAATTAGAATATTGTGATAAAAAAAAAAAAAATGTCATACATTCTGGATTCATTACAAATCAACTGAAATATTGCAAGCCTTTTATTAATGTAATATTGCTGATTATGACTTACAGTTTAAGATTAAGATTCCCATAATATTATATATATTTGGGGACCTTTTTTGGATTTTTTGCTTTTAATGGACACAGGACTTGTTTATTTAATGTATTATTCATTTTTGTTCTAGTATTGATAGACATATGTTAAATGATTTTGAATGATGTAATCTATTGACCATATGAGGGAGGGAAGGGGAGAGGGTGTGCTGTTGTTTTTCATTTTTATTTACTTTTTTTATTTATTTTTTTTATTATTATTATTATTATTATTTATTTATTTTGGTTTAATTAATGTTATGAAAAGTAAAAAAAGGGGGGGTAAATATTGATAATTATATTGTTATTGTAAAAAAAAAAAAAAAAAAAAAATATTTTTAATGCCCCCAATAAAGACATCTATACAAAAAAAAGGTTCTCAGAATATTCTAATTTTTTGAGATAGGACATTTGAGTTTTCTTAACCTGTAAGCCATGATCATCAATATTAAAATAATAAAAGGCTTGCAATATTTCAGTTGATTTGTAATGAATCCAGAATATATGACATTTTTGCATTACAGAAAATAAAGGACTTTATCACAATATTCTAATTTTCAGTCCTGTATATATTTCAGTTAAAAAAAAAGGTAAGACTTGTACAAGTGAAGCAGGTTTATGACTAATACTTCTCATGTTCATAGCAGTTTAATAAGAGGAGAGCAAGGTGGCTCCCAGCCCAGCTCAGCACACATGACTGATGCCCTGCCTGGAGATGCCTCTCTGCCAAGTTAGCTGAACAGCTGGCCTGTCTCAGCACCAGTCAGCGTGTGCTGCCGGAGCCACTGGCTGCCATTTCTGGGATCACCCCCTTAGGCGCCTTAAGAATCTCCCAGCCAGCTGAAAAGGCACCCCTGCGCTCCGTTCCATCCCACAGTGCCTCTCTGCAGCAAGGTTATTACTGCAGACCGCAATTAATTTTTAAGAGTGTGGATTCTATCTTTCCACGGGACCTTAACATGTTCAGTGTCGACCATTTAAACAATTAGTCGTCGCGTCTCCCCCACTGTACCCTACACACCCCCCTCTCCCTGTTCATCAGATTCAGTCTCCTCTAAGATAAAAGCCTGTTGTTTTCATTGGCACTTGCATTGGCTCTGTGACAGAGGGATCTTCTCAGAGGAGATTCCCCCTCTACTTTTCCATGTTAGACTAATACCAGTAATCCACACAGTGAAGAAATAGACAATCCCTGGAGTTCTGAGGCGGCAGGTGGCTGTTTTCAGGTGGCCACTATGACAAGGACAGCTGCTCCTGCCCGCAGGGGCTCAGACGACAGATAGACTGAGATTTCTTCAAACTGAGCCGCCAGCAGCCAAGTCAACAGCCAACCTGTCATCGTGCACCAGCTTGTCATGCACATTTGTTTGTTTGACTTGCTGAGCCCGTGCTGACTCATTGCCGTTAAAGAAACAGGGATGTGATGACTTTTGCACTCCTTCACATTATTTTACATGTAGATATACCAGCTTGTACTAATACAGTAGGGCTGGGCGATATGGACCAAAAGTCATATCTCGATATTTTCTAGCTGAATATATATCGATATTTTTTCTGTGCCATAATTGGGGTTTCCCCCAAAGCATTATAGCATAGCATCTCTGTTTGCTTCATTTTATTCTGAGGCAAACCCTTAAAAAAACAGTCAGTTTTAATACAATGTCATGCCAAATGTTACACAGGTACCTTTATTAACAGAGGTCTGCACAATATCAAAATGTATAAAACAAATGAAATAAAAATAAACTGCCTGCATATATAGAATAAAAATGCTTCTTGAATAAAATAAAACAAATATCCCTTTCCTGCACAACAATTAAATTAAAATACACTGTGCAATTAATACAATGTAGACAGTAACAGGCAGACTTTTCCACTGAGGTTGACAGTTGTGCAAATAACAAAACATTTGTGCAAATCTCAAATAAAACATTCAAGTCAATTTGTCACAAAATAAGGTATATCAAAATCATAATTTTTTTATTATTTTTTTTTAATAGATATAAACGATATTGTCTCGTACCATATCGCGTTTGAAAATATATCGATATATATTAAAATCTCAATATATCGCCCAGCCCTATAATACAGGGAGCTTTCTTTTTTTTTCATCTGTAGTAAAATGTGACTCTATGCCGTTTGAATTTAGCAGTTGGCCATGCAGATGTTAGACATGTGGTAAATCATGCATGATGTGATGACAACACAACTGTCCAGGCAAATATGAAATACTCCAGTTGATTAGGAGAGTGAACAGCAGCGTCAGCCAGAGATCTATGGGGATTCTGATATATTCATTTTAGTTTAGTTTTCGTTTAACAGTTTAATCTTTCTCATATAAAAAAGGCATCTAAATTACATTCCCATGACTTTAATTTGAATTCCTGTACTTAATCATGTATAAACAGGGTCACAGGGAGTAATTGCATATTTTGAGTTTACATTTTTTTGATTGCCAACTTAATTTTTTAAGTTTTCTTTGCCTCTATATCACAAGCTGTGACAGTTTGCATATAAATAGTCTTAAATGTCTCCCAAAATATCTCATTATTTCAGATTTATATTATTTTAAACAACTTCAGATCCCATAAATGTCTTAACCAGCAATTATAACACAGTTAGGAACATTTTTATATTTTGTGACATCACACTTTTGTGCTCACAGTAGCTGATATGTCAAATCCCAAACTGTGAAATATACAGAATAAGATATTTGCAAATTACACTCTTCCAGTTTTCATCTGTTGCTTGTTTTAGAGCTGAAACTAATCCATGCTTTGCAGTTTCAGTTTTGGTTAATTTTGCAAAGACAAATGTGTTTTCCAAAGTTTTTGTCAGCAAGACTATGAAACTGCATCTTCTGCATAAACAGAGCATGAATTAACATAAAATGTGACTTATTGTACTACGCAGCAAGACAGACTTCATAAACTACAAAATGCTGCTTTTGAAAATCCTTCCTTTGACAAAATGATGATGCACCAAGCTGGATCCATGCTAGAGTAGGCAAATATATTGGACTCTAGTGTTGCAATTGTCCCAAGTCCTCCGGCCATGGAAGGTGGGCGACAACACAAACTAACCTGCGCTGCTTCCAGAGTGGAATGCAAGGTCAGTGGTTTAGCGATTGAAAGAAGTTCGACAGTGGCTCACTGCTCAGCCCTGCCAAATTAAACTGCTTCTTGCTGATCTTGATGCAACACGGACTCTGCTGTCCTCTGTAAATGAGGTCTGAAAACACAGAGCACGTAGCTTTCACACACATGGCTGTCTATGAGCAGTATGAGGAGCCATCTGTCCAGTTGGCATACAGAGGTGATTTCCAGGTTACTTTTATATTGACACTGGAAACAATTCAGTGAAACCCCTCTCAGGGACCATCATTAGGAGAAACCAACTTACGGAGAATTTTTCAGTCTGAAAATGGAGAAGAAGAAAGGAAATGGGAAGGGGTGGGGAGATCTTACTTAATTGTGAAAATTATCATCAGAAAGTCTGGGTTTAACCTTTTCTGAATAGAGTTCAGAAAAGCATGGTGCCACTGTAATAAGTGGCACCATGGGAAAAATGGCTGGACACCCAGAAGCAAGAACGTAGATCTGAATGAGCTCTTGAGAATCAGGCAATATGTTAACCGTTAAAATAACTAGGGAGGGAAAAAAAAAAGTTTCATACAATGATGAGAAAACTGGCTTTTGGCTTCTGGCCTGTCATTGCTGGTACCTATTAAAAAAGGAAAAAATAAATAACTAAAAAACAACCAGAGAGCCAAGGCAAAAGCCACGTTGGGGGAGTGGGTGTTAACATGTGACCCTCACTAGGTGCGAAATTAGGACCTTATTGTCTGGCACTAACAGCCGGTCTGTTGTCGAACCGATCTGAAGCTCTTGAGATATATCCGATATGGGTCCGATTAAGGCAAAAATTCGACTTTCTGTTAGTGCATGTAAACGAATGAGGTTCATTTTCACTCGACGATGTATACTGCATTACTGTCACTAGTTGCTTGTGGCGTGTGGAGGGACATTATTGGTAAGGATTGAAGGAATCTCCTGCAGTTCTACAGTCAACATCACATCTGAACGGCACAAAGTGGAGTAAAATTTTATCTAAACTTTAACTTTTTTATTGATAAGCTCAGCAGCGTCTCACCCAAATTCTTTACTAACAATAATTATGTTTCCCAAAGGTCCTTTCATAGTGCTCGGCCCACTATCTCTTCATGAAAGCTCGTTGACATGTGATAATGTATTATTTGCTGGATGATAACTGTCGTTTCCGCATAGGATCAATAAGTGAGAAGTACAACATTACTCATGAAAGATTATACCTTGTAACTGTATTTTTGATATTAATAATTTACAAAAACAGATTTCTATGAGGCTGCACAATAAAACACATAATGAGTTGCAAGGGATTAAGCATCTGGAAAATTCATCACCGAATTCTACCCCCTTGTGTCACGCATGTTGAGAACCATTATCACAGAAAGAGAATTACATCTCTCCAGATTGCGGGCACAAGATGGCCGCACGTGTGACTGTGCATGCAGGATGTGCCTGCCACTCCAGCTGCCTGTAAGCTGCTGCTTATCTGTCACTGTGGCTGTCTACTGTCGTAATTTAGACAGTACGCAGAGATGGAGGAAGGGACACCACACAAAAGGGATAATCCCATTCACTTCTTAGGTGACTTTTCATGCTTGTTTCTCTTAAATAAGCTTTCTGATTTCTTTATAAATATTTCTCTTTAGATGTTTTCTTCTTCTTTTTTCCCCTTACCATTAAGGATGAGTGAGTGATTATCTGTTTGTTGTTGGCAGTTGGTGATGAAATCAAACAGACCCTGGAGATAGCATGTTGTGGCGTGCCAGTCCCAAAAGGATTAAGAGCGGCAATGCAATGCTGCAAGCCCACCCTTTACATCTCTAATTAACACTTGGCAATTAAACACAGGTCTTTAGGGAATAGTTAATAAAAGGCCCAAAGCTGATTATTGGGGGTGAAGAGGCTCCAGAGATCTTTTGTTCCCTTACTTAAATACTACCAGGCAAGGCCTTTGGAAATGCCGTCACCAGTCGTCAGTAGGGTACCAATGTACTCCACAGAGCTGTGCCTTGCAAGTGATAATGCAGTCATATCCGTCAACCCGCCAACATGTTTTCATATTTTTAAATGTCAAAACATTGTGAAATCTTCTTCCCTGCTTTCTCAAAAATATTGCTCCCTTTGTCATGCATACACACCGGATCAATGCGACATCATGCGCAGGAATAATGCTTACTGGGTTACTCCAGTGTCAACAGAATGTAGCAACCTTTAGACATTTTGTCAGACCTTTGTAGCAACTGCTTCTCATAGAAAACTAGAGCAAATAGTGAAAAAGGTAGCAACCTTTTAAACAACTCTGTCTGTGCAAAACCTTTTTTTTTCCCTCCCATGTTGCCATTTTTTACTTGAAGCAGAAAGATGGAGACCTTGGAGTGATGTATTACCAGCATTTGTTATAACACGGACAGAGCCCAAGTTTAAGGGCAAAAATAAAAAAAAGAACGAACAACCTAGGTGTGGTGGCAGCATGAACAAGGCTTTTAAGAGCCCAACAGCCTTTTACACCCCTTACATGATGAACATGTAAATTCCAACCCATATAAGCAGCAACTTGGTGATACCCGGTAGAAGTAATATTTTCCTATACGGTCGGCCCAAGGACACAGCTGTCAACAAGTTGAAGGGCTTAAGTCTGATTCTGCCTTACAGTAACAGCAGTTCTCATTAGCTGGGACCTGACTGATGGAATTAGTCTAAACCCTGTTACATTACCCTCCATCTGTCACACAACTTTTACTTCCGAGTGAATGACTGACATGCCTACAAGATACTCTATGGAAAGTTCTCTGTGCGTACAAAGAAAATATACAATTATAACCAGGGGTGCACAAAAGCCGGAACTCGGAGGCCAGTCTACTGCACGTTTTAGATGTTTTCCCATCTTCAACACACCTGATTCTAATCACTGGTGGTCATCAACATGTCATCAAGGTCTACACAACTCTGTTGGTGACACAGCCTTGTCTATCAGGGTTGTGTTGAGGCAGGGAAACATCTAAAACCTGCAGTAGACTGGCTGACTTGACGTCTAATTATAGTGAGGTAACATTGACTAGATGTTGGATAATGGTCGATTGCCAGAACTACGTAATTAGTCATTTAACGTTCTCTAACGTTACAACCCATATCCAACCAAGCACCGACTTTAATGTGTCAGCAGAATTGTCTGACAATCAATCAAGCAGAGCGGTTCGTCACTTACCAAAGTCGCAGATTTTTGAGTGTAGGGTACCACATAAAATTGGTTCGAGGTCACTAAGCACAACACAAATTCATAACTAAGGCGCACCTGATTATAAGGTGCACTGGCTAGGGCTGGGCGATATGGACCAAAAGTCATATCTCGATATTTTCTAGCTGAATGGCGATACTCGATATATATCGATATTTTTTCTGTGCCATAATTGGGGTTTTCCCCAAAGCATTATAGCATAGCATCTCTGTTAGCTTCGTTTTTTTTCTGAGGCAAACCCTTAAAAAAACAGTCAGTTTTAATACAAAGCCTCATGCCAAATGTCACACAGGTACCTTTATTAACAGAGGTCTGCACAATATCAAAATGTATAAAACAAATGAAATAAAAATGAACTGGCTGCATATATAGAATAAAAATGCTTCTTGAATAAAATAAAACAAATATCCCTTTCCTGCATAACAATTAAATTCAAATACACTGTGCAATTAATACAATGTAGACAGTAACAGGCAGACTTTTCCACTGAGGTTGACAGTTGTGCAAATAACAAAACATTTGTGAAAATCTCAAATAAAACATTCAAGTCAATTTGTCACAAAATAAGCTATATCAAAATCATAAAAAAAATGTAAAAAAAAATCGATATAAACGATATTGTCTCGTACCATATCGCGTTTGAAAATATATCGATATATATTAAAATCTCGATATTTCGCCCAGCCCTAGCACTGGCAATTTCTGAGAAAAATTAAGGATTTTAAGTGTGCCTTATAGTGCGGAAAATACGGTATATGTATTAATATGAGGACTTATATATTCTTAATTATTATTCTTATTGGGATGTGCAGAAGAAAAAATAATTAAAGAATGGATGGGTGGATAGAGGAATGTTTAGAGAGAGAATGGGAATTGCAGGACAAAAAAGAAAAAGTTGTTTAATTAAGTAGCCAATATCCCCTTTGTCAAATGAATTATTCATGGTTTTTGGTTGAAAAGAAATATAATGTACTTGGAGATCTGCTTGAAAGAAAAATGAAGGGGGAAGAGTGATAAGAGAAGAAGAAGAAAGGAGAGGAAAGTATGAATGATAATCATACTTAAACACATGAACCCATGTCAAATGAAATAAAGAAAAGGATTTCTTGTATGATAAAGAATGCAATTCCTTACAACTCAGCTCAAAGCATGTTGCACAACAACACTGAAAAGGCTGAGACAAAAGGTCCCTGAAAAAATAAAATCTAACCTCTATTGTAATGTTCTTACTGCAGACAATAATTTTCATGGTAGAATAGAAGGAAATGGCTCCTACTTGAGACTTTAGAAATAGAGCAAATTAGGTTAGTGCTTTGTCTCTTACTCTACCAAGATACAGCTGTATTCAAGCAATTAGTGAAAAACAAGTGTAATAGGGAGGCAGTCTCTCCGAAGCAAAGATGTGCAGAGCTCCACCAATCTATGAAAAACTACACTAACAAATTGTGAAACAAGAGTCAGAATAATATTCCTCAGCATCCGTCCATCCATTATCTATACCCACTTATTACTATTTTAGGGTCACAGAGTTCTGTCAGAGCTTGTCCCAGCTCTAAAGGAAGTTGTACACACAAATCATTTCCCAGCATAGAATTGAAACCACTTTCATACCAGCTCATTAACTACAGTACATAAAATCATCAAAAGATTCCAATAATCTGGAGAAATCTGTGTGTGCACGAGACAAAGCTGAGAATCAATATTGGATACCCATGATCTTCAGGCCCTCAGGCAGCACTGCATTAAACATTTAGTAACAGAAAACACTGCATGTACTCAGGAAGATGTCCAGAAGTCACAGTCTGAGAAATACGTTTTCTATGCCTCCAAGTTCTATCTTGCAAAGAAGAAGCCAAATGTGAACATGATCCAGAAAGGCCCGTCTTTTCTGGGCCAAATTTAGTTCATTTAAAAAAGGCTAAAGCAAAGTTGGAAACTGTCCTGGGATTTCAGACAAATCAAAATTTAAAAATTTCTTTGGAAACCTCTGACACCATGTTCTCTGGTTCTCTAAAATGGGTCATCTGACTTGTCAGTGCTCGTTTAAAAGTATGCATTGGTGTAAGGGTGCATTAGTGCCTATGGAATGGGAAGCTGGCACATCTGGAGAGGAAACATCAGTGCTTAAAGTTGTATTCAGGTTTTAGAGCAGAGCTGTCCAAAGTCTGTCCCCGAGAGCCAGTATCCTGCAGGTTTTAGATGTTTCCCTCCTTCAGCGCACTGATACGAATTACATTTATGTCATTAAGACCTGTGCAAATGAAATGATGTTATACACTCTTGTACAGTAGGTGGCGGTATGCACCTTAAAGTTGGTTGCAATCCGCCAATAAAACAGAGAAGAAGAAGGTATGTTGATGCAGGGAAACATCTAAAACGTGCAGGACAGCAGCCCTCAAGGACCAACTTTGGACACCCCTGTTTTAGAGCAACATTTGCTTTACATAGGGAAGAGCCTCACAACTTTCACCATCTTAATGCTTAACTGCTAACTGGATCCATGAAAAAAAGTAACTGTCTTTCAAACTGGTCTACCAACATTCAAGGCCTTTCACAAATTGGAAAGATTTTGTCACAACTTGGAGACAAAGGCAGCAGGAATTCTAAACAAAAGTGATTTATTTAACTAAAAACTCTGCAGAGAAGGAAGATAAACCAAAAACAAAAAGCTAAAACTAGACAGAACCAGGGTGGAGTACATGAACAAAACATTAACCATGGCAAGAAACAATACGGATCAGCAAGGAGGAAAGGAAAGACTGGACAAGATATAATGACAGTGTCACTACCTGATGTGAGTCGCTACCCAATTTGAGTCACACATGCGCAGTCGCGTCCAACAACAGGGAATGTTATGCTATATAAGGGTATTGATGCAAAAAATCTTTATATTATTTTTAACAAAAAATATTTATATTATTTTTAGCAAACATAGCTAAGCATGATAGCCAAATTACCTTTCAAGATGTAATTACTCATAGAACGAGTAATCTTCCATTTGTCAGCTTTTCCCAAACTGGGATGGAACTTTCCGGATTCCATGTAGGCATGGAGATGATGGAAAACATTAAAGTCGCTCATTTTAATCAATAATCGGGTAATGACAACACTACTTCTCCACTGAAATGCACATGTTGGACGCAACTGCGCATGCGTGACTCAAATCGGGTAGCGGACTCACATCAGGTAGTGACAGACAGGACTTAACGAGACACAGGTGCAAACAATCAAGGCAGATGGGAACAAAGGAAGTCATAACAGAACTAAAACACAAGGACACAGGCTTTCAAAATAAAACAGAAACAAACAAACCCAAGAACAGTGACAGATTTGGTGGATTAGAAACAATTACAAATCACCTTGAATCTCATCCATTCAGATATACGACATTTGCAAGTCATTAGTTTATACTTTTATTTTCACTCGTGTCCGGAAATATTTGGACAGAGTTGTTATGATTTATACACTACAATGCTGGATTTAAAATAAAACAGCCAAGATTTTATTGAAGTGTAGACTTTCAGCTTTAGTTAAGGGGGTTTCATAAAAATATATCATTGACCATTTAGGAATAACAACCATTTTAAGCAAAGTATCTCTATTTTAGACTTCCTTAAAATGTATTTGGACAACCAACTGAAAATAACTTAATTGCCCATGTGTGGTCCATTCCCTCATTCCAAGACATATGAAGTCTGGGGAGATCTCAATGCAAGGAAGGTGGCCATCATTAGGCTGAGGAAAAAAAACATCATAAATCTGTAAAAGTGGCAGCAAAAAACATGAGTGTCGCCAAATCAAAAGCCTGTCTTAAAGAAGCAACGCACAAATGAACACAACAACATCAAAATGCCTGGGAAAACCACAGAAGACAATTAAGGTGGATGAAAAAAGGATTCTGTCCTTGGTAAAGAAAAACTCCTTCACAGCATCAACAGAAGTCAAGAATACTGTGGAGAAGGCGAGTGTATCGTTGTAAAAATCTACAATAAAAAGAAACCTACATGGATGTAAATAAAGAGGTTTTAGAACAAGAACAGGCAAGCCACTAATAACCTTCAAGAACTGAAAAGCCAGCTTTAACTTTGCTAGAATTTTTTTTTTAAGCTTTGCATGTCCTGAAATTATATTCTATGGATAGATGACACCAACATGGACTTGCATCCAAAGGATGGGAAGAGAAAAGTATGCAGAAGGAAAGAAACCACTCATAATTCAAAGCTTGCCAAACATGGTGGAGGCAGTGTTATGGTATTGGCACGTATAGCTGCCAAAGGAATGGGCTCAGTGTTGTTTATTCATGATGTTACTGCTGACAGAAATGGTGAGGTGGAGTCTGGGGTGAATGGGACTAAGCATCCTGCTCACATTCAGCCAAATGCTACAAAAATGATAGAATGTTGCTCTACAGTTCAGATAATTAATGACCATAAACAAACCATGAAAGGAGCAGTAAAAACTGGATATATTTACAATTATGTCAATTTGTCCAAATACGTTTGATCCCTTGAAAATGGAGGTACTTTGCACACAATGGCTGTAATTCCTGAATGCTAAATGCCATATTTTTGTGAAACCTCTTAAATTAAAGCAGAAAGGGGTGCCATGTAACTCAAGTGGTGGAGCAGGAGCCTTAGATACAGAGGCTACAGGGCTTGTGCAGTTGGCCCAGGTTCAAACACTGGTCTGTGGCCCTTTGCTGCATGTCTGCCCCTGTTTCCTGTCTAATTAATTAGGCACAGGGCAAAAAAAAGCTGAAAGTGGACATTTTGATCACATCTTTAACGTTTTATCCATTATGGTGGTGTATAAAGGGAAAATTATAAAAACTATTTTGAAATGTTAATGCAGTACAGACAATCAAAGACAAGCAAAATAATGTAAAATGATAATACAAAACCTATGATATAGCTATTACTCAAATCATGGTGAGAAATATGAGGTTTAAGTAGTTTTATCATGAAAATATTTGCTACTTTTTGCTGCTAAAAAAATTTTATCTTTCAGTTTCATTTAATTGTACACCACTGCCACACACATTTTACTGTAGCCTGGCAAGAATGAGGCATTTGTCATTGTTTATTAAGCAGTTTGAAGAATGTTGGTAAGTTTTTTACTACAAGTAAGTCATATATCAAGACAATATTCATCATGAATGATTAGATTCTTAAATCTATATATAATTCAATGGCTGTTTGAAAGTGGTTGTTGACATATAATCCAAAGGTTAGAGATTTCTACCATCAGCACTACAACTACTCAGCAATTAGTTGTTGTATTATAATGGTTGTTATATGGAAGTATCAGAAAGTGCAGTTAAGAGGTACTAGTAAACAGATTTTAGCTTAAAAACTGATTTTAAGCTGTTCAGACATCTTTTCTTCTGCTTATTGTCACAGAAAGAAAGATATGAATGAGCTTTTTTTATACATTTTTTTAACCCCCTGAGCCCCCCCCATGGGTGGAGTCTTTGCATCCCTGTCAGCTCTTCCTCTGAGATTGAGCAGTGGTTAGTGTATATAAATTGATTTGGAGTGTGAGGCTTAGCTACAGGCTTTGTCAAGTTTTGCTCATCAAAATGGTAAAAGCAGTGAGGTAATATCTTTCATTTGTTCACTTGAGTAATACCCTTTCACGCTAGGAGACTCAAACCATAATTTGCTGCAAAGCTGTGGATAAATTGATGCATTTGAGTTTTATGAATGTTGAAAAGAGATGGGTAGACATTCTGGAGCAGATGATAATAATTCAGGCCTTTGAAACACAACACTATGCTCGGGCTTAACCAATGCAAGATGCATAAACGCGCAAAAAAGACAGCTTTGAGAAAGTGACACGCAGCTGTCATCTTCAACCTGTGTCACATGCAAGCAAGCTATTAAGTAACCAGTGGCTTGGTTCTTTGTCGTGTCTGTGTTTGTTTTCCAGACCTTTCCATCTTATGGAAGAGAGGAAGAGAAAGTTATTTTGAATGGAAGGATTATATTTCATCAACAGATGAGCAGCGCTATGCTGAGGGGATTGTGAGGATAAAGCCTCAAACATTTACCCCATGATATAAGTTATTCATCTCTTGTCAGAAACTGAGACATGATTTTAAATCTTCACATCATTTCCCCGGTCACTTTGCACAATATTGATGCTTAGATATATTAGTTTGTTTGAAGGATATTTATACAATATATCTTAATGTCCATCATACATTGTAACCAACCTGCCTGATGTGCTGAATTTCCTGCTTTAACAATACGTGTTGGGGCTCGCAGCAGTTTGCAGCTGAGGGTGCCGGGTCATCAATATGCACAGTGTGACTCCAAATTGTTTTCTCTGTCTGTGAGGGACTCAAAAGGCTCTGGTCAAACACAGGCCCACTTAATCTTGTCTAAATTTGGCAAAACGGAGGGAAAAAAAGAGAAAGCAAATACGTGGAGAAAGTGAAAGACAGCCGAAAGGAGGGTAACAATTCCATGAATTGTCATGAGGTCAGCGCAAACGGAGAAGATGTCAGATCCATGTTAGCTCCCTGATCAGGGTTATATGATCAAAATTTGTTGATAAGCTTAACATTGCCAGTTTTAAAGCCTTTGGTCTCTCTGAGTCTCTCCCGATTTTCAAAAAGCCTGCTTTCCTGCTTTCACACAAACACTCTGACTTGCATGAGACAGCTGTCCATATTCACTGTGTTGAATAATCCTTATCTCCACAAGGACGTCCTTTTGATGATTTTGTCTAAGATCAGGGCAGACTGGGGTATAGTGCTAGAGAAGACAGAGGGAGATATCTGAGGTCAACAGCACAATTTAGTAGTATGGCTGTTGGCAGTGAAACAAATTGTGATCAAAGAGCACCTCCAGCATGGCCCCATGAATGGTTAATGTCTTTTTTTCCCTCTTCCTTATGTGTTTTTCAACTGCAGGTCAAGGATTCAACCTGTTATTATTCCCAAGATGCACTCAGTATTCTTTGATCTGCATTGCTGCTTTTAATACTTCACAATCAATGGAAGAAAAAAAAACATCAGACAGACATTTTGATAGTTTTATTTTACTAAAAAACACAAAGACTGAAGAATTTAGACCAAATATATCTTCATAATAAAACAGAAATAATGTGATAAGTTTAATCACACAATATATTTTCTTTTATTTTGGAATTTGTGAAGTGAAGAACCGTTTGGTAAATGGTGGAGTGATGCATTTTCATTACTGTGAGCATGCTTGCATATTTGCCATTTTTAAAAGGTCTGCATTTTTAAAAGTCAGCTTGACCTCGTTGCATATTGTGACCTTTTCTCCCACTCTTTTTAGCAAGAGTCAGTACATTTACTTAGCACATACTCGGCATGCTTTTGACTTTCGAAGGAGAAAACAAAAGTCAAAGAAACCTAATTAAAAACAAGTGTTTAGTTGTTTGGCATAACCTGCAACAGCCTAGATGAATTGCATGCATCCATCTCCATTTCCTTGCGTCTCTCGCCCCAGCGTGAGTTGGTCCTCGTGACCGTGTGTTTGTCCTTCAGCACTATGGCCTTTGAGTAATCTGATTGTTGTCGTCTCTGTGTCCTTGCAGTACAAACAGGTGGAACAGTACATGTCCTTCCACAAGCTGCCTGCAGACATGAGGCAGAGAATCCACGATTACTACGAGCACCGCTACCAGGGCAAGATGTTCGATGAAGAGAGCATCCTGGGAGAGCTGAATGAGCCATTACGAGAGGTGGGAAAAGCTGTTTCTCTCTTCATTCGAAACACGTGCAACTGTAATACATTAAAAACTTGTCAGAGCTTGGCATTCATGTCGGTTCAGTTCACTTCTCTAAGACTAGGTTCACACTGCAGTTCCCAAGTGACCCAAATCAGATTTTTTGCTCATATGTGACTCAGATCTGATTTGTTTATGACAGTGTGAACAGCACAAGTCACATATGGAATCTGATCTTTCAAATCAGATTCAGGTTACTTCCATATGTGGTTCTAAATCGGATACAGGTCTGATGTTTTGCAATGCGACCTCAGTGTGAACAGCCAGGTCGGAATTAATGCGACTTTGACGTCACTTGAGAGCGACCGTTGTCATAATACTGCGCTGGCGGGGGCGGGAGTCACTCGGAAGCGATCGGAAAAGGTTTCTTTCTCCTCCTTCTCCTCTTCATTAACACTTGCTCACAGTTTGTCCACCACACAACAACTTCAAAATATACCCATGTACTCTCACTTCTGTTGCCTCCATGTTTACCGCCGTATGACGGCGTGTTGCGTGTGACGTCTTTGTTATTGTTCCTCTGCGCATGCGGGTGAGTTCAGGGCTGCGATGCGTTCACACTCGAGTCTGATATAGGACACATTTTAAAAGATAATGTGAACAGCCACACAAAAAAATCGGATATGGAAAAAAATCGGAATTGAGCATTAAGGCCTGCAGTGTGAACGTAGTCTAAGGGCCTGATTTACTAAGATCCTAAATAAAGAGTACTAAATTGCGTGTGCACTGAAAAAGTTTGCGCGTGCTGTTGTTGTGTGTTTTGCGGGTGATCAACTAAGATTGCGTGCGCAATTGATAACAGGTGCAAACCTCAGTATTTAAATGAGGTGTTGCGCGTCTTACGGTTTGTGGCGCAAACTTTGCGCCATGGAGAGTCTGGATGGAATCCGTGTATCATTCGTTCTTTCCATTTTCAATTGCCAATCAAAAACCAAAACATGAAAAAGTGACTGGTTATGTTGTTATTAGTTTTTTATTATAACACAAAAAACGGAAAAACGGCTGGTTTTTCATATTTCAATTTTAGGCACAGATCAAAAATAGTGCAGTCGTTTTTGCACGCCGTTAGTAGATCAGCTGGCACTTTGGTTTGCGGGTGCTGTCAAGTTTGCACAGGTTTTTACACACGCAAACCTTTAGTAAATCAGGCCCTAAGTGTGCAGTCTGGAAAAAATGATCTCTGTTTTGAGCTTTTTCTGTTTTTAGGCTTCAAGAAAAAAACAAAGTGACAGGTCAACACAGTTTCCAGACCTCCATCTCTGTTCTGCTGTTCTTACTAACTGTTGTTTTCGATGTGTCTTTCTTCTTTCAAACAGGAAATCATCAACTTTAACTGTCGAAAGCTGGTGGCTTCAATGCCTCTATTTGCCAATGCAGACCCCAACTTTGTCACCTCCATGCTCACCAAGTTGAAGTTTGAGGTGTTCCAGCCCGGGGACTACATCATCCGGGAGGGCACGATCGGCAAGAAAATGTACTTCATACAACACGGGGTTGTCAGCGTCCTGACCAAAGGCAACAAAGAGACCAAGCTTTCAGACGGCTCCTACTTTGGGGGTAAGACCAGATGGTGCTGGCACCAGAAATACAAGCTCAAAGGTTACGTGCACTCACAAACTGCTAACTGTGAAGCCTAAAGGCGTACAGAGCTATTTTCTTAGTCACTGTTTACAAACTTGGCATTCAAACTTGCCCCCACCTCTCCACCTCAATAAGTGAGAATGCAGTCAGGTAACAGCTGTGTCAAGAGTTTGCTTTAGTCACAGAGGAAAAAAGAAAACCTTACTTACCAATTGTTTTTATAGTGGTTTCCAAGTGAAGACACTCATACCTGCATAAGTGCACACAAAAGTGCACAATTCTGACCTCTGCGTGAACGCTCCTGAGTGAGTCTGAAAGTGTGTACTGCCCCGTGAAACCAATAGTGGTGCAGAGTGAGATGACTCTGATTTCAGTTGATGCTTTTATAGCCCTTTATTGCCACTAACACTGGTTAGTGTCTGTATAGGCACTCGTCAAAGGTTGCAGACCAGAAACCTTTGAATTTTGCCTGAAGAAATCAGGCAGGGTGTTGCGAAGACCACCATACAAACTGAATGGGTCATAAGACATGACTGGAGTATATTAATGTTTGTATGAGTAAATTTTTTTTTTATCTTAGACATTTTACCATTGCGTGGGTTTCCTCCGGGTACTCCGGTTTCCTCCCACAGTCCAAAAACATGCATGCTAGGTTAATTGGTGATTCTAAATTGCCCGTAGGTGTGAGTGTGAGTGTGTCTGGTTGTCTGTCTGTATATGTGGCCCTGCGATGGACTGGTGACCTGTCCAGGGTGGACCCCTGCCTCTCACCTGAAAATAGCTGGGATAGGCTCCAGCAGACCCCCGTGACCCTGCAAATGAAAAAGCGGGTATAGATAATAGATGGATGGATTTTACCAATGCTGTATTTAAATCTGGGCTATTTTAATATTCAAATATGTATAATTCTCTTGTTCAGCACCTTAAAGGAGCCGTCTGTAAGAAATGGCCAAAACTGGTACTGCAGTCACTTTCAAAATATTGTTGAGCGGCGTGTACCCTCCCCCTCCTACCCCCGACCAGAGGTTGCCAGGTAGGCTGCAGAATGCAGCAGGAACGTAGGCTGCCATGGCTGCGATAATTAGAGTCGAGCTGGCAACCCGGATGCCGAAACAATACTGACTTGGTGATTGGGAGATAGGTGGAGGGTGGAGCTTCAGAAACAATACTGACTTGGTGATTGGGAGATAGGTGGAGGGTGGAGCTTCAGAAACAATACTGACTTGGTGATTGGGAGATAGGTGGAGGGTGGAGCTTCAGAAACAATACTGACTTGGTGATTGGGAGATAGGTGGAGGGTGGAGCTTCAGGCCAAAACAAAAAATGATAACATAAACATCAGTTGAGGGCTGCAACTCCTCTTTTTAAACTGGAATATCCTGGCTTGAGTGCTGTTGTCAGTGACATAAGTATTTGAAATGAACATGATTTTTAAATGTCTGTTGACATATCAGGGTCATTTTATGATTCGTTTTATTATTGCTCTTACATACAGCTCCTTTAAAGGAGCATGAGGCTCCTTTTAAGGAATGAGACTCATTAGCGCCACCCTTCGCTACTGCAGCCAACAGCGAAGCCGGCACGGGAGAACGGGGAGAACGCGCATGCAGCGTCATTTGACGTCACATCCACAGGACAGCGCGGGAAATTCCGGTCACAATTGCGGCATATTTTGCAGCACACAGCCTGTTCAAGGCAACGGAGAGATACACTAGAGGGCTCATTCTTTTTGGTTTGGAACGCTTCATCTGACATTATTACTAGAAAACTTAAAACGTATACGAATTCTTTTCATAAATCCTGCCTCCATCCTGCCTCATGCTCCTTTAAGAGCTTGGCTCTGGTTTGAATTTGAACTTGAGGCAGCTGCGTTTGGAAAGGAGCATTTCTAGCTCTGAAATCAGCTCATTGTGAGCTTGAGGTGGCATTTTAGTGCACTGCTTGTCACCTCGCTTAAAATTGGGGTTTATGCAGAACCATTTCCCTAATTCACATCCTGTAAAGCAAATCCAAATGACCAAAAGAGCTCTTGCTGTACTGCATTCTTAGAGTGATGCATCTGAAAGTCACACAGGTCAGGAAGCTGTGAAATTGCTTACCATGTGAATACTCAAGACTCCCAAGATAACCCAGAGTTGTTCTGCACTTAACTTGTTCTATGTTCTTAATCAGGGTCAGATAATGCATAGCCCTCTCGTGGTCCCGCTGAGCCCATGACACATGTAGGAGACAATGCAGCCATACTGCCCTCACCAAATACCAATTAATTTGCCCAGTGACAGCATATCATTTAGACTTACACTGTTAAGTAATTAGAAGTGGTGGCAAAGCATTTAACAGCACATGACCTGCCAGTGGAAGTTTAATTACAATTTGCCTGCTCAAGTCCATCTCCATGCCCTCTCTCCAGGGGGGGCTCTGGAGAAATAATGAAAAGATGGCAGGCAATCTATCTCTGGACATGCCAAAACTAATCTACACTTGAAACAACTTGGCCATGGATCTCTCAAGGCCTGTTTTAAAATGTTGTTCAAAAGCTCCCCCTCTTTTATTCCCTCTTCACCCAGCCAGTTTATAGATTCAGTGAAAAAAAAGAACAAAAATCAGTCTGCTTTCAGGCCTGTCTCTTTCACATGCATCTTGACAAGGGAACAGTTTGTGTGCCAGCATATGTGGACTTTGACCTGCACAAAAATGCTGAGCAGAATGTGCTTTTTTACAGACAATGTCATCAAAGTGCATCCAACTGAATTAATCTTTGCTTTTACTGTTTTTTTTTTTTTTTTTTGGTCCGTGCATAAACACGGAACATTTATTCCCCAAAAAGTGCAATGGCTCTTGTTCTACAACACAAATTCTCTTTAATCTTGAGCTTTGGATCTATAATTGTTTTCTCACTTGTGCAATGTAGGCACAAGGCTTTTGACTCCTTTATCCTGTGATTTTACTGGCAGTGCCACTCCTCTGGGGGTGTGAGGGTGGGGGTGGGGGCTTATACTGAGGAAAGCCTCGAGCCACTGGGAGTTTGTTACCAAACATGAGTTAGTCATTCATGAAATTAATTGGTGCAGGATCAGCACGGGGAGTGAGTGGCACAAGTGGTGTTCAGTGTGGCTGTCAGTATCAACAAACAGGAAGTTAAAAGCAGCAAATTCATATACTTTTCTCTATGATCATACACCCTAATGGAGATCTGGACTATAATGATTACAGTTTGGATGATTGTGTGAGCGTGTGGATGTGGAACACAAGACCTCCAGTCATGGACGAACGTCTCCTTTTGTCTATTTCAGTTTACAGTACGGCGAATGCGCATCGTCTCCCCAGCATCTCTGCAGACTCATGTACCATTATGCACATTCATTCAAAGACGACCTCAATTATTTACACGATTGTATTCTCCACAGCCTGATCCAGTTTGTTAGCTGTTGAATTAGCTTGAGCCAGAGAGCCTAAAGTCTAAAGTGGACTGGACATGTCCTGGACGGGAGCGTCGGCTGAGCACACAGCGATCTGGGGGAGAAGGGAAATGTAATGTGACTATGGTACTCACGCCAAGGGACACATGGCTCTCTGCCAAGGCTGCTCTCTGGACGCTGCTTTGGGCTCTGAAAGAAAACATGCTTCCCTCACCCCCGCTCACCACTTCGCCTCTGTCTCTCTTCATGGTCGAGTATTGAAACACTTATCTGAACAGCATCTCTTCTGCCCTCTCCGTGCCCAGACCGAGGAGGTTATTGTGTTGTTACAGTTCACCCTTTGTTGCCTGCGGTAATTGATGCGTTGCCAGTGCCAACTGCGGCTCTCTCTTGGTGGAGGCAGAGCTCGGTGACCTTGCAGTGGCCCTATAGGCCAGCCAGAGTAGTCAGAGGTGTTTATCGAATGCTGCGTTTGATTGAACCTCTAAGATGGCTCACTTTGGCTCTAAGTGAGTGGCTCTATGAGAGGGGTGGGAGGGTACGTCTCCACTGTGACCCTCCACATTTAAACTGGACTCGCTGATTATTATTATTAAACCCTTTATTTGACCAAATAAACGTTTGAGAACAAATTCTCTCTTACAAACAAGACCTGGCCAAGAGGCAGAGGTGTCAAAAGTATTCACATTCATTACTCAGGTAGAAGTATAGATACTAGAGTTTAAAAATACTCCTGTAGAAGTTGAAGTATCAACTCAAGTTTTTTACTCAAGTAAAAGTATAAAAGTACTGGTTTCAAAACTACTTAAAGTATAAAAGTAAAAGTAATGTAAGGGGGAAAAAAGCCATTAAGGACAAAAGCCATTGGAAATGAATGCATCTTAGTATAATGCAAATATATTAAAGAACCATATATGTGTGCTATTGAGCATTAACATGTGTTTCAGAGAGCAGGAGATATGATGACTAGTTGCCTATAAGTATTGTAATTGTGCAAAAAGTCAAACTTCAGAGGCATGTTATGATTTGTCCTAACCTTTATTGGAATGTACATCCAAGTTTAGTTGCAGGAATCTGAGGGAACGGATGTAAGAACAAAACTGGACAAGAACATCTGACACAACCACAACCAAATTCACTCTATCCGGATGGAGCAATTTAACTGGATAGTTTTTTCTTTAAAGGCCGAAATGAAATAGAGTAACGAGGCTGTTTTTAAGATGTAAGGAGTAAAAAGTACAGATAATTGTGTGAAAATGTAAGGAGTAAAAGTAAAAAGTCGTCTGAAAAATAATTACTCCAGTGAAGTATAGATAACCAAAGTTTCTACTTAAGTAAGGTAACGAAGTATTTGTACTTCGTTACTTGACACCTCTGCCAAGAGGTACCAACAGAAGTTCAATAGAAGTAGAACAAAAGTGATGTTTTAGTTAAATCCACAACACACTGTGTTAAGGTATAGATGGGATCGCTAGCACCATGAGCAAAGTCTTTTTCTACAGCTTTGTTACCTGCCCTCTCTGTTCCATCCAAATACATCAGAAGTAGTTGAGTTCACTGTGCAGAGGGTAAAGAGGAAGGAAGAGGGGGCAATCCTCTTTGAAGACCCTCTGCTGCTAACCTCGCTCTCTGACTCGGCGCTGCAAGCACGCAGACTCCGGTCTGCCAGTCAGGTCGGCAGATGAGTTACTGTACACCTTTTTATGTCCATTTGTGGAGAAGCTTCAGCTGACTGAATGAGATAAATATGAATGATGTGATACATCACAGCATTCTGCAAAACGATTGTTGCACTGCCGTGCAGTCAGCCGGGAATGTGAAGTGGCGCCACATAATTTACATCATTTTACATAGAAATTGAATTGAGGAATAAGGTTCTTGGATTGAACAATGACATCATGTAAATTGAAATAGACACAAATAAAGAGACATTTGTTCAAATAAATCACTCACTGATCAAAGCAGTGATAATCAGTAATGATCATGTTAATCACAGTATCTCCTGAATTTTATTTTTGACAGAACTTTTTTTTAATTTGATGAATAGAAACAATAAATTGCAATCATAACAAACATTTTAGTTTTTTAAACCAAAACTGAATCAGTTTGGACATCTTCAAACATCTTATTGGAGTTAGTGTATTCAGTCATTTGACCACGTCAGCCATGATACTGAAACGCACCAGAGTCCTCGTCTGTTTCCGTGCACGCCGGCCACATGGATAGGGATGGGCGGTATGGACAAAAAAATGTATCACGATAATTTCTGGCATTTATCCCAATAACGATAAAAAAAATACCAATACAAAAAGTGTCATCAACGGGAATATTTCTTTCTTTCTTTCTTTCTTTCTTTCTTTCTTTCTTTCTTTCTTTCTTTCTTTCTTTCTTTCTTTCTTTCTTTCTTTCTTTCTTTCTTTCTTTCTTTCTTTCTTTCTTTCTTTCAGGCTCATTTCTTTCTTTCTTTCTTTCTTTCTTTCTTTCTTTCTTTCTTTCAGGCTCATTTCTTTCTTTCTTTCTTTCTTTCTTTCAGGCTCATTTCTTTCTTCTTTCTTTCTTTCTTTCTTTCTTTCAGGCTCATTTCTTTCTTCTTTCTTTCTTTCATGCTCATTTTTTTCTTTCTTTCTTTCTTTCTTTCTTTCTTTCTTTCAGGCTCATTTCTTTCTTTCTTTCTTTCTTTCTTTCAGGCTCATTTCTTTCTTCTTTCTTTCTTTCTTTCAGGCTCATTTCTTTCTTCTTTCTTTCTTTCATGCTCATTTTTTTCTTTCTTTCTTTCTTTCTTTCTTTCTTTCTTTCTTTCTTTCTTTCTTTCTTTCTTTCTTTCTTTCTTTCTTTCTTTCTTTCTTTCTTTCTTTCTTTCTTTCTTTCTTTCTTTCTTTCTTTCTTTCTTTCTTTCTTTCTTTCTTTCTTTCATGCTCATTTCTTTCTTCTTTCTTTCTTTCATGCTCATTTTTTTCTTTTTCATTCTTTCTTTCATTCTTTCTTTCTTTCAGGCTCATTTCTTTCTTTCTTTCTTTTTTCTTTCTTTCTTTCAGGCTCATTTCCTCAATTTATCGTTTTTTACCGTGAGATGACAAATTCTTACCATGGGGAATTTTTTTGACGGTTTATCGTGAACGGTAAAATATCACCCATTCCTACACATGGAAGGTGTTTCTGCGGCGACGTCAACTCTGATGGAGCAAACATGACATGTCTCAGAGAATCAGGCAGCCCACTCCGGATGTTTCAAAGGTTAAAAAGTGTCGGCTCGGTGGGCTGGGGGCTCTGTCAGGGAGGGAGATGGGAGCTGACAGCAGGACTCAGAGTCCAGGTGAGCTTTGCCAAACCAGACTGCAGGACAAAAATACCTCATCAGAGTACAAGCAGCCCTGCTCACATTCATTAATTCACGTTCATGCACACTTCATCGCAGGGAAGAAGGCAAGTACAACCAACCACACATATAATCACTTGCAGGTAGGAAAGCACTCAGAATTCCTTTAAAGCATTTTGCAAATTCCAGCACTTGAATTTACTCGCGTTTTGAAGGACTGTTTCTGGCCTGTTTTCAATACACTATGAATCAACAAGACAATCTTACTCAAGGGCTGTGATGGCTTGCATTTTTTGACATTATATTATGTAAGATTCAATTCTGTGTAGGTTGAAGAGGTTATTTTATTTTTGATTTGCATCTTAAAGAAGAAGAAGTTTTGATTAGACTAAGATTTACTCAGCTACATGCTCCCATTGTGGAAGACAGGTATTGGAAATGAAAAAAACCTAAATAGAGAGCATTGTTTTTGACTCTCCATTTCATATTTAATAGATGTGGCAGCGAATTTGAGTGTTGAACTAAAGTGAAAGAAAACAAGTTACTATTATTACATTTTTCTCAGCCAAGACATAAAAAGTGAAGAAAATGACCACAATATTCCCACCATCAAGTTTCACTGATGGTGGGAATATTTTCTGAGGCAACTCCATCCCTAACTTAAGAGACACCTTCAGGTTTTGCATCTTGGTGGGGAGGTATTTATTATAATCCTGCAGAATACAGAGGCTGAAGACAGCAGGGATTTGAAAAACTAATTAAAAGAAAACAAAAAAACATGGAGAGCCAAGTACCCCGGACTTTCCTCCACAGTCACCTGACCTCAGACGGCACGCATATTCATGGCACACTTGAGGTCCGAGAACGCCGCACGTGGCTGAAGCTCTTGAAAAGGTGGTCAGAAAAAGCTTAGATAATGGTGGTTGTCGGGTTTCAGGACACTTGTTTTAGTCTCAGGTGGAACTCAGATGGTCCTCTCATCAAAGCAATCGGACCGTTGCGCCAAATACAACTCTGAAAGTCACTTAAATTTGTATTATTTTCTGTTTGCATACAGTTTAAAACAAAATCCAAAGACAGGTATCCTCATAGTTTTGAAAGAAACTTGTGACAACGGTACTCAAGATGTCTGTTCTTCATTGTGTTTTATTCTTTCTTGCTTTCCCTCTCACTCTATGTCCATCCCCCCCTAACACACACACACACACACACACACACACACACACCATCTCTCCTCTCTGAGAGCTTGTGCAGGGGCTCATGGGAGGCATCTTTCCAGTAAGAGCCCAGGACACGTGTACAGCACAATCCGGTTGAAAACCAGCCAAGCGTGTTTTCACCAAGGTCACCGCACATCACGTCTAAGTCCGCCTTTCCCAACAACAACATCCAATTTTAATTGGTGTCATTTAATTTTAATATATGCATTGTCCCCTTAAGTGTGAAGAATGAAAAGCATTGCAGTTTATTGTTAAAAAAAAAGTGTATTTAGCACTTCCTGAGTCCACTTACACAAATATAAATGCCTGGCCGGATCAAAGCAGAGCAGGGAGCCAGGGCATCAGAACAGAAAAAGACATTTATTTTTTCTTTTGTGTCATTGTTTTTCTAAAATGTCATATGTAGTCCATGTAAACCATAAGTCCATCCATTTATCCATCCATTTTCTGTATCCGCTTTCTTCTTTTCAGAGTTACGTGGATCTGCTACAAATCTACAAGTTCAGCAATACACTTCATTTGCAACATTTTATGTATCATGATAATAATATAACTTTGTTAATTTGAGTTTAACCCCCCCCAAAAAATACAATAATGTAATGAGTAGTAATGACCTCGTTATAGTATGAACCGTAGAGAAATGGCTAAGTGTGGGAGCAGCAGTAGGTTTGAGCAGAAAACACACGTCCCTTAGAGAATCTGAGGGCAGCAACTAAGCCTGTTGTAAAATTTCATGCAGGATTTGGGGAGCTCTGTGATGAGTCGCAGGAGATGCGAGTAAGGAGTGGAACTAGAGCTTCCAGAAATAAATTGAAAGCAACTTGTGATATCCACAAACGCAGTCATGAGCTGAGCAGTGCACCATAGATGCTGACTGTTCAACTTTTAATATATAACAGACACATACTTGTAGCTATATAGGCACCCCTTGCCTTGACCTTCGGTTTCATCAAAGTTTTAATTAACGTGTGCATTTTTCTGGGATAGGCAAATAAATAATGTGAAATTTATTTATCTAAAGATTCTTCCATGTTCAAAGTACATTCCAAGTATATTTCTGAGATGCAGTCACTTTGAAATGCAGTGAACCCTTGAATTTGATCTTTTATAAGTTTAAGTTTGTCTTTCCAACAAGGATTCATTTTTTGTTGTTCTTGTATAGGTTGGTCTTAACCTCGTATATTTCTGCTAATATAAAATCTGTTTTCACACAGCTACAATGTCTTTATGTTCAGTAGTGTGAGAGGACTTCATTTAAAGCCGTTTAGACTTGTGGTCACTCACGCATTTTAATTCAGCGGTTTCTGTGAGGGGGTTTCAATAGTAGAGCTTTTCTCAGAATTTCACTGCGAGCAGCTTGAATAAAATGACGAAATGGTGTCAAATTGTGTTTCAGTGCTGTCAACATAATAATAATAATATCCTGACAGCGCAAATAAGAATTGTGCCTTAAAGTCATAAATATTCAGTACAGTGTTTAGTTTTAGGGCCTGCTTTTTGACCTTGTATCTCTCACAGATGACCTCTAACCTTTTATTGTTGGCCAATCATTTTTTCAAATTGTCATCTTTTTTTTTTTCTAAGTTCCTGTGGAACAAAAAAGAAAAGAACAAACACCTTTGGAAACCTGGGCTTCACTTGCTTTTGGAAAGACTTTTAGATGAGGCCAGAGGGCTCACTGCAGCTCAGTACCTCATCCTGACAGCGTTGGCTTCATCCATAGAGCCGCGGGACAAGAGGATTTAATACAGAGCTGCGAAGCTCTTCTCCAGAAGGGATTACTGGAGCAGTGCTGCGGGAAATGGACCCCCAGCACAGCTACAGCCAGGGCTCCCACGCCAGCACACACTTACAGTACATTCTCACGACACATGTGCAGGCACACATTAGTGACCACACTCAGTCACACTCAGATGTGCACGGTAACTTTATTGCCTTTCACGTTAACATTGCTCTGTTTCCACATTCTCACTCTTACATGGGAATAGCAGTCCAGATTTGAGGTTGTTTTAAGCTTCATATATAGTACATACTCCCAGTACTCGAGTTGTAAAAAAAAATCAGGGGGGATGGTGGATTTTATCATATGGGGACAGATAACTTGTGCTGATTACAAATAATATAATATATTACAAATAATAGCACTGACCAAAACACCTGCAGAAATACTGCAGGAATGACATAGCAGCAGTTAAATGCAGCCTTCTGTAAGCTTTAAATATCCACTGGGCTTACATCAAATACATCAAAACACAACAATAAAAAACAGTTTTCTGAAGTTTTCTTAACAAGAATATTTGTCTTATTTCTAGTTAAAATGTCTCATTTTAGTAAAAAAAATCTCATTACACTTAAAACAAGACTCATCACTGGGAAAAAACAACAATTTTCACCTGTTTCAAGTAGATTTTCACTTAAAATAAGTAGAAAAATCTGCCAGTGGAACAAGATTTTTTTGCTTGTAATGAGAAGATAAATCTTGTCCCACTGGCAGAATTTCCTACTTATTTCAAGTGAAAATTTACTTGGTGAAAATTTGACAGGTGAAAATTGTCAAATAAGTTATTTTTCTGGTGATGACTCTAAATGTTGAAATAGCAGTAAAACCACATTCATTGATGAAATGACATAAGGGATGGAAAGGAGGGATGGCAGTTTTACAGGGGGGACGATTTTGACCGTTTTTATTTCAGGGGGGATGCCATCCCCCCTCATCCCCCCTCAACTCGAGTACTGCATACTCCTCTCTCTACCAAATGCAAGAAGAGATTGCATCAAAACCTTCCCTTCGATACAATCCCCCATCCTGAGCAAGCACCAGGCGACTGTGGAAAGGAAAAACTAATCTTTAACAGGAGGAAATCTCTAGCAGAACCAGATTCAGGGAGGGCAGCAATCTGCCTGGACTGGTTGGGGGTTGAGAGGACTGGAAATGAGGGGAGGACAGCAACAACAGCATATCAGGAACACCTGCTGGGAGGAAAGAGCACTGGTTAACAACACAACGGGGACCGTGAATGGAGTTGGAGTAAAAGAGAAGAGAAGTGAATCATGGGAGGTCCCGCAGCAGTCTAGGCCTATTGTAGCAAAACTATGGGATGTTTCAGGGCACCTGAGCCATCCCTTAATATAAGCTTTATAGAAAGGAAGGTTTTAAGCTTAATCTTAAAGATAGAGAGAGTGCCTGCTACCCGATTACAAACTGGCAGCGGTGACCTGAGGAAATTAAACCTCAGTTCATTCTAACACAGTGTAGTTCCGTTAAAGTTGAGTTGTAAGGGATAGGTTTACAATTTTTGGTGGTTTTTGGTGGCTTTCAAAGGTCGGCTTCCTCATTTTTTCGTAGATATGTGGTACAATTCATTAGTTTGCACACATCAAATGCATGAACTTGATAAGAAAATATCCCTAAAAGTAGGTGTGCTGTCCATTTATACATACATGTGGTAGCAGATGTTCAGTTTGTGTTGCAAGAAGCAAGACATGACATGCAAAAAGTAAAATTTTGAAGCAGTTCATTTTTAAACTGCATATATCTGTACATTACAAGTACATTACAAGATTACAAGAGTTATCATATTGCAAGTTGCAGTCAGTTCCCTGATATACTCGGTGAGAAACTCTTTCAGAATGTTTCTCCCTTCCAGAAGAGTTATAAGAGTAGGGTGTTTACAGTAATATTACATTTCCTCCCCCGTCAATGGCAGCTCGCTGCCTTTGTTTGGCGCTTTCTCTCGGAAAAATATGTCAACAACATTTGTAATGTGCAGCAGCTCTGCCACAAGGTTGTAGGGCTGACTTCCCATCAACCTCTTCTTCAGGTTACTCTTCAGGTAATTTCTCCCACCACAGTGCCAGTATTCAAACATAACATCATTTTTCTGACTACATCTTTGCTCCAAAAGCTACCCAGCCCTGGTCACGTTGAGAACAATCTACTTAATGGTTGAGAACTAACGTTTCAGTACATCCATCTGTGTTAAAGGAGCATGAGGCAGGATTGAGGCAGGATTTATGAAAAAAATTCGTATACGTTTTAAGTTTTATAGTAATAATGTCAGATGAAGCGTTCCAAACCCAAAAGAATGAGCCCTCTAGTGTATCTCTCCGTTGCCTTGAACAGGCTGTGTGCTGCAAAATGTGCTGCAATTCGGGCCCCGAATTTCCCGCGCTGTCCTGCGGATGTGACTTCAGATGACGCTGCATGCGCGTTCTCCCCGTTCTCCCGTGCCGGCTTCACTGTTGGCTGCAGTCCCCCCGACGGCCGTCGTGGCGAAGGGAGGCGCTAATGAGTCTCATTTCTTAAAATTCAATTCAATTCAATTTTATTTATATAGCGTCTAATACAACAAAAGTTGTCTCTAGACGCTTTCCAGAGACCCATACCCAGAACATGACTCCCGAGCAATTATTACATAAACAATGGCAGGTAAAAACTCCCCTAGTGGGAGAAAAACCTTAAGCCAAACTGTGGCAAGGAAAAACTCCCCTTTAGGAGGGAAGAAACCTGGACCAGGATCAGGCTCATAAGGGGGGACCCTCCTGCCGAGGGCCAGACTGGGGGTCAGGGACGGCAACAGCACAGCAGGCAGGTGGAAGCAGCAGCGGGATGACCGGGGGTGGGGACCGCAGGCCAGCACGCAGCTCCCGAAGCTCCGGCCCAATCAGCAAGTCCCAGGTTAGGTTCAGGGTCGGGGAAAGGTTGAGAAGGGGCAGGGCCAGGGAGAGGATTCTTGACGGACAAACCTCTCCCCCGCCTGCCTGGGCCGTTACCCTGCCCCCCTCACTCCCACGCTGCAGGTTCCGGTGTTGTGCATTCAGAGATGCTCTTCGCCAACGGCAGAAAAAGGAGCCTCATTCTCCTTTAATGGTTGAGAACTAACGTTTCAGTACATCCATCTATGTTAAAGACTATCAAAAAGATAGTTTTCCGTAACTTTGGAAACTCCTGGTTTGAATCCTGCTTCTAACCACTTTTCTGCTGGCTGAAAGCACATTCTGGTACCACTTTTCTTTATACCACATCTCCTTGGCTGCTTGTATACAGTATATTAATGGGGCGCTAAATGCGAAAGAGTGAAAGAAATGAATGTGATTATACTGTTAATGATTAGATGGATTTGTTAGCGCCTAACAAACTTTATTCATTATTCATAATCCTACATATAGCTTTCAGTATTTATACCCATATATAAAGCCACACCTGTTTTTATTTCTTTTTAAACTAGTACAGTTGGGGTATTGTCCTTTACTGTTCAATAAATTTCAGGATGCATCTTGGCACACATTTAAGTACCAATTAAAGCTGCAAGCAGCGATGAACGGGCCCTCGCACTCACGGCCACCGCCCCCCATAAGCATATCAGAAAAGACACCACCCACGACTTCCTATGTCAAACCATTCAAAAGTTATAGCAGAAAAAAGGGACAACCAATCAGAAGAAGGGGCGGGGCTAATTCAGGCCAATGAAGGTCAAGGACTCCATAAAGAATCTGATGACACCACCCACAACTCTCTATGTCAAACCATTCCAATGTTATAGCAGAAAATCGGGACAACCAATCAGAAGAAGGGGCGGGGATAATTAAGGCCAACTAAGCTTAAGGACTCATTACAGAGTCCCATGACACCACCCACAACTCTCTATGTCAAACCATTCAAAAGTTATGGCAGAGAAAAGTATTCTAGGGGGCGCTGTTGAGCCGTTAGGCCACGCCCATTAATGCAAACCATGAAATATCAAATTTATCGCCAAATCTGGCTTGCATGCAAAATTTGGTGACTTTTGGAGAACTATCAAATATGGACCAATCACATGAAGGGGGGGCGCGCCTTTTGGCGTCTAGCGTCGCCACGGTAACACTTTTGAAAGAGAAAAGTAATGCGCGTAGTCGCAGGATGGAGACGCACATTTTGATGTATAACACACTTGGGGGCACGTTACGGTTCGGGCCGTATTAACTGCCGAAGGAATGGCATGAATTTCGCCAAAATGACACGATTAATTCAAAATGGCCGACATCCTGTTCGGTTTCGGCCATGACTCCAAGAGACTTTTCTTTAAGTTGTGCCATGATACAGGTGTGTACCGATTTTCGTGCATGTACGTCAAACCGTATCGTGGGGCTTGAGGCACAAATTTTTCCGGGGGGCGCTGTTGAGCCATTTTGCCACGCCCATTAATGCAAACCATTAAATATCAAATTTTTCACCAGGCCTGGTTTGCCTGCAAAATTTGGTGACTTTTTGGGCACGTTTAGGGGGGCAAAAAGGCCTTCCTTTTGTCAGAAAAATAATAACGCGAAGAATTCCTACAGATACAATAGGGCCTTCGCACTGAAGGTGCTCGGGCCCTAATAAGAGTACAATACAAGCAAGGGGAGTATAACAACAGAGTTCAGTAAGGTAAAGGAAAGAGTTCTTTAAATGCAGACTAAGCCCATTTTTCTGGTTACTCTTTTCCAACGCATCATTAGGGCCCGAGCACTTGCAGTGCGAAGGCCCTATTGTAATTGCAGGAATTATGGGCATGCCAAGTAGTGGCATGACCATATTGCAATCGTCCAGAATGGCCCAAAAGGCAATGTTGCTAGCATTTTGCTAACAAGCTAAAGTTGCAAAAGTCCCACTGCGCACCAGCGGGTGTACAGGATGACCCCGCTCTGATGTGGAAAAGAAAAATCCCCCAAAAGTAAAACACGGCCCGAAAAACCTGAAAAATGAAGGCGATATATTAGTATACAGAAAGGTTTCCCTTTTTTTATTATTATTATTCCGCACTCTTTTTTCGTCCGTTAATACGGCCCGAACCGCAACGTGCACCCATGCATGGCATACATCGTTGGATGCGTCTCCATCGTGATTCGATGGGTATTACTTTTCTCAGTAATAGGGGTTACCGTGGCAACGCTTGTTGCCAAAAAGCCAAAAAAAAGGCGAAAATTCCCGCGCTTATTGCTCGGCCGAACTTTATCGTAGAGACATCGTTCAAACTTTGAAACACTCGGCCCGAGAGTCTTTAAAGGACCATACAACTTCATCATGCTAGTTATTATGGTTTTTGCGATATTTAACTTTCAATTGAAAAAAAAAATCCCTTTTATTTTGGACGTTTGTTGCTAGGCAACGGTTTATCGTACAGACATCATTACAACATTGACAAACCCGGGACGCTTTGTACTGCAAGATATTTTAGTTTCGTCATGCTTGCTATTACGGTTTTTGAGGTATTCCACTTTGTTCATTTTGATGCTAACGGAATTTCGGACGCTTGTTGCGCGGCAACACGATATCGTAGAGACTTTAATTTAACGTTAAAAGACTCGGGTTGCTGTGGACTACAACATACTGAGGTCTCATTACGCTGTCGTTTACAGCTTTTGAGATATTGAAGCCTAATTGTCCCATTCTATCCTATGGAGCTTGTTACCATGGCAACAAAAACCTATGCATTTGTATGGGGGAGCATGTGAATAAAACATCTGTTAATGCTGCCCAGACCGGAACGTGCACCCATGCATGGCATACATCGTTGGATGCGTCTCGATCGTGCCTCGATGGGCATTACTTTTCTCAGTTGAAAGTGTTGCCGTGGCAACGCTAGATGCCAAAAAGCAAAAAAAAGGCAAAAATTTGAACGTTTATTGCTCGGCCAGACTTTATCGTAAAGACATCGTTCAAACTTTCAAACACTCGGCCCGATTGGCACTAACGGACCGTACAAGCTCATTATGCCAATTATTACACTTTTTGCGATAATGACCTTTCATTTTTTTCTTTATTTCTGTTTGACTTTGGATGCTTGTTGCTAGGCAACAGATTATCATAGAGACATCGTACAAATGTTCCCCGACTCGGCACGCTCTGGGCTTCAACATATTCCAATTTCATGAAGCTGTTATTTAAGGAAATTTTATGTCAAAATCCATGCCAAATGGCCCCATTCATTCGGATGGGTTTTTTTTACCACGGTGAAACAAAAACCTATCCATTAATGTAGCCTGAACCGCAACGTGCACCCATGCATGGCATACATCGTTAGATGCGTCTCCATGTTGCCTCGATGGGCATTACTTTTTTCAGTCAAAAGTGTCACCGTGGGGGGCGCTAGACGCCAAAAAGCGCACGCCTTTAATAACTATTGGGAGCACAGGAATGAATGCAATACAACTGTAACCACCTCAAACTGACATAGAACCACCCCGAACACAACCACTACAGCCCTAAACCAAAGCAGCGAGAGGGGTCGAATGGGCCGTAGGGCATGCCCATATCAAAATTTCCAGAAATTTTCTAGTTATTCTTCTTCTTCTTCTTCTTATTGTTCTGACAAAAGGAAGGCCTTTTTGCCCCCCTAAACGTGCCCAAAAAGTCACCAAATTTTGCATGCAAGTCAGGCCTGGCGAAAAATTTTATATTTAAGGGTTTGCATTAATGGGCGTGGTAAAATGGCTCAACAGCGCCCCCTTGAAAACTTTGTGCCTCAAGCCCCACAATGCGGTTTGTCGTACATGCACGAAAATCGGTACACACCTGTATCATGGGGCAACTTAAAGAAAAGTCTCTGGGCGTCATGTCGAGAAACCGAACAGGAAGTCGGCCATTTCGAATTAATCGTGTCACTTTGGCGCAATTTATGCCATTCCTTCGGCAGTTAATACGGCCCGAACCATAACGTGCCCCCAAGTGTGTTATACATCAAAATGTGCGTCTTCATCCTGCGACAACACGCATTACTTTTCTCTTTCAAAAGCGTTACCGTGACGACGCTAGACGCCAAAAAGCGCGCCCACCCTTCATCTGGTTGGTTCAGACCGAAAAAACTTTGCGCCTCAAGCCCCAGAATACGGTGTGACGTACATGAACGAAAATCGGTACACACCTGTATCATGTCGCAACTTAAAGAAAAGTCTCTTGGCGCCATGGCTGAAACCGAACAGGAAGTCGGCCATTTTGAACATTCTGAATTAATCACGTAATTTTGGAGCAATATATGCCATTCCTTCGAGAATTAATACGGCCCGAACCGTATCGTGAACCCAGATGTGTTATACGTACAAATGTGCGTCTCCATCCTGCGACTACACGCATTACTTTTCTCTTTCAAAAGTGTTACCGTGGCGACGCTAGACGCCAAAAAGTGTGCCCCCCCTTCATCTGATTGGTCCATATTTGATAGTTCCCCAAAAGGCACCAAAATTGGCATGCAAGCCAGGCCTGGCGATAAATTTGATATTTCATGGTTTGCATTAATGGGCGTGGCAAAATGGCTCAACAGCGCCCCCCGGAAAACTTTGTGCCTCAAGCCCTACAATACGGTTTGACGTACATGCACGAAAATCGCTACACACCTGTATCATGGCACAACTTAAAGAAAAGTCTCTTGGAGCCATGGCCGAAACCGAACAGGAAGTCGGCCATTTTGAAATCTGATTGGTCCATATTTGATAGTTCTCCAAAAGTCACCAAATTTGGCATGCAAGACAGACTTGGCGATAAATTTGATATTTCATGGTTTGCATTAATGGGCGTGGCCTAACGGCTCAACAGCGCCCCCTAGAATACTATTCTCTGCCATAACTTTTGAATGGTTTGACATAAAGAGTCGTGGGTGGTGTCATGGGACTCGGTATTGAGTCCTTTACCATAATTGGTGAAAATTAACCCCGCCCCTTCTTCTGATTGGTTGTCCCGATTTTCTGCTGTAACTTTTGAATGGTTTGACATAGAGAGTCGTGGGTGGTGTCATCAGATTCTGTATGGAGTCCTTGGCCTTCATTGGCCTGAATTAGCCCCGCCCCTTCTTCTGATTGGTTGTCCCTTTTTCTGCTATATCTTTTGAATGGTTTGACATAGGAAGTCGTGGGTGGTGTCGTTTCTGATATGCTTATGGGGGGGGGCGGTGGCCGTGAGTGCGAGGGCCCGTTCATCGCTGCTTGCAGCTTTAATTCACTCTTGGCTCCCTGACTCCTCCACAACAAATTAAAGCGACAGAGGGCAGCAGCTGTGTTCAAAGGACAGGCTGTGGCCAGCCAGAGAACAAAGTAGTAAATGAGAGGAATAAAATATGACATTATTTATAGATTGCTTCAAAGCAGTTTCGCTATAACGCGTAAATGCACCCACCCATACCTCCACACACATCCCAACGTTCCTGGGAGAGGTGTTTCATGGTCTGAATAAATGCTCCTTGTCATGTGTTTAAGAATTGTATTTGTTGCAGAAGGTGGTGGGGAGTCGGGAAGTACATTCTCACACACACGCTCTTGAATTAAGGGTGTGTGTGTGTGTGTGTGTGTGTGTGTGTGTGTGTGTGTGTGTGTGTGTGTGTGTGTGTGTGTGTGTGTGTGTGTGTGTGTGTGTGTGTGTTTGTGTGTGTGTGTGTGTGTGTGTGTGTGTTTGTGGTGTTTCTGCCTGTGAAAATGAAATTGGTTTCTTATACAGAGGGAGTGTGATTGTAAAGACCGAAAGAATGAATTGGATGTTACATGAAAACTAAAGAGGAAAGACATGAGGGAATCTCTCGAAAGATGTGTCAATAAGAAATACACTCGAAGATCATCAGTCCCTCCTCATATGAATAAATATGAATTCCAGATCAAAAAAAGCTTTACGTTTTCATCACTGCTTGAAGTGTCATCTGTAACATTTGTCCACGGAGTCTTTATAAAATGTATAGTATATCATATATTATAATGAATTGTTGATATGCAGACACACGTGTAGTACAGTCACATGGTGTATGTTTGATTTTACCAGCAGAGACATTTACATGTTCACATGCAGAAATATGCAAATTCTGCATAACAGATAAACTTGCACCTATATGAAGCGATTGTGTGTCATATCTCCGCAGCAGAGCAGCTTGTTAAATGATGCATTGTTTTTTGCAGAACTCTCAAATGTAGGCTGACAGGCCCACAAGCTTTATAAATTACACTACATGCTGCACTGATGAATAAACAAAAGTATTTACTTTTTTATGGTTGAATGAAATGAAAAACAGTTTACTAAAGTATGTCTTGTGCTTCAATTTGAACAACAGCACTGTTATCCCTTTCCTTGCATGAGGAAGTGATGGGTACATTACATTCCATGTTGAGAGTAAATTAAAATCAGAATCCCAGGTGTTAAGTGGGCGACAATTTGGAAAGTTCCTTCCCTCCCTTGTCATTCCGTGAACAGGAATTAGTGAATATGGAGGACTGATGTACCGCAGTTAATGACCACTTGAGCTAAGAGTCATCTCAGGTGATTTAATAGCGATAAAGAAATCAATTCTCTCCGGGTTCCAATCAGATTAGCATAACCAGAATTACAAGATCCTGCACCGGCTGGTCTGATCCAGGTACAACCCCACAAGGCTTTCCATGTGTGAATAAGAGTTAAAGTAGAGCTACTGTTTGGAAATTATTCAGTGGAAGGATTTTTAAAAAATAGGACATGTTTCTCAAGTTTTGTAATGACTGTGGATGCACTTCACACACACACACATATATTTATCTGCTGTCCAAACATGGGTAGGACCTTTTAGAAATTCAGGAAAATAAATCAGGTTGTCTGTCCACTGTGCGACTGTGTCTTATCTGCTGTGTTTTGTTGCAGAGATTTGTTTGCTGACGCGGGGCAGAAGGACAGCCAGTGTCCGAGCCGACACATATTGCCGTCTGTATTCATTGTCCGTCGACAACTTCAATGAGGTACTCGAGGAGTACCCCATGATGAGAAGGGCATTTGAGACTGTTGCTCTGGATCGCCTGGACCGTATAGGTGAGAAAAATCATTTATTTTATGACTTGGATTAGAGCCAACCAGCTAACCAAAGCCACAATGTTTAAATTACTGAGATTCGTTGACATTGACAATGTCATTCATGATGGTTGAAAGCTGCAGTTGGCATCACAAGAACAAGAATGTTTCAAACCAAGAATAAAGCTCTCAGACAAAATTCAAGAGCTATATAAAAGAAAAAAAATGTTCTCACAAATTCTCAACGACTGAAATTACTTTCAGTCATCTGCATATAAACATGCAGATAAAGCTCTGGTTTAGAAATCCCTGCGTGACTTCTCTTATGCATACAATTGATATTCTCCCCGTATCCATCACAGTTCCCAGGCTCAGTCTGGGCAGATGAAAAATTCACAATGAAAGGCACGCTGTATCATCACTCAGCCATCACTGCATGCTCCGCTTTATCCTCTGCTATGTTTAGAATGAAAGATAGAGAAATTGCTTTAGGGGTTTTCTTTGTAGAAAATGGCTGCTTTGAAAAGATATGGTGGGCAGATAGCAGTGTTTCTGTGAAATGGTCCCCTGCGAACAGCCTGTCTGCTAGGCTTGATGCTCATGTACACACTACTTCCCTAATAAGGGAACTTACACAGCACTGATCCACAAGTTACTCTGTGTCTTTATAGTCTTTTACAATCAGATTCAATGTGTACAGAATTTGAAGGGTCAGATGGAGCCGTGACAGATTAGAGGTAGTTACAATACCTCAACCAATCTACCACCTGGTCTAAAATGGGGGTGAGTGGGTTGGGGTTGAGGGGTTAGCAACAGAGGTGAACACTTGTGGGCCCCTGAGCAAGGCCTTAACCCCCCCAACTAGATATATACTGATAAAGAATAGTGTGTATATCAAATAATATGTATATATGTATATATATGTATACACACACAGTACATAATCTTTATTACTAAATTGCTAACCCCATAGTTGTAACATGGACAAAAACACTGCTTTGAAGTTGTTAATAAGTTAGAGCTAGAGTGATGTGGGTTTAATTCAATTCAATTCAGTTCAATTTTATTTATATAGCGTCTAATACAACAAAAGTTATCTTTAGACGCTTTCCAGAGACCCATACCCAGAACATGACCCCCGAGCAGTTATTACATAAACAATGGCAGGTAAAAACTCCCCTAGTGGGAGAAAAACCTTAAGCCAAACAGTGGCAAGGAAAAACTCCCCTTTAGGAGGAAGAAACCTTGAGCAGGACCAGGCTCATAAGGGGGGACCCTCCTGCCGAAGGCCAGACTGGGGGTTAGGGAGAGCAACAGCACAGCAGGCAGGTGGAAGCGGCAACGGGATACCCAGGGGTGGGGACCGCAGGCCAGCACGCAGCTCCCGAAGCTCCGGCCCAATCAGCAAGTCCCAGGTTGGGGTGCCGGGTCGGGGAAAGTTTGAGAAGGGGCAGGGTTTAAGCTCAGTAAAGCTCAAATCTGTCTCTGGCTCTGTCTACACCTTAAAGCGTGATAGCTAGGTTTACACGCACAGCAATATTATGACTATTGACCTGAAAAAGAATACATTTCAATCTCAGTGCTTACATGACTTTCATGTTGGAAATTCTGTTCGTATTTCCTGTTTACATGCTTACAAATTTATAATCCTGTTAGTGATTTGTGTACAAATTAGGTCTCCCTTTCCCACTGCAATATCTGCATTAATATCCCTCAGAACACAAAATGTGTGTTTTGTTTTGAGCATTTAGTTTTATAGCGACATTGCTGAAGTTTAGTACATGCATCAGCTGTGTGTGTGTGTGTGTGTGTGTGTGTGTGTGTGTGTGTGTGTGTGTGTGTGTGTGTGTGTGTGTGTGTGACAAAACATCATAAAAATAGCAATATGATTCAATTGTGTTCTGTACATGTCTAAATAATATGATTAATATAAAAATATTCCTCATAGCTTAATTTGATCTTATTCATATTTAGATGGTAAGAAAAAAGCTCTTTAGATGTCAGTGCCTTAATCAAAATGAGAACTTATTTACTTATTTATGACTTTTGCTGTGCATGTTAATGTACCTAGGGTTTGATTTATGCTTTATTACTGCTGAACAAGTAATTAAAGTAAAGGTGAACCAATATACAAACTGCCATGCATCATGTGGTGTTATTGCTTTGTAGTTTTTTTTATTCTACCCCTTTTATGCTTTTTCTTTAGCAATTCTGCCCTTTCTTATCTCTTTGTCAGCTCTCTGTCCCCCCTTTCCCCAGGTTTGATTTTTAGTTATAAATGTGTCTGTTATTTTTATTTATAGCCCACTTTGTGCCACCCTTGTTCACTGGAAAGGGTTGTTAGATAATGCAGAGGTTCTTTATTTCAAAACTGCCTGTTATGTTTACTTTCATTGTTATGTTATCTCTCTCACGTGTCACTCTCTGTGTTTCTTTATTTGTGTTTTTCTGGGCATGTGCTTTTAAAGGCAAGAAAAACTCCATCCTGCAGCACAAGGTACAACATGACCTCAGCTCCGGTGCTCTCAACTACCAGGAAAATGAGATCATCCAGCAGATTGTGCAGCACGACAGAGATATGGCTACCTGTGCCCACCTCATGCAGAATGCTCCACCGCAGTCGCCTCCCTCCCCTACCCCTGTCATCTGGGCCCCCTTAATCCAGGCTCCTCTTCAAGCTGCAGCGGCCACCACCTCAGTTGCTATCGCGCTGACACACCATCCTCATCTCCCATCAACGCTCTTCAGACCTCCAGTGTCCGTGCTTGGGTCCCTGAAGGATCCACCAAGCCGACTTAAGAAGTTCCAGTCATTTCTTCCTTCAGCCACAGCACCTGACTCTGCTGGGGACTCCCCCTCTAGCACACCCTCTAAGCTGGGCACAGGGGTGGACATGCCATTGCTGGCCTCTTTTCGGGCCCGCCAGACGACGTCAGGTTCTGGGATAACTGGCTCTTCCCAACATGCCTCAGGTAGTGTAGACCAGCGGGGACCTAATGGGTCTGGATCTAGTGAATTAGGGGCCTTTGTCTTCCCTTTTGGTCCATATCCATCTTCTGATTCACCGCCATCTAGTATGGCCCAGCTACACCCACAACCACAACGTCAGCAATCTTTTCGGTCCAACAGCCCACCTCTTTCAAACCTCTTCCATCAAAGATCTACAAGTGGTAGCACAGGATCAGGACTTAGTGGAGGGGCAGTTGGAGCATGTGGCGGTGCTACAGGATGGTCTACAGCTGGAGCGGTTGGAGGTTCTGTTGAAGGAGCCACTGGAGGGGATACTGCCTGGGAGGACTTTACAATTGGGGTAACAGACATCACTCCTGGGGAACATTTTGGCTTAAAAACAGCCACTGATAGATCAGTATGTGGGATTCTAGGAGAAACAGTTGGAGGACAATCAGAAGGATCGATGGGTCCTGCTTGTGGCAGGTTCACGGGTGGGACATCAGGTGGGTCAATAACGGGTGTTTCCTGTTGCTCAATACAAGATAAAGCAAGGAGATCAATAGGAGGAACTATTAGAGGATCAATTGGAAGAGCTTCTGGAGGATCAGTGGGTGGGATTCTTGGAGAATCACCAGTGGTGACAACAAGTAGTGGGGGATCATTAGGGAGGATCAGGGATGGATCATTCAGAGTTGTTTCCAGTGAAACCTCAAGAGGGGCACTTGGAGGAGTTTGTGGTGATTTGGCTGTAGGTAATCCTGGAGGATTGCTAGGAAGAGCTTCTGGCGTAGCAACAACTAGCAATATAGCAGGAGGTTCAATTGAGCCAGGGGGAGGAGTCCCCGGAGGACGTACAGGCAGGGGCGTAGGACGTGTAGTAGGAAGCCAAGGAGAAGGAACTACAGCTTGCTCTGTTGGAGCCTCTGGTGGAATTACAACTGGATTCATGAGTTCTTCTCGATGTCAGAGTCCTACAATTAGTGGCTCTTCCATGCCATTTTCTGATCAGCTTCTCCATACTCAGACACTTCCCAAACCTCCTCAAGTGGCTCCTCTCCAGCAGTTTGCTGGAGGGGGCAGGACTAACAGTGGCATAAACCTTTTCCAACCTACCCTTCAAAGTTCCCCATCATGCACGAAAGGACAACATGGTCAACAGCCTGCTGAAGGTTCCCCATCTTCCCTGAGCCATGTTAACCTGACAGGCCTCCAGTCTGGATGTTGGCCTCATCAGATATCATTAGAGAGGTCTGCACTGGCTTCCCTCGCCCAGTACGGTTCAGCAAACGCCTCTCCCTGCCTTACCCCAGTGGCCCCAAGTCCCACTATTCAAAGTCCAGTGACAGGCAGGACTTTCCACTACAGTGACCCTTCAAGTGCCACAGGATCCCATAGTTCTTTGCTGATGCCTCAGTCCCCCCACCTTTCACAGCTTCCCAGCCAGCAACATACAGCAGGGAGAGATTCTCCTCTGGGTTGCTTTTCCGAGGACCTAAAGTTTTTATCCAGCTCGCACCCATCTCTACCCCAGGAGGTGGCCCAGGCCTTTGGCCACCAAACTCCTCGCTCCTCTGTGGAATATTACCCGTCACCCTTTTCTTCACCTACTCTTGTGCCCAAACCCTGTAGCTCAATACCGGGGCACCTAACTCCTCCGAGACAAATGTCTCCAGGGCACCCTCACCAGACTCAATCTCCTGGGGCCTCATTGGCTGTGTCTTCACGGAGGGGCTCTGTGGCCCACTTGTCAGATCTTGAACCTCAGACTGTCCGTTCGAAACTCCCTTCCAATTTGTGAGGATTGATCACACCCTCCTGTGCTTTCCTGAAATGAAAGACACAAACTATTTCCACTTGTTTCCTTCTTTTTTGTCCTCAGACTTCATTGTGTTCCACCTCTCATTTTATCAAGATTTTAAATTTACTGTGATTTAAAAAGAACTCTACCAGGTAACTCAGAGCTCTAAAATAGTATTTGTTATATGCGTTGTCCTTTTTTATTCAACATACTGTATATAAATAGAGATATATTTAAATTATAAGTTAATCAAAGGGGTAGGAGGGTGTGAAATTAGCTCACTTTGAAGGACAGTCTTTTTCTTTATTTCTATGACTATGCCAAATTCATCTGGTGATTTTTGGGAAATTAATCAGTGACCTACACAATATCACTCTTTTTTGCAGGAACCTATGCACTAATACCTGCATGTATAAAGGTTTTTTTTGTGTGTTTTAAAATAATTATCTACATTTTTAGCAAAAACAACATGCTTTGAGACAGGATGATTCTTGTACCATATTGGGGATCACATATTGTTGATCCTTAAATATATATATAAATATATATATATTAGATTGTACTTATTTATTCTATGTATAAACTTTTTGAAACCTTGAGAAATGGCAATGAGATTTTAGAAAACCAAAAAGACTTCCTGTGGAATAACAGTTCACCTTTCTGTGATCCGTTGATCCTTACTTTATATCACTTTATGGTATTAATACTGTTTTTTGAAGGAGAAGAGAGGGTATTGAGGAGCTGCCCCTCCATCTCAATATTTAGACATGAGGGACTGGCTTTCTCCGGAGTCCTAAACCATATCCTACCAAACTCACTTTGTCTTCCAAGCTCATGCCACTAATGTGTGTTAAGTATGTTTTGTTTTTCTTCCTGACTGTGTGCAGGTGTCAAAGTTTGAATGTTAGAATAAGAGAGAAAGAGTGGAGCAGTCAGATGCAAGGAGAAGGTTTTGCGATTCTGATCAAAAGCAAATTTGCCTTTTTTCCACTAAACCCAGGATTTCCATTAACCACAGCTTGTGTGATGCATTACATAGCACTAATAACATCCAAAATCAGAACTACATAACAAAATCCACTGGGGAACTGAATACACCAACACTAAACTTCTCCCTACAGGCTTCCCGTACATAGGTCTAAAAATACAAACCTGAAGTGAAAGCTGTATTCAGTTTGTGTACTAAATAAATACTGATTATGTTCCGCACAAGCTGAAATATTAGAAAAGTACAGGAAGTATGCCATTTGGTATTTCATGTGTACATTACACCTTTTGCTGTGACTGCTATTCTTTCAACCGAGAACTGTCTCATCACTGAAGGCTAGTACTGATTTTGAGATGCTGAATGTATGTACATGTATTAATGCTTGAAGTATGTACTGTAGCTATGGTAGATGCACTGAAGGCACATTACCCAAGGGGGTTAAGAGACTGTTCTGTAACTGAAAAGGTCACTGATTCCATATCTTTGATGGATGTTATCATCAGCAGCCATGTCAATTGATAAAGTGTCCTTAAACAAGACACAGAACCACTGGCCAAATTGTTCATGTGGGAATCTGGATATGTTTCTCAGTCAGCTGTCTCCAACAGCCCCTTCTCTGTACTTTAAAGGCCCCATAATGTAAAATGATCTTGTACAACTGCACACTGCTGCGCCAAGCCTGGGAGAAATTGCACATTGCTCATATTATACTACTTTAAAAAAGTACAGTTGTTGAAAAAGCATTGAAAACTGTTTTGGGTTTTTTTTTTTCTTACATTTTGGGACAAGAAAATTTGGATCTTCTTGAAACAGTGCCGAATGTATACTACAGTACATATAATTAAAGTTCTGTTTCAGAAAATAGGTTTTTGGTCTGTGGCGAACATGCATCATCCATTCTTGTTTATTCCTGTTTATCTCCTGGAGACCCTATTGGCTCTTTTCAGCAGGGGTTCACCCTGGACAGGGCCAGAAATAGACAAACAACCACATGATCACTCCTATGGCCAGTTTAGAGTCACCAATTCACCTAAAATCCAATGTTTATGGACTGTGAGAGCAAGCTGGAATAAACAAAGAAAATGCACCATATAGTAAGGCCGTTACCAGGAACTGAACTGTGCTCAGACTATCTATCCAGAATATTTGTCTATCCAGTTAATGTCATTTAAAATAAATCTTTTTAAATCTTTTTTTCTTCTTGTATTGGACATAAAAACCCGAGAGATGTGTCTCCAACGAAATTTTAGGATTTTCAGCAAAACATTTGATTTTCACTGCAGCTCAGTCCCACACTGCAAAAATTCCTTTTCTTAAAAAGGTACAAAAAAATACAAATAAAAGCCTGTTTTAACCAATATGAAGACTGTTTTAGACTATTTTGGTTGTTTTAAGAATTCTGGTCAAGAAAGTTTTCCTTGCCCATTTGCTTAAAACAAGACAATTTTGACTAGATTAAGGGAATATTAGGGTTTTTTTCTGGAGAGGCTGTTTTTGCAGTGTAGATGAATAAGCAATTATTTAAAAATTGACCCCATTTTGAAATGATTTCAATTAAAAATTATAGAATCATTTTCAGTTCCATGCCAAACCCCATTATGGAACCCAAAGTAATGACACAAATCACTCCAGAAGTAAAGACATTAATATTATTATTATTATTGCCATCACATTTGGTGTTGAGTATGTCAACAAGATTAATAAGGTACTATTTCAAAGAGGATTGAACTTCTGCTTGTCCAAATATGTAAGTACAATGAAGGTTCTGATCAGATGTACTGTATGTCTTCCACTTTATATAGAAGATGGTTCTCAGATTATTCAGATTTTTTTCAAAAAACTAAATTTAAGTAGTGTTTGTTTGTTTTTTTACATTCTCAGAAAGCCCTGCTCTGGTTACGCACACTGTTCCCACTGTTAAAACCCCCGAAGGGGACGATGATATGAGCTACATGTTTCTGTGTAGCTCATCGCCAAGACAGACCCAGGTCCCACTTAGACAGCTGAGTCCCCAACTCAGTCACAGCACTCAGCCACAGCAGCCTAATTTAACAAGACATATTTGTAATCCCTTGACCCTAACACGCTATCATAGGGAGGTGACCACACTGTCCCCTCATTACAGTTTCATGAAGTCCTTATAACAAGGTGGCACACGTTGCACAACTGCATATTTGCAGACATGCACGCATCAACAAGGTCTTCTCCCTCACAAGAAATAAAGAAAAAAAAAGCTTATCCACTGCATATTACAAAACTGAAACATCTCTAACTAAATTTTCAATGAACAAATCTATGACTGATTGATTTTCCACTTTTCTTGATCCATTCAGATCTTCCAGGGCAATTTGCGACTCTAAGTTCAACATTTGTGACAAGAGATTGAACACACAGTAGGATTTTGTTGGATGCACACTCACACTTTACAGAGGAGATGATCTCTCATAGGCATTGCTATCGCAGGCTTCATAACATATTGGGCAACACTGTTATTAGATACCAACACTCCTCTATTACAGAGGGATTGTCTCTTGGAGCCACATAATTGTATTTTAAAGAACGTTGTGTAACATTTCAGGTCGTGTGTGTGCTGATTAATAATGTATTCCCCCATGATCTGAGCATCGTTACTTTGATGTCATTCTGTTGTCAGTTTATCAACATTGCCTCAAAGGTCCCATGGAATCGAGTAACAATAATGGAGTTAACGAGTGCACCTCAATGCAGTCTTTTATCAGCCATTCAGTTAAAATGAAGGAATGAACAACTGACGTGTCACTAACAGGGTTCAGAGGAAGAGCTTGCAGCACAAACTTGGAATTATAAGTTACAGAGCTTCATTTGCTGGAGAAATTGTAAAGATTCATGGATTTTTTTTTGCACTTTTCTTCTTGCATTGAGACAGATTGTGTCACCAGTGTCGAGGGCAGTGCTTTGTTCACCTCTCCTGCTTGTAAAATGTTGCATACCTCTGCCATAGACAGCTATTTGGGCAGACTTTCCCTTTGGTCCACCGTGTGGTCCACGGAAATAGGGGCCAGTATAGCGTTTGAACCGTTCCACATCTGAAACGATGATCATCTGTGCATATAGCGGGCTTTAGAGGCTCTAACGTCATGTACCAGAGTGATGTGCCCGAGGACATCAGGGAAAGGTTTCCCCTTTTCCTCAGAATATATGACCTAACGGGGACGTGGAGCCGGAGAACAGTTTGAAGGCGGTCTGTGAGACAAAGGTGCTGATGTGAGGAGACATTGATGCGCAAAGGGAATTATGTAGTTGGACACTGAGCCACAGGGAGGACAGGTATACAGGCAGGCTCTCCATGAGGTATTAAGCTGATGGGCTTTTTTTGGCTTGTCGCTCCCTTTCTTATGATTGGTTCTGAGTGCTTGCGGGTGTTTTTCACTCGGTTATTGACTGAAAGGATATGAAGGAAAGCTTTGAGCGTTGTTAGTTTGTGTTTCGGGATGTTTACGTATGTGGTTGGGTTCCCCACACTACCTGCCAAGGTCAGTGGTGTTGGGGGAGGAGGGTAGGACAAAGGAGGCCAGAGTTGAGTTGGGGATCATGCAGGGATTGATTAGTCGGTCTGAATTTTACTCTGTCCTTTAACTAAAGCAAAAATTAAACAAACAAAAAATAAGGGGTGTAAGGAAGGTATTGGTGCACTGTTAGCTAAATCCTTCACCGTCAGTTAGAGCCAGCACGACCAATTTATTTCTTGTCCGTTTCCCTTTTACCCCTTTGCAAAATCTCCTGTCTTGGCCACTTCCTGTAAGAAAACCGCAGACATTTATTAAATTGAGGAAAGCAGTTTTTGATTGGTGATCACGAAGCTTTGATATTATGTACTGAAAAAGAGAAAAAGTTCATAATCCTCAGGGTCATGAAATATCAAGTCACAGAAAAACCATGTAATCCTTTATTCCAAGTAAAGATCTGAAAATAGCCAGAATTGGAGTAACAGAATTTCCACCTAACAGCCATGTTTATTCTTCAAGCAGATTTTCTATTTCCATCATCCCAGACTATTTGCCACAGCTGCATCTGTAGCATAATGGAGCACCGAGACAATGTCTTTCAGAGGAATCAGCTGGGAATTAGATAAGGAGGCTTACAAACTTTGTGTTTTTTGAGCGAGGCGAATAAAGAGAAACAACGGTGACTCACTCTCTCATGCAGAGAAACGTTTTCATTATGTCTCCCCGTGTCACCCATCTAAACATGGGAAGTAGATGCTTGTTTGAGAGCAATGAAGGAGGCAGCAGTGAAGGGCATCTGAAAAAAAAATCAAGAGAACTGCTGGCGTTCTGTACAAATGCTCTCTTTTTCAGAAAACACTACAGTCGAAACAGTGGGAAACCCTGTGAGATATGTTTATTTTAATTCCGTGCATTGATACGAACGCAATGTGTTGCTGCGCTTCCACCGAGTCAAATCTAGGTCAGGGTTACGCGGTCTTTGCATTATAAAATTCACACAAATGATCTGGAAAGTGGTGATTGTTTCCTTCCTGCATGGCTGCACGCATAGTCCCACCCTGCTAAATGGGCTTTGAAGCAGGTCTGAGTCCCTTATGGCACCTCTGTACCATTTCCAGTTCTGTGAGGAAATCTAAGCTGCCCTCTCCGCTCGCGCTGCCCTCCTCACCCATTAAGATAAGTAGGTGAATTGGCAATGCACACCAAGGAAATGAGTTGCTGTGATTGAGGATTAGATTGTAGCGGCAGTGTAATTGAACATGTAATTCTGTCATGGCAGGGAGGAGGAAAGTGTCTAGTGTATTTTTTTTCTTTTGTCAAGACCCTAGCTATTTATCCACGACAAATTATGCCCATCCTTCTATGAACTGTTTTTTTTTGTTTGTTTTTTTTGCATGCAAGCATCCGAATCAGGCGTTAATTGGACCTAATATGAAGATTGCTACCTTTGGTGAGAGATGGTTATTGTAGCGTGAAAAGCCACTGACCCTCGTTGCTGCTGCTCCACTGAGGTGGAATGACACCAGAGTAACATTATTGCAATCACGGAGTGGGCTGTTAGGGAGAGTTACTGTAACCTGAATAGGACCTGGTTTAGGAATACCGTGCAGCAGTAGTTTAATCCTTCAGGTCAACGGCGCCGTACGAGCCACTGGGCACGAGTCTCTCACTGTAGGTGTCGGTGTAAAGTCGTCGATTCGTGAGCAAATTCAAAACGTGCGTCTTTTAATCTAATTAGATACACATTGCAAGTTTTAGATAATGCAGAATGCATGATGTGTGTTTCTGTCTTTTACTTGCAGCCGGTCAACTCTGTTTTGAGGCCAAAGGTGGGGCTGCTCTTCGCTAGATTAGTGAGGTTGGGGGTGGGAGGGGAGGAGGAAACAGAAAGGGCATATTTAGAGTCTATTTGGAGAGATGAGGGGTTTACATTAGAGGAAAAAAAAATCCTGCCTCACTGAGCTGTCTTTCATTTGCTGAAGTACATACTATAATTCCACTTAATCTGATGTTGGGAGCATAATGTTGACAAGGTACTCACTTATACAGATTTATATATTTGCATAGGACCTATTTATATTTCTGTATTTATTTTAGACTCTTACTAAGTGATATCAGCACTATACCAGATAATTATAAGCAATTAACACCAAATTGTGTCTATGTATAGCGTTCATAACAAGTCCGTCATTTTTAAGGACACCTGTCATTTGCATTGTATGATCTCTTTTCTTTACTACGGCGCAGGAGGGGGATGTTTTCAATATGATACTACAGATGGAGACTTTCAACATGAAGGATCAGCCTTTTTGTTTCATGGACGCAGTGACTGGTTCAGCACTCCTCGTGAGGACTCACGCCCTGTTGAAGAGGACAGTAAATCGACTGCTTTGCTATTGATCAACGGATATCTATTTTTTTTTTCTTGTGTTTAACAAGGGAACTATGGGGGGGGGGGGGGGGGGGGGAGCAATAAGTGAACTGTGCAGATGTGGTGTGACGCCGTGGGTAATAGTGGGACATTGCGCCGACCCACACGACAACCACAGAGACACAGTTGCGGTGGTTGTTCTTATGTGTGACAGTAAAAGCAGCAAACTGTCGATAAGCACATATACTGGATGAAATAAAATTGAACAAAATAAAACATAAGGAATACCCACTTCGAGTTTTCTTTTCTTTTTTTTGTCTCCCTCTTTATGACATATAGCACGCTGCCAGCTGCAGTCACTAAATCTCTTAAACGTGACGTAGGGCTGGGTGATTTTGGACAAAAATAAAATCCAGATTTTTTTCTCTGAAAACCCGATTTCCGATTTCGATTTTTTTAGTAAAACTACAAAAGACAATGGAATAAATTCTTTCAAATATTTTATCTTTATTTTTAAAGAAAAATAGCAAACAAATTTCCCTATTGGGAATGAAGTGCAATTGAAAGATACTGTAAATCCTCCTTGAGTTTAGTAAAGTGACAACATTTACAATATTCTTGACCAAACAAAGATGACTAGACGAGCTCTGTCTGTAATGCAGCCAGCTGCAAAAAAGGAAAATCGATTTTCCGATTTTCCTTTTTTTAACATCGATTGTGATAAATAAATCTGATTTAGATTTAAAATCGACTAATCGCACAGCCCTAACGTGACGTAGTAATATATACGCACAGCGCTTAAGAACCTTTCACATGTTGCAAGAAATTGCAAATGTCATGAAATATGTTTCCTACTTGCTTGTGATTCTTATTATTATCCAAGTTTTATGCACAGAGGCAACCACTCGGATTCACACAAAGAGCGGTCAAGAGACAGGTGAAGCTCCTCAAAATGCTGGAAATGTTGTGCGGACTGTAAAAAAAAAAAAGAGGACAGTCTGCGTCTGCCCCTGTGAGCACTCAGCCATCTGCTTCATTAGAATTCCCCCTTGAGGTAACCTTCCTTTCTCCAAGAGGAACTCATTGTAAGTGAAGGGCTTTGTTTTAGATTGTCAATTGTAATTACGCATTATTGTCCTCTTCTGATGTGTTCTTGCTGAGAGGAGAGGAGCTGGCTTTCAGCCACCCGCTTGGCATCTCATGGCAACACAAAAATGCACACGGGAGCGGGGCGTAAACACCGGATGGCACGTTTGCCGCTTTATTCCACCTCTTTGTATATAGTGAGTCAGATGGGCGAGGTCGTGATGACATCCGAGCGGCTGAAGCAGCAGCCACGGAGGGATGAGCAGCCCTAAAGTCTTCCTCTGCAGCATGTGGGATTATCTGTTTTTAGTTCTTCTTGGGTCACACTCACCAGTAATTAATACTGCCATTATCCCAGAGACGTCGGGGTGAACGCTAGCCCCTTTTCAGATAGTCTCTTTCAACTTGACACCAGTGCAGAAATAGGACATGGCTTGACTTTTACATAAATAAGAAAATGTTAATAATGGCATCTTAGAAGGACATGGAGATTAGGGGTGTATCTTGGTATGTTAAATCTACACAGCGATCATGGATCAAAAGTCTGAATTAGCACATGAAATGTGTCATTAACTCTTCAACATCTTTCGCCCACCCCACAATCTCCTACGTCTGTTAGATTTCTAGACTATTTTTACATGTTTTTATCTTCTATATCTTTTGATGCTCGTTGCATGTAGACCTGGCACCATATTTTTTTGGCATCCGAAGGCCCAAAGCACTCAGCACATCCAGTAACTACAGCATATCCGTATTAGTGCTTCCCCCCCAGCCCCTCTCGAAAATCCTACCATCAAAGCCTTTTGACATCTGCCAGTTTGTTTGCAAATATTGTTCAAATGCCAACTTTGCAATGTTTTCTTCTTGTGACAGTGTGCTCGCGTGCGTCCGTTCACGTGAGCAACTCTGTATTAGCGTGTGTGTGTGTGCATCTGGTGGGATTAAGTTCATAAAAGCATACGCAGGACGAGTGGCCAAAGGTTGCCACCCTGATGTCCCCTCTCATGTCTCATTCTGCCAGCACTCCAACCCCCTAAAAAAGCCTGAAAACTCTGCTTCTTTCTTATTCTGCTGAGAAGTTTCAGTTTGTCAGGCCGTTATGTGTCCTAGTCAGAGGCAGAGGCTACAGCTGACGGTTGCTGAATCGCAGGGGTCGTAGTCGAAATAAAAGGGCTGTTAAGGTGATAATATGAAGCTGCAACCAAGATAATGGTGTCCACCATCGGGTGAAGATGTGTGAAATGACATTAGCTCAGTGGTAAATCTGTCAAAATGAATTTCCTTGTGTATTATTAACTCCAAAGATGGGGGGAAAAGATTTACTCAGGCAGGCACAATCCTTAGCCGCTTTACATCTTTGTATCATCTTACTTTTTTAAACCCTTTCTGCTCTTTGGTTCCTGGTTCCTCATATTTAAGAAGGGAACCATGCCCTTTATTGCTATTCAAGTGTATCTATTTCAAAATGAAGTCAAGTTTAGGATTTTACATAAAGACTGTGATACGAGCGTTCAAACGTTTGGGCTTTTGATGATCTTATAGTAACATCTTAACATATTCTGAGCTGGTGCAACATGCAGTATTACCTTTTGAGTGACCTACATGTTCCATAAGCATTAACAAGACATGGATTTCGTAAGCATAATGACAAAGTCAAGAATTTCGGGTTTTAAAATGGGTTTTATTTTATTTTTGATTGCTGTTTTTTTTTTTTTTTTTTTTTTACAAATACATATTATTAAAGGGTCTGATCTAATGATGCAAATTCATTGCATCAATAGTGATAGTCTTGTGGTACATGTAATGGCCTGGGGATTACTCTTAAAATGATTAATAGATTTGGTTAATTACACGATTTCAGTGCTTCCTGACACAGCTATACTCGCATGCACTTAGACGAATGTAAATACATCAGATTATGTTCTCGTTTTTTCTTTGTTAACCCTCTCTGGCCTTTTCCAGGTCATCTGGTGAGTGTTAATCGAAACCGAGAGAGACAGACTTTGATGTGTTGATGTGCTGCCTTCAGCTGTGACCCCGCTGTGATATGTCAACACAAGAACCAGTGGCTCAAGTTGTCACCTTGCCATCTGCTAATAATCTGTCCTAAATATCCGCTTCGAAGCACAACCTATTCCCGCCTCCCTTCAGAAAAAAAAAAAAAAACTCCCAGAGCCTGATACAGGCAGCTGCCTATTTCTGACTCGGAAGGCTTAAATCCTGACTGCAATGCTCATAAAATGTTTAAATACTGTATATTGAGTTGGTGTTGAGATTGAATTGCAGAGATTAATTCCAAAATGTGGTATCTGCTCTGTCCAAGATAGAAGCTCTTTTCTGCTATAAAATTATTGTTGACATCTCATTGAAGTATTCCATATAGAGCAGGGGTCGGCAACCCAAAATGTTGAAAGAGCCGTATTGGACCAAAAACACAAAAAATAAATGTCTGGAGCCGCAAAAAATGAAAAGTCTCGTATAAGCCTTAGAATGAAGACAACACAGGCTGCATGTATCTAAATTAGTTAGAACTTGGGGGAGATTTTTTTTTCATTATGTGCTTCGAGAAAAAAGTTGAAATGTCGAGAAAAAAGTTGAAATGTCGAGGAATTAGTCAAAATTTCGTGAAAAAAGTCGAAATGTCGAGAAAAAGTCGAAATGTCGAGAAAAAAGTAAAAATTTCGAGAAAAAAGTTGAAATCTCGAGATTAAAAAGGAAAGGAAAAAGGAAGAAAAAAAGAGAGAAAAAAGGAAAAAAAGAAGAAAAAAAGAAGAAAAAAAGAAGAAAAAAAGAAGAGAAAAAAGAGAAAAAAAAGAAAAGAATAAGAAAAAAAAAAAGAAAAAAAGGAAAAAAAAAGGTCAAACATTTTTGTAAAAGCTCCAGGGAGCCACTAGGGCGGCACTAAAGAGCCGCATGCGGCTCTAGAGCAGCGGGTTGCCGACCCCTGATATAGAGAGATATTTTGGGGGGTTTAATTTCAAGCAGAGATATCTTAACTGTTGGTTTTACAGATGATACCATGCAAGCTGACATTTTATCATCACAACGAAATTACAAAGAGGCCACATACATCTGAATATACAGGGGAGGCTATAGTCATATAACTTCTCTTCTAAAAATAAAAGTGTGAAAAGAAACCCAGCGGAACTAGTCAGAGAAAGAAGAAAATACAATTTTCTTGTATTTAGCAGTTATAATCCTCCATGACTGGTGGTCCCTGCAACCCTGCCACCCTTCTCCACTCCCTCCACCTTCTCCCCTCTAGTGAGGGCTGATGGGGAGAAAGCCCTTCGTTCCTCACATCCTTCTACCTTCCCCCCAGGCTCCTCAGACGGTGCATCTCTCACTTTGCCATTCCTTGTTTGTCACAAACACATCCCCCTCCTATTCATCCCTGCAGCCATTGTTCACTCTTTATCATATTAGCCCATGCCCTTGAGCATTTGGCAGCCCAACACAGCCTTTGAACTTAAGAGGGAGAGCAGACCAGGGCAACCATGCCATAAATCATATGGGTTTAAATTCTGAGGGTAAATGACCTGGCAATGAACCACCGGCAGGTATTAGACTGCGAAGTGTCTAGAATGGCTGCTTTGGTAGACTTTCTTGTTATCTTTCTATTTGTTTGTGTCACGGTTGGTGTTTGTTGAGGACCCAAACGCAGGAGAGCAGGAGTTGCAAAAAAGCAGGATTTATTTAGAAAAAGCCAAACTAAAAGCGCTGCAGAGCAGGATACAAAACAAGACCATGAACGTGAACGTGGCTACAAAAACCTGACGAGGTAGAAACAGTACGGACCGACAGGGAGTAGGGGAATGACAAGACCAGATATACACAGGGGATAACGAGACACAGGTGCAGACAATCAGGACAGATTGGAAACAGGAGGGACAGAACTGAAACTCAAAAACTGGGGGGAAGTGTCAAACCCTGACAGTTTGTTTGTTTGTTTTTCTGTGGCATTGAAAACCGCCAAATATTAGCAGCACAATATAACTTGTGACAGAATCCTACCGCTGCGTGTGTCAGCCATGCATAGCTGGGGGAGGCACGATCAAATAAGCCACCATATGGATCTGGAAAGGCTTAATTACACTAAGACTAGCCATTGTACAGAATAATTAAGATAGTTTGAAGTGCAATTACTGAGTTTGATACTTATTATTTTCTAACAAGTCTGCTTTGCAGGAAGCCTTCTGTTGGGGGACACAGAAGCAGAGTTTTAAAGTCAGGCAACGCTGTGAATGTCACACTGGTCCTGCTGACCGCCACGCCTCATCTCACCAGTAAAGGATTGTTCTCGCTACCAGTGGGAGGGAGAAAAATGTAGAAGATTTCCGAATCTTCAAATGTGAATCAAACAGACTTCACCAAAGTAAAACACAAAACCCAATTAGGCCCATCACTGATTTTGTAAACGAAATGTCTCTTGTCATCCAGAAAACAGATGGAATACACTGGGTGAGAGTCGGAGCGGGGGACTGCAACCGTCCTCCTTCTGTTGAGTGACCTGTAACATTATGTCATTCATCCCGGGAGAGCTGTTACACATAAGAGCCAAATCGGAATCAGTCGTGATTGTCAAACCTCCCTACTATCCGATCCTGAAAGGCCTTTCCCGGTGAATGACTTTTTTTTTTTTTCTCTTATTATGGAATGTGAATCTTCCCTTTCGGTGACCACCTCTGGTGTATTAGGAGTCAGAAATAGATCTCACTGAAAGGCTTAAAGGACTGCTGAGCAATCAGCACCACATTCGCAAAAGGAAGGCTTTGCAGGGAGGAGGAAAGCGCCCGGAGAGGAAGGAGCGAGGTAGACGATAATGAGAGCGGAGCCATAAGGGAGACCTTGAGCAAAGTTAATTAAGTTTACCACAATGGCTTCATAGCGTAAATTATAGTATACATTTGTATTGATTGATATTCTGTATTGACTAGGCCTGATCATCTTTTGACTGCAATTTTCTACATGTACTTTGAAATGACCTCCCCCTGACTCCCCCTCATGAAATATCCAATCACTTTCTGCTTTTGGAGACGTGTAAATCAACAAGGTATTTGTAGTTAGAGAAATAACAGGAATAATCGTTCAGTTGCGGCTACAAGCACCAAAAATGGCACACATACTCCTTAGGGGTTGCTCTTTTGATAAAACCATTGTGCCAAAAAAAAAAAAAAGATGGCGGCCATTTTTAAAGATGGCCGCCATCGAATATACAGTAATATTGCATTTCGCAATAAAATCCAATAGATTTGTCCTATTGGAATGATCTTGGTGTCATGTCATAACCTTTTCACTATGTAGAATCTAACTTTGGACCCATGGACTTACTTGTACCATATAACAATCCCAGAATCCTAATATTCTGCCAAAATATACGTTTTTTGTTATTGTTAAGCATGGTGGGCTGACCAAGTTTCATCCACCGGCCCATCTGTTAAAATTACTTTCTCCAGCCACTCGTACTCCATTGCCAGATGTGGCCTCAGCAGACTGGTGTATGGGGGTGTCACACCACTCTGGGGAGGAGAGGGTTTCTTCTTGGTGAAGAAGGCCGGCCGGACATTGGTGAAGGTGTCTGGAAGTTCTGGAACTCTCTTCACTATCTCTTCTCTGAACTTCAGCTTTCCACGATCTTCACCTTTGTCTTCTTTAGTTGGGTGCTGAAAAACAGAGATGCTGGTTCCATGGAAAGAAGTGGTCGCTGTCGTTGCAGTGAGGTTGTGGTCTATGTTGTCCATGGCTGATGTTGTGAACAGCCCTTTTCGCAGAACTGGTGGACAGACCACCCCGTCTTCCATGTACTTACTGACTGTTGCATCTCCCAGCTGTGCAGATATCTCTAGAACCCTGTTGTATGGAATGCTTATGCCATGCTCATCAAGCATGTCCACCAACTTTCTGGTTTCTGGTCTTTGCATAGATGGACATCCCCATGTAAACAGGGAATGGGGTCTCTCTATTTTTGGAGTGTCTGTGAGTTGCACTTCCTTTTTTGTACTGTGTGTAGCAGTTGTACTGAAGCAGCTGACCAATTGCTTGATCGGTCTTTGATGCCCCAAGCCTCAGCTGAGATTTGATGTCTGCTCTGTGTTCAAGCATGGCCACAAACTGAAGAAGACTGTGTGGAATGGCCTCCTCAATGCAACTCGCATAGAAGGTTCCATCAAATGTGAACTTGTGGTCCAACATATGTCTTCGCAAAATGTTAGCTGCTTTGCTAAGAATAATAGCTTCACTATAATAATCAGAGGCTTCTGACAAGACAAAGCCTACCTCTTTCTGGAAAGCCAAAAGAACACCCCTTCCCTGCTTGTGAGCCTCCAACTCAGGTATTTCTTACAGCAGTTTTGCCTTCAGTCTTGTGGAGTTGACAGGAGGTGCATCAACACCCAGCTGTTTCAGGCGCTGGGCATACAGGTGAACTATGTCTGTAAGTCGGAAGAATGAAGGACCCTCACCAGATTTGGTGGTCTCCACTAGATATGTGACTAGCTCTGAGAATGCCTGTGGGTGGTCACCCTCTATGGTTGCATGTTCCTTTTCCAGTCTCTTGGTGGCTCTGAGGTAGGACCTCTCTCTAGTGTACAAGTCTACCAAGCATGCAGCATGGTATTGGAGCTCCTGTGCAACAACATCTCCACAGCTCAGTCTTGCAATTAGTTTTCCATCATTTAAAGTCCGGGCACATTCATTAACCCTCTTATTGAGATTCATTTTCATAGCTTTTCTGGTCTGTTCAGAGGATGTGAGTTCTTTGTCACATACAGTATGAAACACAATGAGCTTTGAATGCTGGTTTCTGTTAAACTTGGTCTGGCATTCCACTGGCTGAGCACTCTCTGCCTTACGTTTTGAGGTTCTCACTCTTTCCAGTTCCAGTGGCCGACATGAGTTTCCTCCGTTGGGTGGCTGGACGCTCCCTTAGAGATGAGTTTCCTCCACAGGGCGGCTGGACGCTCCCTTAGAGATGAGTTTCCTCCCTTAGAGATGAGTTTCCTCCACAGGGTGGCTGGACGCTCCCTTAGAGATGAGTTTCCTCCCTTAGAGATGAGTTTCCTCCACAGGGTGGCTGGACGCTCCCTTAGAGATAGGGTGAGGAGTTCGGTCACCCGGGAGGAGCTCGGAGTCGAGCCGCTACTCCGGGCATCTGTACCGGATCCTCCTGGATCCTCCCTAGGGAGGTGTTCCAGGCATGCCCATCCTCCCTAGGGAGGTGTTCCAGGCATGTCCCTCTGGGAGGAGACCCTGGGGAAGACCCAGGACACGCTGGAGAGACTATGTTTCTTGGCTGGCCTGGGAACGCCTCGGACTCCCCTCGGAAGAGCTGGAGGAAGAGTCTGGGGTGAAGGAAGTCTGGGCATCTCTGTTGAGGCTGCTAAGCGGCGGACGATGGATGGATTGATAATCAAAATTTCACAGTGTGATGATGTGTATTTATTGAAACAAGGCCGAGGGGTTATCCTTTTACCACCATTATGCACAATAAGGTATGGGATACAACTAGGTTCGACAATAACTTATACAATCTACACCTAGCCCGATCGTTCATCCAGTATCATTTAAGTCCTGTGCGATCTGTACACCATCTGGGTAAGTCCATGAATAGTCATGCTTAGCCCCCTTACCCTTGGCTTGGCTCTCCCGCGCTGGCACACCCTGTCAATTCAGGCGCGGCTGTCTAACTAAACATCAAACTACATGTAAACTAGACTAGCTAACTGATGTGGGGCTTATTAGACAGCATTTAGGACACTGAAGCCATTACTTAGTTACACCAAACTAATGACTCAGCTCTCAGCTGATACTGAGCCCCATGCTGAGTTTCACAGCACCGGTGCCGCCAGTGTGCCCTGGCTGTGCATTGACATCCGCTCTGTTGACCACCAAACACATACACACACTAAACCTCTAACAATACTAAGGTATACACTGCCATCCATTTTACCAGTGTCAAACATAACAAAAAAAACTCAAATTTTGCAGAATATTAGGATTCTGGGACGGATATATGGTACAAGGAAGCCAAAGTATAAGTCCATGGGTCCAAATTTAGATTCTACATAATGGAAAGGTTATGATTTGACACCAAGATCATTCAAATAGGAAATGTCTATGGGATTTTGTTGGGAAATGCAATATTACTGTATATTCGATGGCGGCCATCTTTAAAAATGGCCGCCATCTTTTTTTTTTTTTTTTGGCACAATGGTTTTATCAAAAGAGCAACCCCTAAGGAGTATGTGTGCCAATTTTGGTGCTTGTAGCCGCAACTGAACGATTCACCTGTTTTCTGCCTGTTATTTCTCTAACTATTGGGGATTTTGCCCTTCTGCCTGTCAGCTCTGTAAAGCTGTAGCATTTATGTCATGATCTTATCTCTTTACAGAGCCATTGCAAAAAAAAACAACAACTTACTTGAACCACATAAATGACTTGGTTTGGGTTAAGATAAGATCGAGATTAATGTTTTCACACAAATCCACTAATAACACTCAATAACAATTAATGTTAAGTATTAATGGCTACATTTTTTTCTCTTTATTTACAAAAGGGAGGGGGGGGTCATTTTTTTTTGTCTTATGTCATACAAAATGCTTCTCTCTGTGATGATGATCGGAGTGGCCCAAGTGCTAATTTCTTGTTTTCCAAACTGACTTTTCAGAGAACCTCAAACCATATTGTCCAATAATATCTTTGTAATTGTAGTGTCTTCTGCATTAATCATCATCTGGGCTACTGGAAATCTGTCCTAAGCTTTGAAGGCAGATATCCCCATCATGCCTATAATGAGGTGCATGAAGGAGCCAAAGGGGCCCAGATGACTTAGAGGTATTAAAAGTTCAACTTTTTGTGACTTAAATGGTTGCAAGGTTTATGGGAAGTTCCTGTTTTAGCAAAGAGGAAACCTGTTTGTTTGTGTCATCTGCAAATAGTATGATTTTTTTTGAAGGTACCTTGCAAATATCATTAATATAAAGATATTGGACCCTAAACTGCCCTATGGGGGACACCACAAGCAATATCCAAGTACAAATATATAAACTCTCCCATCTTCACAAACTCTTTCCTGCCTTTTAAATAAATTCCCACCCACTGTAACATGACCCCTCTGATCCTATACCACTCCAATTCATTTAGTAATATGTCATGATTAGTTGTATCAAAAGCTTTTTTAAGATCCATATTTCAACTGCAAACTGCTTGTGTTCAATGGCATTTGCAATTGCCTCAACTTAACCTATTAATGTCACGACTTGGAGAGGTAGGACCCAGATACAGGAGACAGAGGTGGCAGGAGTTCAAAACAAAACATATTCATTAACTAAAAATGCTGCTGAGCAGGATCCAAAACAAACCTCAAAAACTAACCATGAAAAGAAACAGTATGGAGAAAACAGTAAAGACCAGCAGGGAAGAAGAGAAAGACATCACAAGATATACAAATAGGGCTTGACGAGAGACAGGTGCAATCAATCAGGGAAGATGGGAACAAAGGAAGTCAAGACAGAACTAAAACACAAGGACACAGACTTTCAAAGTAAAACAGGAAAAGACAGAAACCCAAAAACTGTGACCATCAAAGCCAGCGATGTTGAGCTGGTCGTTCTGAATCTATACCAACAATCAGAGAGTGAAAAATGTTTATCCAAGAATTTGTTCAATCTAATAATGAACAGTTTTTCTAAGATTTTAGAGGATTGTGGAAGTAAAGAAATGGGCCAAGAATTTGTGAAATAGTGTTTATTTACAGTTTTAAACAGTGGTTCTTTTTCCATTTTCTGTGGAAATTTACCAGCTAGAAATGATAAATTACAAACGTTGGTTAATGGTTCTAATACAGTGGTTCTTAACCTGGGTTCGATCGAACCCTAGGGGTTCGGTGAGTCGGTCTCAGGGGTTCGGTGGAGCCTCCGCCGCAGAGGTCCACCCCTCAGTCTAGTCTGCAGTTAGTGGGCACAGTCATTGAAAGCGTCCTGTTCTGGGATTTCCTACCAGTCCGCTTTGAGGTCGCTGGTTTATGCAGCAGAGTGAGACCTCCCTATCAGACTGCTTAGAGAGGGCTGTATATATGTCTGAGTGAGACTCCCTACCGGTCCGCTTTGAGAGCGCTGGATAAGCAGCAGAGTGAGACCTCCTTCTTAGTCTGGACCACACACCGGAATGGTGTGACGTTGGGTTAGCGTCAGTGACGCCGACCCCATGGACACCTCCAACCGCCACAACATGTGACTGTCGGTGTGTCGTGTGATTTCTTACGGAATATTTTAATCCATGCTAACTATGTCGGGCAAAAAAAGAAAGTGGTCGGACGAATATATAAAACATCGATTTATATGTATCAAGGAACGTGACGGGAGTCAGCGTCCCATCTGCATGATTTGCAATGCCAAGTTGAGCAACTCTAGTACAATTCTTGAAGCTGCATGGAGATGGGGAATACAAGAACACAACGCAAAGTTGTTTTGAGTTCATGCACTGTGTTGGTTTTGTTATTTGAACAAGGTGATGTTAATGCACAATTCATTTCGTGCACCAGTAAAAAAAATGTTTTTACTAAAGAAGGGTTCGGTGAATGAGTATATGAAACTGGTGGGGTTCGGTGCCTCCAACAAGGTTAAGAACCACTGTTCTAATATCTCTCTTTTTTAACAACTTTCATATCAATATCATTGCAATCAGTAGGTGTTTTAAATTTTTAATTTGTCTACAATCGAAATTATTATTCGGATGGCAGTAGATCTGGGATTTCTTCTGCCAGGGTTGGACCAACATTAACAAAATAAATGTTAATCAGCATAATTTCAAAACAGAAAAATCTATGAAGCAAAAAAATACAGATACCATACATAAATAAATAAAATGCAGTCAGACAATATAATCATAAGCTCTATTCTATTGAGTATACTATTCTATTAAGTTTCCAATTTGTACAGTACGTACACGGCCAGATATACCATTCACAAGCTTCTGCTAGCTAATTAAGTTCATGAGTTGGATGAGTCCCAGCTGGCTTTGTAATGTTTTTTCAGCTGCCTTATATTTGCATTAATGTTCCAGAGAAGGTCAGAAAAGACCAAAACATGTTATTTCCCCCCACCCCTGACTTTCTATCAGGCTTCCTGCAGCGTTTTGGCAGACACGCGCTTGCTTTGCAGGACAGCGTGACTAACTAGCTGCATCCAATCATTGTGGGGAGTGACCACAGCAGAATGTCTTAAACCTCATGAATGGAGTCGTAAATAGCATTTAATGATTCACCCAGAAGACAGTTTGTACTCAAAGAGATCCCAGCAAGGTGAAATCCACCTCCTAATCCGTCTTCCAAAAGGAGAGGGCTGGTTTTCCTCTGGTTTTATGTCGGTGGGTAGTAAACTCCAGTTAGAATCATGGGCTGTCTCCTCCTTTCTCTATTTCTCTGCCTCCCCCCATGTCTTCCCTGCCTTTACCTTCCCTCCAAAGCCCTAAATCACTCTGGCTGTGGACAAGCATACAGTAAATAAATCTAACCGCCAGCAGGGAAGGGCTTGCACTACTCATGTGTGTGTTAGTGTGTGTTTGTGTGTGTTGTCCTGGAAGAAGGCCACAGATACCTGTGTACCTGTATATTGAGACTCAAGGCAGGAAAAAGCAGCCTACATTGCACCGTTAGCAGCCTGAAGGGATAACGTCACGCAATATATTTTGTTGAGTTATTTTTGAACCTCACAAGTCCGCAAAAGCCCCTTCCTATTTGTATGTATCACTTGCTGTATAGTGGAACAAATATCTACTGTATGCAGAAAAATAACTTAAAGGAAAAAAAAAAAAAGATCCAAAATGTCAGAGATATTATACATTATCATGAGGCATGAGGATCAAAGCCAATGCTGCATTTAGGTTTGGATGTTCTGTGCCTTGTCACGGCTGAGAGGCTGGGTCACATAAATTGATATGCAGGCGCACAGAAGCATGGGGTTTCCTGCAGCAAGCAGGCATCTCTCCTGACAGAGGTGTACCGATGCATGACATGTAAAGACACACACACGCGGGCACACACAAACATACACGCTTACATATCTCCCCTTTTGGCAGCCGCGCGCGGCTGATAAAAATATCACAGGCCCTATCAGGCAATTACATATGGGAGAGGCAGTAGAGTGTGTTGTGGCCGCTTAATGGCTTCAGCCTACTCCATAGAGATGTCCATGCGACCGGCCAATGTTGGGGGGTTTGTGGGGGCACTGATGGACCGGGGATTCAAAAGTTGGGAGACGCAGCCAAACCAGTCACAGTGAACAGTTTTTCTGTCATCTGGAAGATGCATGGTTATCACGGGCGGGGCTTCAGGGGGGGGGGTGGTACTCCCCCGGCCCGGGGGCCCAATGGGGCCCCTGAGGCAGCAGGCCCCGCCCACGAGATTTTTTCTTTTTTTTTGCGGCACCACTTGGTTCATATTAGGTATAAAGCGTGGTATAATATGTTGTGCTGAGATTTTCATGCACTCACAGTTAACATTGAAACAAAAATTGCAAGTGAATCTACAAATGTATTTTGGGTAAAATCGTTCATCATCAACAGCCGTCTATCAACGTCATACGTCATCATCGATCACTTCTCAATAGAGCACAGTAATCCTACAGCCTAAACATGAGCGGGAGTTATAAACACAAAAGTGGAGCAATAAAACGCAAAGAAAAAGAAAAAAGGGAGCCAGAAAAAGCCAAATTGCCCGAGCTAGACGCATATTTTGTTCGCCCTTAATCCTCCTCCCGTGGGAGATGAACCTGACGTTGTTAGCAGCGATTCATCCCCGGGCCCGGGCCGCCAAAAACACACTGTTTTTAAAGTCGCATGTGTTGAAATTCTGGGACATTGTCAAAATAAAAACTCTACAAATCATATTCAAAGCGAGAACTGATTCACTTCCAGGCAATTTACAGAAAATGTTTTGTGACAGGGAGGGGGGTTTTAATTTAAGAAAAAAATGTAATTTAAAAAAACAATGTGTTCATTCTAAAAGGAAAAGCATGTGTATCTCAGTTGTTGGAGTGGATCTATGGAATGGGTTGAGTGATGGGTTGAAGCAATGTACAAATATAAATCAATTAAAAAAACGGTACAAAAAGGAAATTCTGGGAAGTTATTTGATTGAGGTGTTATGTTAAGTTTGTTTGCTGGTTAGGTGCAAAGGCACAACCAATGGGGAAATCTGTAGCCTAATAGTGTAAAGTAGCAGCTATTTATTATTAATATTTATGTTTAACTTATAATAGAGGAAACAAAGGGGCAAGTTTTACTTCTACCTGCTCCTTTTCGGACACTGTTTTTTTCTTCTCTCCATTTGTATTACGTTTTTGTTGTTGTTGCTTTTTTTCTGTATGTTTTGAATTTGTTTTAAAATGTTATATTTTTCCCATATGTGTTCGAAATAAACAATTCAATCAAATCAATCAATCCATCAATCAATAAAATATGAGTTTGTGGTAAATTGCTGCAAAGGGCCCGGTCATATGCCCCGCCCCCCGGCCCGGCTCTGATATGTTCCGCTACTGATGGTGACATAAATGTTTCTTTGGAGAAGTAACAAACAAACAACTAAAAGCTGTAACGTATACAGGACTGTCTCAGAAAATTAAAATATTGTGATAAAGTTCTTTATTTTCTGTAATGCAATTAAAAAAACAAAAATGTTCTACATTCTGGATTCATTACAAATCAACTGAAATATTGCAAGCCTTTTATTATTTTAATATTGCTGATTATGGATTACAGTTTAAGGTTAAGATTCCCAGAATATTCACATTTTTTGAGATAGGATATTTGAGTTTTCTTAAGCTGTAAGCCATGATCAGCAATATTAAAATAATAAAAGGCTTGCAATATTTCAGTTGATTTGTAATGAATCCAGAATGTATGATATTGTTGCATTACAGAAAATAAAGGACTTTATCACAATATTCTAATTTTCTGAGACAGTCCTGTATATCCAACTTTATGTTCATGCAAGACTACAGAGTTGTTGTTGTTTTTTTCTATATAAATGATGTTTCAATCATGGGACCAACATCACCCCTGCTGATTTGAAGCCCCGCTGCTCCGTTGTCATGGCTTGGTCATAAAGTTTGTTATAGAAGAACAGCACAAACCTTCTGACATCACTCATCAGCTTTTCTGAAGACTGGAACTGCTGGTGTAACAGTCCAACACGTCCCTTCTGTGTTGCCATCTCTGACAAAACAGTAATGTAACCAGAGCACATACTATCACCACTGAGACATTCCTCTTGCGAAATATCATGGACCTGGGAGCAGGCCTGCCAGCGGATGTCTAGAACAGCCCGGAGGTGACGGATATTCCCCTCCGTAATGGACATTTCTGGAACCCGGTTGGGCATTATCAGCTGCTTGATAAAGGCTGGTATCAGCCCCGTGTCTCGGCCCGTGCCACGACTGCCGCTCTCACCTCAGCGGGGGCTCTGTGATGGATTCCATGTCGTCTCACACTATCTCATTGAGACAAGATGGCACCGACCTGGACTTGGGGCAGAGACAACGGCTTTGTGTTGATTTCATGTGTATTTCTGTGCCTGCGAGAGTGAAAGAGACAGATACAGCAAGAACGTCTGCGTGTCCATTATCCCCTAAAGGTTCAGGCACCAGTTCATGGAGACCGACTGTAGTTTCTCCATTAGCGCAACAGTACTGAAGATTTAAACAGTCAGAAGCAGAGCTGGGTAGAGTAGCCAAAAAATGTACTCAAGTAAAAGTACTGTTACTTCAGAATAATATGACTCAAGTAGAAGTAAAAAGTAGTCATCCAAATAATTACTTGAGTAAAATTTAAAAAGTACTTGGTGAAAAAAACTACTCAAGTACTGAGTAACTGTTGAGTAAAGTCTGATTTATTTTTTTAACACAACCATTCAAACAGACAAAAGTACAAAATAATCATCTTCAGGCAAATTAAATCAATAAAATAATAAAATAAATTAAAATTAATAAAAAATAAAAAAAAGCTTAAATTAAAATTAGTAAGTAAATTCAAGTACTTTACTAAATAATAAAATAATAACAGAATAAAAAAATAAATTAAGCACAAGTATCACAAAATCTCAAGCCTTTGTACTTTTCTTTTTTAACCAGGCAGAACTAGAACAAGCCCATGAACTCATAGAAACTCTGTGTGTGTTTGAGTCTGTTTAAATGTGACAAAACATGCAAAAACAAACATTTTTCCCAAAGAATCATCCAGTGATGTCATGAGATTGATGCGTACGCGGATAAAAGGGATAAAAGAAAAGTAACAAGCTCAACGTAGCCTAATGTAGCGGAGTAAGAGTAACAGTTTCTTCTTCACAAATCTACTCAAGTAAAAGTAAAAAGTATAGTGATTCAAAACTACTCCTAAAAGTACAAAATTTCCCAAAACTTACTCAAGTAAATGTAACGGAGTAAATGTAACTCGTTAATACCCACCTCTGGTCATAAGCATTCACCATGAAGGCAATACCTCTTTCAGAGAGCTGTATTTATTGTTTGTAAAAAAACTCTTTGAGCGAAGTTTCAGCAAAAAAAATGAAACATACAACGGTGCATATGAAGCCATTATTAACCATCTTTGTAAATTAATTTACTTTGTAACACTGTCTGCAACTTTACTCCAGCGTATAACATATACATCATAACCACAGATCAATACATTAAGATATTCTGCAAATGTGAAGTAAATCTGACTTTAAATCCATCTGGGATAAGTTGGTTGAGGATAGAGCAGGAGGACGGGGATTATGGATTACATTTCTCAGCGTCTACTATCACTGAGCAAATGTAGGTTTCAAAAGACGTTTGTTTTAGTTTTTTAAATACTATTTAAGCCATTAATCAGAATTGGAAATAATTACCATCATATGGAAATATATAACAAAACCTTTTGGTGGTGCATACTATCTTAATGGGCAAAAAACCGTGATGGTGCAAAAACAAGAGTTTACTTAAAGGTGACTGTGTTAAAGATTAACACGCTACATGGGGAAAAGATCATCCTGGTTTATACGTGAACTTTTTATGGGCCGGCATTAGAAATAAAGCCTAGAAAAGAGCGTGCAATGACTTTCATTTGTCAGCAGGTAGTTTCTTGTCTGACACGACGAGGACAAAGTCTGCACCGCCAGGCAACCAAGCGTGTCTGACTACATACCAAATACTTTCAGGACAAAAAAAAACGGTCACCCATGTGATAACCACACTTCTGATCAGAGGTGTCAAAAGTATTCACAATCATTACTCAGGTAGAAGTATAGATACTAGAGTTTAAAAATACTCCTGTAGAAGTTGAAGTATCAACTCAAGTTTTTTACTCAAGTAAAAGTATAAAAGTACTGGTTTCAAAACTACTTAAAGTATAAAAGTAAAAGTAATGTAAGGGGGAAAAAGCCATTAAGGACAAAAGCCATTGAAAATGAATGCATCTTATAATGCAAATATATTAAAGAACCATATATGTGTACTATTGAGCATTAACATGTGTTTCAGAGAGCAGGAGATATGATGACTAGTTGCCTATAAGTATTGTAATGGTGCAAAAAGTCAAACTTCAGAGGCATGTTATCATTTATCCTAACCTTTATTGGAATGTACATCCAAGTTTAGTTGCAGGAATCTGAGGGAACGGATGTAAGAACAAAACTGGACAAGAACATCTGAAACAACCACAACCAAATTCACTCTATCCGGATGGAGCAATTTAACTGGATAGTTTTTTTTTAAAGGCCGAAATTAAATAGAGTAACGAGACTGTTTTTAAAATGTAAGGAGTAAAAAGTACAGATTATTGCGTGAAAATGTAAGGAGTAAAAGTAAAAAGTCGTCTGAAAAAGAATTACTCCAGTGAAGTATAGATAACCAAAATTTCTACTTAAGTAAGGTAACGAAGTATTTTTACTTCGTTACTTGACACCTCTGCTTCTGATTGTTTTAGATCTCATTTAGGCAGATTGACAGAAGGCAGGTCACCAGGGCAACTGTGTGACTGTGGAAAAAAAAGGGCATGACACCTAAAGAGTGGGTCAAAATGAAAGGAAAGAAACCTAATGTTAAGTGTCCGTGTCTATATCTTGCTTCCCTCCCCAATGCCACAGAAATTCAGAGAAAGGGGCTGCAGAGTCGGCTCTGGTCCGGCCTCAGCCTTGCTGTGTGTGTGCTGCAGACAAAGATATGACTCTCAAAGGGCCGGCACAATGCAGCTCAAAGGCTCCTATTTTCCACTCGCTCCTGTCAACTTCCCTCTATCACAGTTTTTTCTGAGCCTTCCCCGCACATCACAACCTGCTGAAGCATTGACAAAAATGACTTATTACTCTTTGCTGCACGCTACCCTCTCCCTCCCCAGATTCATCAAACCTCCCCTCAAAATGGCTGGCACCTCCGTGCGCTAGTCTAGCCTGTCACCCTTCCTCCGCAGTGACCTTGAGGCAGAGACGGAGGTGCGATGGTGCTCCCAGAACCTGCTGCGATTCAGTTTTCTCCCCTCGCACGGCAAACATCCACAGCCCCGAAGCGGCTCTTTTGCTTAACACCGGCGGCTGCAGGAGGAGGAAAAAACATCCTCCGTGTATCTCCATCAATCAGAATAGGATTAGGCTGCCTCTCCGTGGTCCTTTTTTAATTCTCGTTAACTCAAAGTTGCTGATGAAATACAGAGCCGGTGACTGAGATCAAAGCGCTAAAATTACAGTTTTTTAATTCCAAAGCAGTCACACAACTAGGGCTGTTCGATTAATCGATTTTAAATCGTAATCGCGATTATGTAATTAGAACGATGTTAAAACGTGAAAATCGTAAAATCGATTTTTCACTTTTTTTTGCTGATTTACTGATTTTTTTTTCAGAGATAAAACTTTATATTTTATTATATTTTTTTAAACTTTTTTTCAACTTATTTTACAGAGTTTTGCACTTTATTCATTCATTTTTGGTTTAATAAGAGCAAAGTTTGCACTTAAAGCCCAATGGGGCAAATGTTCAATAAAAAAACAGCATATTTGAAATAATTTCTTTGCCTTTTGTCAATTCACAAAATAATCGTAATCGTAATCGAAAATCGGATTTTGAGAGAAAAAAATCGAGATTTTATTTTTGGGCAAAATCGAACAGCCCTACACACAACTGTAATTTTGTTTTTTCGAGCACGACATAACTTCCCAGATCTCCTCTGTTCCAGTAAAACAGCAGTTTTTGGTTGAAGTACTATCTTTTAGTGTTAGTTTTCATGAGCAGAATTGCACTTTAACTGCAACACATGGTCACTTCGAGGGGACACAGAGGGTTCCTGGCAGCAAGATACTTAGATTAAATGATGTGACAAGGTGTGAAACAAAACTGTCTGCTGTGATCAACCACCTCCACCAGCAAAATGATCCACCCCCACGCTGAGGAAACCAGGAAGCCGGTCACGTGACCCGTCGGATGCCATTCTCCCACGTCCTGGTGGAACAGGGATGCAGACAAGTGATGATGCATGAATTCCTAATCAAATACAAACAGTGAGAAGTGATCGGAGGGGAAGGCTGTGCTGAATTAATAAGACGGCTTGCTTTTCTTCCACATGCCAGGTTTCTAAACGACGCGGTTCATCAGCAATACTTAACATCCAACCCAGAGAAAGCTGAAAGATCCAATCTTCTTTCAGTTGATGTGCCCTTTAAGCCACTCTTTAATAAGCATGAGTTTGATCACTCCTTATTTCCAGTAGCTGCTCGTGGCTGAGGCTCTGAGCCGAGGGGGAGACCACGGGGTCTCAGTGCAGTGCGGACACAGCCGCCCATCTGAAATCTGTCCAGAAATGCCCCCTCTGACCACCTGAGCCTCTGCTGCCGCATCCCCCGTCCGGCGGCGGCCGACTCAGGCAGCACGGAACCAATTTCTGCTTCACACCAATTCGAGATCTAGTTAATCTTGCCCGGTCAGGTTACACCTCCTTGCCTCACAGCTCCAGCTTTTTTCTTTTTTTTTTTTTTTTTTTTCATCAAAAAACTGGTAACGTCATTGAGATCTAAAAGAAATTTTAAGAAAAAAAAAAAAAAACATGTAACATTTTTGGTTGAAAAAAAAAAAAAATTAATAAATAAAGTCTCAAGGAGGAATTTGGCATTCCCGTGGCAACCAGGTCCTGTGGTAAAGGCAGCAATATCAAGCCAAGCTCAATGCCATTTGCATACAAATTGCCCAGCTGGTACCTTGTTGTTATGACAACGGCACACATCTCCCAGAATTCATTTGGAAATGAAATACAAAAGGAGACCAGGCACCAAGGAGGACTGTCATTGATGAAATTTCAGCTCTTCTTTCAGAACGAAGATGTTCCTGAGACAATGTTCGCACGACATCCAGCACCTGTAGGACGTGCAGATGTGTTAAACTGGCCACTCTGCTAAAAAAAAAATCTGCACAATGTGAGAATGTCTTCCCCTTGGTTTGTTTGTTCGCTGCCAATCTAACAAACACATCATATTTAGGCTGTTTTCCCAGTGTACATTCCCTCGTCTCCACTCACCTAACACACCTTGGCATATTTAACTGTGGTGAGCCGTGTATGCTCATCCTGAGAAAGAAAGTTAACTCTGCTGACAACACAGTGTCCTCTACTGGCAGGAAATGGCAAGACGTTTACACAACCACCTGTCTGACTAATATTTGGCTCAAGGGCAAATCAAACTAATGATTGTCCATAGTCATCCTGGCTCAGCTTACTGATCAGTGAAGTTTCCCTGCGCTGAGCTGCACAAACATTGTGTGAAACCAGTATGTCTATCTATTTTTTATCAATTTGTCATCACATCTAAAACCCAGCAATACTCATCATGGCTATGCAACCAGATCCGCTTCTGGTGTTCACTTTACTCTTCCTATACTGAGAAACAATGCACTAAAGAGGGCTACAATGTATAGAGCAGTGACATATTGGAATAAGCTTCCACCACATTTAACCATGATAAACAATAAAGCTAGATTCAAGAATAAATGAAGAAAAGCATTACTTAGCAAGGAAGTCCATTTTAGTTAATTGGTTTATTCTGAAATTCTTGGTTTATTCTGAAATTCGGAGTGTGTAAAATTTAATGTTTTTTGTTGTTTGGTTATGGCTGGTTTCAACAATTTAAGGGTTGAATTCCATTACATCTTAGATCATTTTTTTTTTATATATGTTTTTATTGGCAGATTTTTTCCACAATACAGAGCAAAACAGATGAACATACCTTTTTTTTTCTCCCTCTCCCCATCCCTCCCCCCATGGTTATCATCATTAAGTTTCCTGTGGGAATAGCAAAAAATAAATAAAAATAAACAAAAAATAAAACAAATAATAATAATAACATTTAAAAAAAATAGTAAATAAATAAAAATAAAAAGATACTAATATAGTGACATAAAAATAGTAGTAGTGCAATGAATGTAAACTTAAATAAGAAAATAAAGTGAGAACGAAACCGAGATGGGTTATCTAGAGATTAATAATTATTTCTTAGATCAATAATTAGCAATTCCAGTAGTAGTCACAAGTTATACTAGTAAACACTTGAGTCAGAATGTTGTCATATATCACCCCCAAAGTTATATACCAATGTAATTGGGCTGTTATTTTTAGGGATAGAAAAATACCCCTCAGATCATTTTTGTCTAGATTTAGTTATGTTTTAATTGTAAGGATTGTATTTTATTGTTTTATGTGATGGACCCCAGGAAGAATAGTCTTCACTGCAGTGAGGACTAATGGGGATCCGTAAGAAATAAATAAAGTAAATTTGAGCGACCCCTAAACGATGGTTTGGTTTAATCGCTGGCTTCTGTGCGGCTATCAAACCATCGCGGGCAGATCAATTCTCTGTCCCGAGGGGACATAAGGAAGCTTCTTTTTTTCTCTCGGTAACTGACCTGAGCTTATCTGTGCCCAAGGTGAACCCTCTTCATGTCCTGCACGTGTTTAACCGTGCATGCTGCTTCCCCCTCCCCCCGCATGTTAATAATGGCCCCAATGATCGTCCTGTTACAGATTGTTAGTGACAACTGGTGCAAACTACTTCAACCCGGACCGAAAGGCCTGTATCAGCATGACGGCAGCAACACGCCAGGATGTGTGTGTCTCTGTGCACAGACGTGTTTCTGTGTGTGTGTGTGTGTGTGTGTGTGTAGCCTCCACCTCAGGGTGGGAGCAGAAGGTATGTGACAAATTGTGCCTCTGCAGCATATAAATGGAGCCTTGCAGCCTCTGGCTCTACGGCACGACAGTTCAGTAAGTTTCTTCCCCCTGAGCGTGCAAAACCTTGCCAAGGTCACGAGTCGCCCGCAGCTCAGATCTTCCCTACAGCAGCATCCAACTTGTTTGTCACTTACCATCCAGTTCAACATGGCAACTCGATGGGGACTCTGCGGAGCGGGAAAGATCAGCCATGACTTCAGCGTGGCCATGAAGACGCTGCCCCGCGAGGATCATCAGGTAATGGATACAAACACAACTACAACACCGTCATTTTGTCAAACAGAGCTGCAGCATGTCTGTTTTTCTTCTTCCAGATAGCTGCGATTGCATCGAGAAGCAAGGCTCGAGCTCAGGATTTCGCTAAAAAACACAGTGTTCCTAAGTCTTACGGCAGCTACGAGGAGCTGGCCAGCGATCCGGACATCGGTGAGGAATCAGAGAGATGAGTATTCGTGATGTGGCTGATGTGAGCTAAAGATGAAACACCTGTGTCACCTGTGTGCTGACAGACATCGTGTACCTGGGGGTCCTGCACACGGAGCACTGGCGAGTCGGCCTTCTCTTCCTCAGAGCCGGGAAGAACGTGCTGTGTGAGAAACCTTTCGCTATGAACTCCAGTCAGGTGAAAGACCTCGTCGCGGCGGCCAAGAAAAACAACGTCTTCCTGATGGAGGTAAGGTAGCCCGTTTGGCCAGGACCAGAGGTGTCAAGTAACGAAGTACAAATACTTCGTTACCTTACTTAAATAGAAATTTTGGTTATCTATACTTCACTGGAGTAATTATTTTTCAGACAACTTTTTACTTTTTACTCCTTACATTTTAAAAACAGCCTCGTTACTCTATTTCATTTCGGCCTTTAAAAAAAACTATCCAGTTAAATTGCTCCATCCGGATAGAGTGAATTTGGTTGTGGTTGTTTCAGATGTTCTTGTCCAGTTTTGTTCTTACATCCGTTCCCTCGGATTCCTGCAACTAAACTTGGATGTACATTCCAATAAAGGTTAGGATAAATGATAACATGCCTCTGAAGTTTGACTTTTTGCACCATTACAATACTTATAGGCAACTAGTCATCATATCTCCTGCTCTCTGAAACACATGTTAATGCTCAATAGTACACATATATGGTTCTTTCATATATTTGCATTATACTAAGATGCTTAATTTTCAATGGCTTTTGTCCTTAATGGCTTTTTTCCCCTTACATTACTTTTACTTTTATACTCTAAGTAGTTTTGAAACCAGTACTTTTATACTTTTACTTGAGTAAAAAACTTGAGTTGATACTTCAACTTCTACAGGAGTATTTTTAAACTCTAGTATCTATACTTCTACCTGAGTAATGAATGTGAATACTTTTGACACCTCTTGTCGTTGTGCTACCCCGACACTGAATACTGAAGCTGGGCTTTGTGATGAATACTGGAAGATGATGATTGTAACACACTGATAAAGTATTTTTATGCTCCTTTGTAGAATGACATGAGAGTACCATTTGTTTACCTGTAGTTGCATCACATAAAATAGCAGGGAAAATATATCCTTCAAATGTTCAGAGGTGTTCACAAACTGATTGTAGGCATCATTCATCATGTGGTAAGAAGAAATACAGTGTTTTAGCTCTTTTTTTTCAGCTGAAATGTCTTTCAGAAACACCTTTATGCTGCTCGGCGTTTATTTGACATCCTCACGGTGCAGGATTTGCTCCTCTACTTCGGATATTTGATGAGATAGGCTGGACCTGAGCTAATGTGTCACAACACTGGTGTAACAGAGTAAAACTAACTCGCTGATTGAAATGATTATCCAAATGGGATGTACTGTAGCTGTAAGTACCATCAGAGCTGACAATAATTACAGCAGTTTAGTAACATCTTCAATCTGTTGTTCACATAGCTAACTGCTATTAGTAGCCAAATCCACACCTGAAACAATGTATTTCTGTTAATGGTCGTGGTACGGTTGGTAATCCACTGGCTGTACATCTCATGCCGTCCTACTCCGAAGACACTGATACCTTCAACAATGCGTGTTTTCATTCTTCACGAGGAAACTGCAGAGACCCGGGCCTTTGTTTGATATGCATTTTTTGTCTCCTTAGTATTTGGGATCAGTAGGACCTCATTTTTGTTGAAATTAAATTTTTGCTTTCTATGTGCTGTTGAACTATGTCAAATCCAATGGCCTCACATGAGGACAATGGGTTTATTTTTGCATATACATTTTTTCCTTGCTATTTGGGATCAGGAGGACCCAAATTACCTAAAAATGAAATTTTAGCTTTCTACAATAAGTAATTATCTCAAAAACCACCACAACTCTATTTCCCTTTCTTGGTCCTGCCCTGCGTCCCTGCAGGTCAGGACCGGTCAGGTTCTAATAATAAAAATATGATACATTTTATTTGCAATATACTCAGCATTTTGAATGAAATAAAGAGCTACAGAGTAAAAACATGGGTATTAGGTTATATCTCTATATCATTTATATTTATATATCATTTTCAATTGTTTATTTCCTATTACAAGGAAATAAAAACTTGATCCACTGGCAGATTATTCTACTTATTTCTAGTGAAAATGTGCTTTAAACAAATGGAAATCTAAAAACAAGTATTTTAAGTGTAATGAGACTTATTTTGACTAGAAATTGGACATTTGGGCAAGAAATAAAGACAAATGTTCTTGGAAAGAATTTACGTGTTTGCTGTGAAGATAGACCTGATGTCCTCAAACGAGTAGCCTACTTCATGTTTACAGACGTTGTAGCTTGCTAATATTACTCAAATATATAAAAAAAGCATGCCATGTGAAGCTGCAGACGTTATTGTGCATAAATATACTAGTTTCAATCATAAAATTAGGTTAGGATTTTTACCTTGTCCATATTTCTGTCGGGAGCTGCCATAGAAGACTTTCATTGAGATCCCAGCCATCTTGTTTTTTCCCAAATTAGTGTAATTTCATAATGAGACCACTAGATGGTGCAGGCGGGGGTCCCGGATGAGGACAATGGGTCAATGTTCGTACAAATGAAGTATCATGGCGCAGAACAGCAGAAATGTAATGTCCTCATATGAGAACGCAGGAGGTTAAACCGCACCGCCCGGATCTTTGAACACTGACACCTGAACTGTTTGGGGGCAGTTCGGGGACGGGCACGTGTACATATGTGTATGCTGACTCAGTCCATGCTTAGCTGAGCTGACTGTACTGGTTATTGTGGCGGTTAAATGTTAAACTGAAGCTCAGCATGTTTAGGATTCACCGTCCACATTTCCCAGAGTTCAGTTCACACAGGAGCTTCAGGAATAGGCGGTTTATCTCCATAATAAACTGCTGCGGAGGCCAAACTTCAGAATAAAGTCTTTCTCGTCGTATAGGTTGTCTTTTCCTGTCCCTTCCAGGCCATCTGGTCCCGCTGCTTCCCGGTCTATGCTGAGGTGCGCCGGCTGCTGGCAGAGGAAGCGGTCGGGGAGGTGAAGCTGGTGAAGAGCTACTTCGGCTCCCCTCAGCTCCACATTCCCCGCTCGGTGCAGAAGGAGCTGGGCGGAGGAGCCCTGCTGGATATCGGCGTTTACTGCCTGCAGTTTGTGCTGATGGTGTTCGACGGCGAAAGGCCAGAGTCCATCCAGGCCACGGGGGCGCTGCTCGACTCGGGTACGATCCGGCTCACGGGTCACGCGGGAAACATAGATTGGCATCGTTAGCCACGCAGCAGGACTGAGTTGTCTCCAAATGAGCCTTATTGTAAAGGGGGGGGGGGGGGGGCAGAAGGATTTAAGTGACACAAGAGAAACAACCAAAAGTCACTTGTAAAATGAACAAAAATGTAAAAAAAACCTCAGGGCAGAATTATTCACATGGAAAATCCAAGACTTTGTAGGAAAAAGTCAGAATAATCCAAATCCTCCTCCGAGAATAGAGTAATACTGTAAAACTGGAGGCCGGACATTCCCCTCATGTCTCACCGAAACATGTCCTCCAACATAGGGCCATCAAACTGCTCATAGCATCATTGTTTTCTTACCTTTGTGATAATTTAATACATTAAAACCTTTTTTTCAGTTGATTTGACAGAATTGAGCGGGAATAATCTGACTTCAGTTTCATTTATTTATTCATCCCCTGCTTTGCTGGTCACTGCCTTTAGTTTCAGTTTATTTCAGTTTATTTTTTTATTTGTTAGAAAGGGACAACGTACATTAAGAAACATTTTATAAAATAAAATGTAAATGTACCCAATTGGCTAGTTTACATTGACAGTCCCCCTGCCAGAAATAATAGGCTAGTACCTAGTAAAAAAAGATTAAAACACAAGTACAAACACATCAGCAATAACATATAACATATATAATTCAACCCTTACAATATACACAGTTCATCCCCACATCGATAGTATACACATCAATGTTCACATCTTTGATTATCGATCAACCAATTCCTAAGATTATATTTGAAGAGATTGTATGAAATGGACTCTCTAATGTTCTGTGGGATGTTATTCCACTCAGGTGCTGTTTTATAAGAGAAAACCAATTGCCCAAATGCGCTCTTTTTAAACGGGATTTTGCAGTCTCTTTAGCAGGTTTTGTTATTTGAAATATTCGTCAGGAGTGGACGAGTCGGTGGTTGTGGTCATGAAGTTCTCCAGGAGCAGGATGGCCGTCTGCACCTTTTCAATCGCCGCTCGACTTCCCAATGACGCCGTCATCAGCGGCACCAAGGGCTCCGTAGAGGTACGAGGACATCGCCTATGAAATGATGGCCGCATCATGTCGTCCATTCACGTTTAGTTGGGACACAGTACCCCATACTAAACACATTTGATGATTCATGAAATCATGGAGCAGAGCTGCACAGAAACGGGCCTTCTCTCCCTCCGCCAGGTCCGAGGGCCCATGCACTGCCCCACCACGCTGGTGCTGAATGGTAAAAAAGCCGAGTACCCTCTGCCTGAACCTTGCCTCCCTCTAAACTTCACAAACAGCACTGGGCTCCGTTACGAAGCCGAGGAAGTGAGGCGATGCCTGCTCGGAGGTGAGTCACATCGAAAAAGTGAAGTTTCAGAGAGGATTCAGTTCATCTCAGACCACCGTTTCCACCGAGCCGAGGTTGGAAATTAGGACACAGGAATTAGAGCTCTTATCACTCCTGCGAATGTCTTGTATGAAACAAAGAACTACAGGCTTGTTGTTTATTTCTTCCTACACTGATTTGCATAATCTTTTCATCCCTGCTTTACTACACTGCATGATTCGCTATGAATATGTGCATAACTCAAGTGCGGCTGTGCGCAAGACGTTTCACCCTCCTGCTTAACTCGTGTGCAGGACTTAAGGAGAGCCCACGGATGCCTCTGGCGGACTCCGTCTTACTGACGGAGCTCATGGATGAAATCAGGAAACAGGTGGGAGTCGTCTTCGGACAAGACAGCCAGTGACATCACTCCAGAGCAGAGCTGCTTCCCGTCACCGGTAGTAAACCCACTCAGGTGGAGCGGAGGGAGTTTCTTAATGCGGGGCTTCAGATGGTTGGAATAAACATGCCGGGCACGCCTCGGAGGGATGAGCCCGAGCACACGCCGTGGATATCGCAGCAGTTGTGACTTGCTGTTATAATAAAGATCAGTAGATTATCAGAACGTATAAATCGAGGGTTTTACACTCCATATAGTCTTTTCTTTCCATCCTGAATCAATCCATTCTGCTGTTACTGTTCCTGACAAATTGAAAAGATTAGAAACAGGGAAGAAAAAAAAAAAGATCATGTCTGAAATAAATCACACTGCAAAACAGAGCAACTTTGTTGTGTTTCACCATTTTTTAACAAAGTCCTAGACCTTTAAAGACAACCCCAGCTGTTTCTCCGGGCCGCGTGATTGATGAATCCAATAAATGACTGATTGCGAGAGAGCCGTGTCTCGCTTCAAATACTGGCTGAGGAGGAGAAGAGACACGGAGTGGCAAGAAGGGATGGAGGTGTTCTGTCATGTCTGACCCTTGCAGCGGTGGACAAATAGATTCAAAAATAGGTTGCACCGTCTGGTTTTCAAGGTCAGGACAGAGAAAAGGCTTCCATGAGTCAGCAAAGGAGCACGGTTCATCTAATGCGTGCTCTCAATCTTTGGACTTCGGGGACATGTGAAAACTGGGAGGATATTCAGTTGATAAAGGCCCCCACGAATGTAAAATGTAATGTCCTTTATCTTTATCTGGATAAACAAAGCATTTGTTTTCCTCTGCTCCTGCCGTGTCATATTAGCCTGCGGTATCTAAGAGTATAAATAAATGAACCACTCAGCTTTAAACACGACACTGATGAATGGCAGCCTTGACACGTCCAAGTACGTGCAACCACTTACCGTGACCAAGTCATTGTTATAGGTCACCTCTCATTTATGGATTTAGAAAAAAGAGCTGTAATCAAAACTAGGGCCATTATGAGCTCTGTCAAAAACAATGAAATGGATGCAGTAATTTTATTATCATTTTATTATCATTTTAATATCATGTATTCATTTCATCACCTTTGACAGACGGATTTTGAAGCATCAACGACACATTTTTACATTTACTGCAAGGGAATAACTCAATCAGGAGAAGGAGTTTAATCTTAATTAGTTATGGACCGCTTTTTTTTCTGAAATTGAAAACAAAAGTAAACACAAATTTAACAAATATGACATTCCTTATATGTCTCCTAAACCAAGGGCGTAGGTTTGCGTAGGGACGGTAGGGACATAACACTACCAACTTTTCAGGGGCCTCAAATTCTCCCCACCAACTTTTAAGCAACCTTATTTGCATTATATAATAAGTTCAGATATAAAGGTAATTTAGATTGTCTTCCCAAATGTTGTAAGGATAGAATTAACCCTACCATTATTAAGTTAATTATTTTCATTATGTTCAGACTTACATGTACCCCTTTTCACTTGCTGAATGTGCTGGTATATTTTTTTCCTCAAACGTACGTTTGATTGGCTGATATTCAAATATTGCAATTTAATAAAATTGCTAATAAAATCCTGGAATATTCTGGAAGTTTTAAAAATGTTTCTTTAGTAGTTTTTGAAAACAAAGGTTTGAATCGAACCATGTATCAGGTGAACCAATACACATGAAAGTTAGTATAAATCAATACAGATTTATTTTGCATTGATCATTTAGCCTATCAATTAATTAGGTTCATATTCGTGACAAATGTAGCCCTGACCCCCGTTCACACAATCTGTTTGGTCTTATTAATGTCCCGTCCCCAGCAAAAAGTACATGCAGGTTATGCTGTTATATCGTCCCTACCAATGTTGAGACCAAACCTACGCCCTTGTCCTAAACAGTCCTGATTTCTATCATGTCAAGATGAACTGGATTCTCTTAAATGCAAAATTATATATTATGTGATATTCAGTGAAACAAAAAACTATGAAAGGTCATAATAAACCCAGTATGTTATTTTGGGTTACAACAAAGTCCAAAGGCAGAAATGGTAAAGTCAAACGTCTCAAGAAAAAAAAAAAGAAACAAAAAGAGGAAGAGGAAGAAAGTAAAGAGAGCTGGAACTTAACCCCCCAAAACTGTCAGGAAGTGCTGAAAAGCTGGAGGTTAAAGTATTATCGAGGGGGGCCAGAAAAGAGCATGAAGGTGTTCTAATTCTAAGCAGAGCGCAGGTGGTAAGTGGAAAGCTGACGAGGAGATGAACAAACACTGGGGACCTCTGGTTAATGGAAAAAAAAACAATACAGAACCAGCAGAGGACAAAAACCCCCAAATCAGTTTGCTCTGTTCATTGAGAAGGAAAAAGAGCAGAAGCAAAAACCATGAAATGGAGCCCCTTAGTGCACAAATATTATGTTCTGTGAAGTTAGCTCATGATCTGCACATATGATGACCACAGCTGACCAACATGACAAGATGCATTTGAGAATAAAAAGTTGGATTTATTGTTGGGATTAGCTATATTTTATATTCTATTCGTTTTTACACTAATAATAATGCTATTATGGCTGCAGAGACATGTTTGAGTTTAAAAACGCGAAAACTGATCCTATGTCGCCCCCTGGTGGTGAGGACCGGCCACTGCTGCTCGACCTCAGTCAGCTGATCAGGGACACGCGGTTCAACATGGCAACGCGCTGGGGGATCTGCAGCGCTGGGAAGATCAGTCATGACTTCACCGTGGCCCTGAAAACCCTCCCTGCCGAGGACCATCAGGTACATCTACATTTACACACAGATTCACGCTGTCATTCATGTTCAAACCGTCTCCTCGGTGAGACTGTGCGTTAGTCTGCTGAGGCTTCTCAGGTCCTGTTTCCAGGTCACAAGTTCATTTAACATCAGATTCTGATCTTCAGATAAAATAAACACACAGAAAGCTGTGCTTTTGTAACCAGCAGGTTTCACAAGGTGAATTTGACAAACACTAGACTAGGAACCTCGCAAACTACACGCCATGCTGCCTTTACACGTTTACCGTAAAACACGCACAACACGGGCGGCAGGATTTAAGAAAAGATTTGACAAAAATCTGTTTGTCTTCTATACTTTTTAATATATTAAATTATAACAAAGAAAAAAACATTTTTAATAATACAATTTACTATTTTACAACAGCAGCGTTGTTAGTACACTAATGACTGTTTCCAAACTGTTAAACACTACAACACTGATTTTTTTTTTTACATATATACAGGTCTGTCTCAGAAAATTAGAATATTGTGATAAAGTTCTTTATTTTCTGTAATGCAATTTAAAAAATAAATAAATTAATAAATAAATAAATAAATAAAATGTCATACATTCTGGATTCATTACAAATCAACTGAAATATTGCAAGCCTTTTATTATTTTAATATTGCTGATCATGGCAATAAAAGGCTTGCAATATTTCAGTTGATTTGTAATGAATCCAGAATGTATGACATTTTAGTTTTTTTAATTGCATTAGAGAAAATAAAGAACTTTATCACAATATTCTAATTTTCTGAGACAGTCCTGTGTGTGTGTGTGTATGTGTGTGTAAATATATATATATATATATATATATATATATATATGCGCAGAGGTGGACAGAGTACTCGACCCCAGTACTTGAGTAACAGTACAAATACTACTGGTCAAAATTTACTCCGTTACAAGTAAAAGTAGCTCAGTCAAAATATTACTCGAGTAAGAGTAGAAAAGTACTTGCTTTTAAAGGTACTTAAGTATCCAAAAGTAAATGCTTTTAAATTTACTTTAAGTAAGAGTAAGAGTAAATTTCTTATTTTCCACATCAATAAATTACTATATTTTTTCTTAATGAATTTAAGTTGTAAAGTTTAAGTTGTAAATGTCTGTGGTTTGTCTGTGCCCTCGTTTTTTACTCGGTCGAACTCAAACATTGAGTTAAGATACGGCCAAGGATTTTGTGAAAGTCCCTGCTCCGAGTCCGGCTCATTATCAGACTCAGACGACTCAGCGGATTGTCTTTCTTCTCCTGACGCAGGCGTAGCCGTTGTTGCAGCTCTGTCTTGACAAACGCAGGCTACCTTGGCGGTATCGTTTTGAGGAGGCTTGACGTATTTCCGCTTTACGTACATCCCAGTGGAGAGCGTGCACTGTGATAGGTCTCCTCCTTTGACAAAAACAGCTTGTGTCCAATAGGATTTTAGGGAAGAAGAAAAAAGAGCAGACCTGAAAGTAACGAGTACTTTTCAGCTTTCCTAGAAATTTACTCGAGTAAAAGTAAAAATATTTGTCTTGGAAATTTATTCAAGTAAGAGTAATAAGTACCAAAGAAATCTAATACTCAAGTAAAGTACAAATCCTCTGGATATGTACTTAAGTACAGTACTCAAGTAAATTTACTCTGTTACTGTCCACCACTGTATATATGTATAGGTTATACAGTACAGACCAAAAGTTTGGACACACCTTCTCATTCAAACAAATGGGGAATTGTCTCCAAACTTTTTGTGTGTGTTGTGAAAAGGTTTCTCTAACAGATTTGTCTTTGTTTTCCGTAGGTTGTGGCTGTAGCAGCTCGTAAACTGGAGGATGCTCAGAAGTTTGCCAACAAGCACAGCATCCCTCGGGCATACGGCGGCTATCAGGAGCTGGCAGCAGATCCAGACATAGGTCAGGCCCTGCCCGAGGTCGTACTAACTGAAGCCTGCTACTCAATAACAATCTAATTCAGTTTTACTTTGACCCGCGATCGTTGTCATTTCCTGTTCATACTTATATCTCATCTGCTTTAGTCAGACTGAATACAGACAAAGCTTTTCCTCTCTGTGTCTTCACCTGTGTGCAGATGTGGTGTACATCGGGGTGATCCACCCCTATCACCTGAAGACCTGCCTGCTTTTCACCAACGCCAAGAAGCATGTGCTGTGTGAGAAGCCGCTGGCCATGAACACGAAGGAGGTGAAAGAGATGCTGGACTCTGCCAAGAGGAACGACGTCTTCCTCATGGAGGTAAACGCCGAGCAGACCTGAGAGGAAAGGGGATGTCTGCTGACCGTTGCATTGTTCTTCACTTTGTAGTGGATCTACGAAATCTTAAGACAAACTGCTACAAAAAAAAGTATTAATTCCCCCAAAATGCAGGAAGAGGTCAGTATTTTCCCCAAACTTTAGTGCAGCGTTTGCTTATTTGAGTGGCATGAGCTATACCAGGGGTCGGCAACCCGCGGCTCCTTGGAGCTTTTTCGAAAATGTTTGACCTTCTTTTTTTCCTTTTTTTTTTTTCTTTTTTCCCTTTTCTTCTTTTTTCTTCTTTTTTTTCCTTTTTCCTCTTTTTTTCTTATTTTTTCTTTTTTTCCTTTTTTTCTTCCTTTTTCCTTTCTTTTTTAATCTCGACATTTTGACTTTTTTCTCGACATTTCGACTTTTTTTTCAAAATTGCACTTCAACATTAATCTCGACATTTCAACCTTTTTTCTCAAAATTGTAACTTTTTTCCTCGACATTTCAACTTTTTTCTCAACATTTTGACTTTTTTCTCGAAATTTTGACTTTTTTCTCGACATTTCGACCTTTTTCTCAAGATTGTACTTCAACATTAATCTCGACATTTCAACTTTTTTTGTAGAAATTTTAACTTTTTTTCTTGACATTCCGACTTTTTTCTCAACTTTTCGACATTTTTCCCCCAGTTATAACTAATATAGATAGATGCAGCATGTGTTGCCTTCATTCTAAGGTTTATACAAGATTTTTCATTTTTTGCAGCTCCAGACAAATTTGTTTTTTGTGTTTTTGGTCCAATATGGCTCTTTCAACATTTAGGGTTGCCGACCCCTCGAGCTATACTAATCGTTCTCATATCTCGTATTTCAGCAAACTTATAGGGAAGAACTTCCATTTCACTTTTCCAAATATCAACTTTTAAACTATCATGAAACATTTCGTCTCATTTTTAGCTGCTAGAGTTGAATTCACACAGAATCAGGAGCCTTAAATCCAACTGTTCCCTCTCTCCCCTCTTCTCCTCCCCAGGCGGTCTGGACCCGCTTTTTCCCGGCGTCTGTGGAGATCCGGCGGCTGCTGGCCCGGGGGGAGCTGGGCGAGGTGAAGATGGTCAGGTCGGAGTTCTGCGTTCCCCTGATGGACGTACCAAGAGCCGTGGAGAAGGAGCTGGGCGGCGGAGCGCTGCTGGACATCGGCATCTACTGCCTGCAGTTCACATGCATGGTGTTCAACGGGGAGAAGCCAGAGAGCATCCAGGCCACTGGCGTCTGCTTTGAGACGGGTCAGTACAAGAAAAAAATACACTAAGGCCCAATCCCAATACCCCCCCTACTTTCTTTCACTAGCCCTACTTTCTATCACTACCCCTAAAAAAGAAGGGACAGATTTTAGGGCACTTGAAATCTTCCCAGGGGCCTGTCCCAATACTCCCACTACCCCTACTTTCAGCACCACCCCTAAAATCAGGAAGCTGAGAGCCACAAGCTGTTTTAATTTCAGCTGTAGTGCTGTTAATATGCCACTTTATTAAGTTTTAATATTTTTTCAGGCGTAAAAGTAACCGTTGAGATCCCCAACCTGGGCTCAGTTTATCCAAATAACGCCTGTTAAGAAATTTGACCCGATGTTTTCGGAGATGAGAAGAGCCCCCGGCTCGGAGCAGCAGCAGCCGGAGTACAGACGTGATCGCCAGGTCAACCTGCGCCGTCGTCCCGGGAGAGAAACCTGCAGCTCTGTTGAGAATTACCGCTGGCTGAAATAAATCATTTACGAAGATAAATGTTGGTTTAATAGATGAAATCTAACAGTTGTAGCTACGCTTGTTAAGAAATTTGCTCCGAAAAGAGCCTACGGCGTAGGGTACGTAACCTACGCCGTAGGTTCTGCGTTGGTGTAACGCGGAACCATAAATCAGCCTTTATTCTGGCGAGGTTTGAAAAAGACTTTGCAACAACGGGCAAACGAGTGATTATGTACATTCATTGAGTGAATATTATGAAAGTAAAATATATATTTCTCACTAGAAATGTAATCAAAATGCATTTTTATGCAGAAACTAATTCAAAATATTGATTTTATTCACTAAAAAATAAGAAATGTCCGCCATGTTTTTTTTTTTTTATTCAGTCCGCAAATGACGACGAAAAGCATTCTGGGAAATTTTTCTGTCCCTAGATCAAACTAGTGAGCATCGGAAAACACTCGATCCGTAGGGACAGATTCATATCCACTACACCAGTTTTCTCCACTACTCCTAGGTGGAAAGAGGAATTGGGACACCACTACCCTCACGGTAACGCGCAAAATTTAGGGGTAGGGCTGAAAACTAGGGGTAGTGATGGTATTGGGACAGGGCCTAAGTTCACTCATGTCACACGAACACACGATATGTGAGCAGAAATGGTGGAACAAAGCCAATTTTTTCCCACCATTTCTCATGGTAATTAGTAGAATAATAATGAAAAGAATTGACTTGTAACCTTTGCAACACAGTTTTGTTTTTAAAATCATCTCACATGAGGCATGCAGAAGTCCGGTGGTACGCATATTGATTGCAGCTCTTTATGCTTTACCAGAGGAATCACGCTTCCATCCGAGCACATTGTAATACCGACTGAGTGTGAAATGAGGCTAATCTTTAAACAACAGCTCCTCTGTTCAGCTCCGATAAGGCCGTAGCTCTTTTCTCTTTCCCTTTCGTCTCAGCTGTAATATCTGGGTCACTTCTTACCTCACTTACTTAGTTTAAAGATCTCTTGCTTTCTCACTGCACCACATGATCGTATGTTGCAGGTGTGGATGAAGCCGTGGTCGTAACTCTGAAGTTCTCCAGGAACAGAATGGCGGTTTTTACTTGCTCTGCGGGAGTAGAGCTACCCAACGACGCCGTTATTGCAGGAACAAAGGGTATAATAAAGGTAGGTCATGAAAGGAGACGGATCATATACAATCATGTGAACAAGGCAGTTTTATTGCTATAAAAACAACGGAAGAGTTAAACAGTTTCTGGTTGGCTCGGTGTCCTGTGGCGTAAACACAAACCTAAATCATCACCCTTCCACCAGCGTGCTTTAATTTGGTTTGAAATGTTTGTGCTGTGGTTAGTTTTCCTCTCAATATGTACCCAGGGGGGGAAAAAAAGACATTTTGACTTCGTTAGCCCAAAAGACATTGTTCCAGTAGTCCTGTGGGTTGTTTCAGTGCAACTTTGGAAACCAAAGCCCAGCTACCGTGATCTATTTAGAAAAGATGGGCTTTTTTCTTTTTCCTTAGAAATCCTTCAAAGCAAGTCACACATGTACGCCTTTTTCTCTGTCGTGTACCTTGAGCTTTTCTTTTCACTCTGTTTGAGCATTACACGGCCTGCCCTTATGGTTACCTTCCAGGATGTCTGCTTCTTGAAAGATTGGCAAATGTTTTACACGTATAAATAATCTTCCTCAGTGCCAAAAGCACAGCGACAGACTTAAAGGGGACCTATTATGAAAAACAAGTTTTTTCTTGCTTTAACATATATAAAGTGGTCTCCCCTCAGCCTGCCAACTCAGAGAAGGAGGAAAGCAACCAAATTCTGCAGTGTCTGTTCACCCGGCCCGGAGGATCCTTCCAGTGTCATGTGACTTTTACGAGTTTTTCCGGTCACAGTAAATCAAAGAGATAAGGACAACTATTGTGCGAAAAAACAAAACCAAAAAAATCACACATACACGAGGAAAAGAGCGCTGAAATTTCACGACTGCTTCAAACCGGAAACCGGAAATGCATTGCTACCAAGCGAACCTATCACAGCCCTCTCGTCTGCGTTTGGTCTGGGTCGCCTCGACGCGTAGTTACAATTTTTGGGAGGTACGCATCAGTGACGGCGTCAGTGATGGCGTCAGTGACGGCGTATGGTACGCGTCGACGCGTAGCCTACGCTGTAGGCACGGCATCGTTTTGACGCAGAACCATAACTCAGCCTTATCGCGTCGAGCCGTGTGACATCGGACGCTCTCTGTACACACTGAAACCGTTAAACTCGCGGCCAGTTAGGACAGTCCAATAGAAAATAAAGCAATGGAATGTATTTTGTCACTGAAGTTCGATCGCATTGCATGGGGCACGCTTTAATAGTGTACGGAGCCGCTGCTCTTCTCCCCGGAGCGAGGCTTTGTTCCCTCCCCTCCTACACGTCATTCAGGCAGCCAATCAGCGCAGAGCCTCATTATCATAACCTCCCCTCCCCTCAGAATCCCTCATAGAGAAGGAGGTTAGAAGCGGTAAAAATAGAGACATGGCCCACAGGCTGAATTTCTGTTTTATGTAGAAAAAACAAGCTTTTGATTGTTTTTAAGACATTCAAGGCCTGTTTGAAATATACATTAAATGCCATAATAGGTCCCCTTTTAAGATTAATCAGAAGGTGCATGAAGCCCTTTCCCAGATGAATGAGCTGCAACAGTTGATGTTTTTCCTCCTTGGAATTGTGTTAAAAAGAAAAACACCTGGTTGCTCCGGACGAGCAAACATTTGCTGATCAATCAATTGCATCGATCAGCAGCACCGAGTTAATTCCTATGGATTTAGTTGAGATGTATCGACTAAATTTTTTAATTTTAACTGATAATACAATATCATCTTGTACTTGGAGCCTTTTAAATTCCTTAATTTATTTATTAAGAAGACATTTATGAGGTGAGTGGTCTAACAGAAGGAATGATGTGCCGTTGTTGTTGTGATTTTAAAGGAGCTGTCTGTAAGAAATGTCCAAAACTGGTACTGCAGTCACTTTCAAAATATTGTTGAGCGGCGTGTACCCTCCCCCTCCTCCCCCCGACCAGAGGTTGCCAGGTTGGCTGCAGAATGCAGCAGGAACGTAGGCTGCCATGGCTGCGATAATTAGAGCCGAGCTGGCAACCCGGATGCCGAAACAATACTGACTTGGTGATTGGGAGATAGGTGGAGGGTGGAGCTTCAGAAACAATACTGACTTGGTGATTGGGAGATAGGTGGAGGGTGGAGCTTCAGAAACAATACTGACTTGGTGATTGGGAGATAGGTGGAGGGTGGAGCTTCAGGCCAAAACAAAAAATGACAACATAAACATCAGTTGAGGGCTGCAACTCCTCTTTTTAAACTGGAATATCCTGGCTTGAGTGCTGTTGTCAGTGACATAAGTATTTGAAATGAACATGATTTTTAAATGTCTGTTGACATATCGGGGTCATTTTCAGAATCAGAATCAGAATCAGAAAAGGGTTTATTGCCAAGTTTTCACACGAGGAATTTGTTATGGGGATTGGTGCAACACAATACAAATATAAAAACAAATATATAAGAGATAAAATGAAATGTATAAACAATAAAAAGTATAAACAGTAAAATAAAATGTAGACCGGAAATGTACAAAATGAGGATTTAAAGTGCCAGGTGAGTCTGTACAAAAGTGACTTAGGAACTTAGGATAGGTAAAAAGTATAGACAGAAATGTACAATGAGGTTTGTAAAGTGCCGGATATGAGTCTGTGCAAAAGTTACAGGATTGGAGTTTTTACGTTAATTTTATGATTCGTTTTATTATTGCTCTTACATACAGCTCCTTTAACTCTTCCAGGTCCCCCCCCACATGTGGTGCCCCACGTCGCTGGTGGTGAACGGGAAGGAGACGCAGTTCCCGGTACCAGAACCCAGCTTGCCTCTCAACTTCGTTAACAGCACGGGGATGCGCTATGAAGCGGAGGAGGTTCGGCAGTGTTTGCTCAAAGGTACTGCAGCAGTCTGCATAGTTTTATCAACACAGGTAGAGAAATGGTTCGTTTTGAATGAAAATGCCACTTATTTGCAGCAAAGTTGATCAACTCATTCATCAAATAAAAAAAATAAAATAATCCAATATCAGTATTCAAATGAATGGATTCCCATCAGCTTCTCATCACGGTTCGCACAAGTACAGGACTGTCCCAGAAAATTAGAATATTGTGATTTTCTGTAATGCAATTACAAAAACAAAAATGTCATACATTCTGGATTCATTATAAATCAACTGAAATATTGCAAGCCTTTTATTATTTTAATATTGCTGATCATGGCTTACAGTTTAAGAAAACTCAAATATCCTATCTCAAAAAAATAGAATATTCTGGGAATCTTAATTTTAAACTGTAAACCATAATCAGCAATATTCAAATAATAAAAGGCTTGCAATATTTCAGTTGATTTGTAATGAATCCAGAATGTATGACATTTTTGTTTTTTTTTTAATTGCACTACAGAAAATAAAGAACTTTATCACAATATTCTAATTTTCTGAGACAGTCCTATATGTTAATAACGATTAATTTGAATCAGGTTTAAGCAGGTAAACATGTTGCAACATGTTTACATTATTATTATTATTATTATTATAGTTTACGTTATAAAAATTGAGCCAAGGAAGAGAGATTTAACGTCAGCACAAACCAAAAACCAAGAAATCTGGGAGTAGTTCTGGACTCTGAACTGGATCTGGATTTTAACAGCCACAATAAGACAGCAGTGCAGTCTGTTATCACCTAAAGAACATGTGGAGGATTAAAGGACTGATGTCTCAGCAGGACTTAGAAAAACCTGTCCACGCTTTTATCTTCAGTAGACTGGACTACTGTAACGCTGGTCCCACGGGTCTCCCTAGAAACTCCATCAACCAGCTGCAGTTAGTCCAGAACGCTGCTGCCCGAGTCCTCACTGAGACCACGAGCCTGGACCATATCACTCCAGTTCTTAGATCTTTACACCAGCTTCCTGTCTGTCACAAAATAGATGTTAAATCCTGCTGCCGGTTTATAAATCTCTGAATAGTCTCAGACCAAAATCCATCTCTGATCTACTGGTCCATCATGAACCAACCAGAACCCTCAGGTCGTCCGGGTCACGCCTACTTTCCGTACCCAGAGTTAGAACCAAACAGGCAGCGTTCAGCTTTTATGCCGCTCACCTGTGGAACAAACTCCCAGAATGCATCAGGGCTGCTGAAACTCCCGACGGCTTTAGGTCAAAGTTGAAAATCTTTTTATTTACTGCTCTAATCCCCCATAATGCACTACAACCTGTTGCCTCTTGCATCTCATTTGTTTTAGTCTTTTTAACTTATGCCTGTCTTCAATTTCTGCTTTTAAACTATCTTCCATTTTTATAAATCCTTTTATATAAAGCACTTTGAATTGTCTTGTACATGAAATAAACACATAAACTTGCCTTTCGTCTGCATCCAAGTAAGAATAATTGATGGAACTCATCAGGTCTTGTATTATTATAAGGTACGACAGAGTATTAGGGCCAAACTAAGACAAAAAAAAAAATTGGAAACTACGAGAATAAAGGCGTAATATTACAACTTTATTCTCGCAACAATATGACTTTATTCTTGTAATTTTACGATTTTATTCTCATAATATTACGACTTTATTCCCGTAATTTTACGACTTTATTCTCGTAATATTACGACTTTATTCTCGCAACATTTGGCTATGACTTTATTCTCGTAATTTAACGACTTTATTCTCGTAACTTTACGACTTTATTCTCGTAATTTTACGACTTTATTCTGGTAATTTCCAATTATTTTTGTCTTAGTTTGGCCTTAATACTCCGTCGTAATAAGGTATTTAGTGTCTGACGTGTTTTGCACACATGCATCAGTAGAGGGCATAAAGAAAATCAAATGTAATCCTGCCCTTCATGGTTGCTGCAGATGGACTGAGTATGTGTTGCTTGCAGGGCTGAAGGAGAGCGCTGTGATGTCCCACGCCGACTCTCTTCTGCTGGCTGAACTGGAGGATGAGATCCGTCGGCAGGTGGGCGTGGTCTACAGCCAAGACTGCCAATAAACGCTTAAGGTGAAGGTTAGAATATGACAGCTCATAAATGTCAATGAGAGTTATATGATGTTGTGGTGGTGAGCTCTATAAAAGCACTTAATTCATACAATATGGGAAAAAAGGGTTATTTTAGGTTTTCTTTTTTTACAAGAGTGCAACATGCAGGTTTCAATTAGTATGACACTAACATGTAAAGGAATGTAGACAACCCTCGTTTACAACTGTATCTGAAACCAAAATGATTGCAGTGATGATTAATACTTTATCTACTAATACACTGAAACGCTGTATCTGTGAAAAATATTTTCTAATAAATATCCTAAAAAGAAAAGTGTGTCTGTATTTTATTATTTTTTTTACTTTAAGACTCATAAATGTAAAAACAGCACAACATCTCTTTAAAGGGGAAATTATTTGCTTTCGCATTAAAAGCAGAAACACGTGTAACTCGTAAGGTCACTGGGAGAAGGACGAGACGAAAGCAGCACAGTGGCTTTGTGATTAGTGCTGACTTGAACTTTTCATACATTTTTCACACATTAATATAGATATTCAACAAGTTATTTTTTTGCCCCCACCAACTACTTTTTCAAATAGCTGTTATTCTGAATTCACTCTTAATGTCGATTCAAGAGATCTTGTATCTCAACAGGACATTTCCTTGATTAATAAAGGCTAAATAAAAATTACGCTTTAAAATTTTTTTTATTTCCATGCCTTGTTGATGCTTAACTTCTATAGCTACCAACGTGGCTGCCACGCCCCGCAATGCAGAACCTATTTGTGACTGTTTATTCATCCCTCTTTAATTGTGTTTTGTTGCATGAATATACTATGCTTTGTTTACATACTTAATAGGGTAAACCCTGGTTAAAAAAAACTATTTATATTCAAAAGAAAACGATAGAAGGGGCTCATTTCAGCTTTCTATGGCATGTTACCGGATCTTAGGAGTGCCCCTGTCATGCCAAAAAGTGATTGCCTGCCAGAATCTGATTTCTCCCCTGAAAATGGGTCTTTTTACCTGCCAAAAATTGATTGAAGGCCAAATACAATTAATGAAGGGTTGTTTCTACCTAAATATGATTTGATCTCATTCTTGAGCTTCATAATATAAACACTAGAGCTCACAGGATTGCTTTTAACTCCTTTAAAAGGACCATTACAACACAAAATAGGCATTTTCACCTGCCAAAATGTGATTGAAGACCAAATACAGTTAATGAAAAGTTGTTTCTGCCTAAATAAGACTTGATCTCATTCTTGAGCTTCATAATCTGAAAATCTGACGTTTTAGCGCTATCACTCAACGGGCTGCTGTGCGCGCTCCCGCAGCCAGAAATCAGAAGAAATCAGATTCTGGCAGGAAATCACTTTTTGGCACAACACCCCCACAGATAAACTCAAAGCAGCGTGGGAGAAGGACTGAGGGCTCCCCCTATTGGAGGATACCTGGGAGTCCATACTCTAATTGGTTAATTCAACCTCCCTGTGTGCACGTCACTGTTTAATTCAGTTTAAAGTGGTACACAGGGCTCATATTTCCAAAGCAAAGTTATCCTACATGTAGCCGGATTAGTCCATACTGTGTAAAATGTACATTTGCAGAAGCCTCTCTCATCCATATGTACTGGTCCTGCCCATGTCTAAACAAGTACTGGAGGGAAGTCTTTCACACTCTCTCTGGTGCTTAAAATCAGATTAGAACCAAACCCACTGACTGCCCTGTTTGGGGTCATGGAGGGAGGAAGGAAGTTAACCACTGCACAGATACACACTTTATCTTTTGCCTTCCTTTTGGCTCGACGGGCAATTCTGTTCAGGTGGAATCAGAGGTGTCAAAAGTATTCACATTCATTACTCAGGTAGAAGTATAGATTCTAGAGTTTTAAAATACTCCTGTAGAAGTTGAAGTATCAACTCAAGTTTTTTACTCAAATAAAAGTACTGGTTTCAAAACTACTTAAAGTATAAAAGTAAAAGTAATGAAAGGGGTAAAAAGGCAATTGGACAAAAGCCATTGAAAGTGAATGCATCTTAGTATAATGCAAATATATTAAAGAACCATATATGTGTACTATTGAGCATTAACATGTGTTTCAGAGAGCAGGAGATATGATGACTAGTTGCCTGTAAGTATTGTAATGGTGCAAAAAGTCAAACTTCAGAGGCATGTTATCATTTATCCTAACCTTTATTGGAATGTACATCCAGGTTTAGTTGCAGGAATCTGAGGGAACGGATGTAAGAACAAAACTGGACAAGAACATCTGTGCCACAAGCACAATGAAATTCACTCTATCTGGATGGAGCAATTTAACTGGATAGTATTTTTTTTAAAGGCCGAAATGAAATAGAGTAACGAGGCTGTTTTTAAAATGTAAGGAGTAAAAAGTACAGATAATTGTGTGAAAATGTAAGGAGTAAAAGTAAAAAGTCGTCTGAAAAATAATTACTCCAGTGAAGTATAGATAACCAAAATTTCTAAGGTAAAGAAGTATTTGTACTTTGTTACTTGACACCTCTGGGTGGAAGGATCCCTTCCCTCCTGCTCATCACGATGGCTGGAAAACATCATGTCCTGCTTAAAACTGGAGAAAATTACATACTCGCTTCAGCAATCAAATATCCAGAAAGTGTGGGGACCTTTCCTAGAAGCATTCCAGAACCTGTGAGCTACTTTCGTATTCCTAGTGCAGGCTTTTAGTGTTAGAATGATCTCATATTGTGATTAGTATTCTGGCAGTGACATGGGAGGGATTAGTTTGGTCTGTAGGTTGTTTTTATTATTATTTTATTTCTTTTAATACTGTTTAATTTTTCTTTTACATTTTGTACACCGGTGTATGCTATGATTAACATGCACATGCCTATTCAAAATCTTTGTAATTAGCATTCAGCATTACACCTTTGTTACATTGTGAAAACAAGAACACGAATACACTGTTCAAAGAAAACATTACAAAAAAGTTTCCAATATACAAATAAACAAATAACATCTAGACCGGAAAAGGTGTAGGCTGAAGCAATGCTTATTATTTGCCCACCCTCAAAAAGATTAATTAAATGAATGAAATAAAAGCAAGAAGTAAGAGAAAGACTGCCAGTAAAACAAATTGCCTCCATGGGGATAACAAAAATTCCTCAAGAAATAAAATTTAAAAAAAATTTAAATAAAGGTGCAGTCTACATGTTACCTTCATCCTTAAAAAATCAAATACAATCACCAATTAAATAAATATCCAAATCAACACAGCAAGCGTCACCACTCATTAATTTGATATAAGGAAATCATCCTTCTTTTCAATGTTTTTTTAAATAAGGTTAGGGTTAAACTTCAATAAAAAAGATCTTGAATTAAAAGAAAACGATAGGAAGAATAACTGAGGAACCAAAGGGAACATTACAAAATGAGAGCTCTGTCGCCCCCCTGTGGCAGATATCCGCCACTGCAGCCACTTGACAAACTGCTGCTAAAACACACGCGTCCAACAACATGGCAACGCGCTGGGGGATCTGCAGCGCTGGCAGGATCAGCCATGACTTCGCTGTGGCTCTGAAAACCCTCCCTGCTAAAGACCATCAGGTATCTTGCTAAACTCACCATCATTACAACCAGAGAGCCTCTCAGAGGTCTCTGCTGCCCTGCTCTTGCTGAAAACTATTCTTTCTGCTGAATTTAAAATATATATAACTTTTTTGTACAGTTTTAATACGCGTGTTGTTTAATTGGCACCGCTTTTACTAACTAAATGTATCAAACATTGGGACATTGAGCTTGTGTAATCAGTGCACTTTTACCGTAAATTACAGACTAGATGCGCACTCGCGTTTTAGACAACACAGTTCAAGGCTGAACCTTTTCTAGATTCCTCTATAATTGGAGACATCTTGAAATATTATGCGGGTTTCTCTGAGTGACAAAGAGAGAGGACTACTGCTGCTCACCTGTGTTTGTTTCTCGTAGGTTGTGGCTGTAGCAGCTCGTAAACTGGAGGATGCGCAGGAGTTTGCCAGAAAGCACAGCATCCCTCGGGCACATGGCAGCTATGAGCAGCTGGCAGCAGATCCAGATGTAGGTCAGTGTCTGGCAGAGGTCAGAGGTCATGTTCAGGTGGAGGCCAAATTTTCCATTCAGTATCACCAGTACTCGAGTTGTAAAAAATTCAGGGGTGGATTTTATCATATGGGGACAGATAATTTGTGCTGATTACAAATAATATAATATATTACAAATAATAGCACTGACCAAAACACCTGCAGAAATACTGCAGGAATGACATAGCAGCAGTTAAATGCAGCCTTCTGTAAGCTTTAAATATCCACTGGGCTTATATCTAATACATCAAAACACAAAAATAATAAAACAGTTTTCTGAACTTATCAATATGATTCTGTCCTTCACAGGATAAGTAAAATGGATTGTCTCATTTCTAGTTAAAATGTCTCATTTTAGTAAAAAAAAATCTCTAGATTTTCACTTAAAATTAGCAGACAAATCTGCCAGTGGAACAAGATTTTTTTTGCTTGGAATAAGAAGATAAATCTTGTTCCACTGGCAGATTTTTCTACTTTTTTCAAGTGAAAATTTACTTGAAACAGGTGAAAATTGTCAAATAAGTTATTTTTCTGGTGTTATTTTTCTGGTGATGTTGAAATAGCAGTAAAACCACATTCATTGATGAAATGACATAAGGGATGGAAAGGGGGGATGGCAGTTTTACAGGGGGGATGATTTTGACCGTTTTTATTTCAGGGGGGGGATGCCATCCCCCCTCATCCCCCCTCAACTCCAGTACTGAGTTTCGCTCAAACTTCCAATTTGATATAAACCATAATCATTTTATTATTATTTTCTTCTCTTTTTTGAATGTTTTAGCTGTATTGACAGATTGAATGCATCCTTCTTTATCTCTCTGCTTCTTCATATGTGTGCAGATGTGGTGTACAACGGGGTGATCCACCCCTATCACCTGAAGACCTGCCTGCTTTTCATGAACGCCAAGAAGCATGTGCTGTGTGAGAAGCCGCTGGCCATGAACACGAAGGAGGTGAAAGAGATCCTGGACTCTGCCAAGAGGAACGACGTCTTCCTCATGGAGGTAAGCCATGTTTTTTTTTTCTATTTACCATGAATCGTACCATCTCATGTAACTGGAAAAACCTAGAACCAAGCACATGTAATGTAACTAAGGAACTAGCTCCTAGTGATTACAGATTCCCTCACGTATTCAGGAGTAAATAGCTAATCTTTTCTCTGTTCCTGTAAGCTTTCAGGGATTTGCTGTTATAATTTTATTTTTTAAACCCAGGAATATGCATTTCTCTGCATTTATAAAATGGTGAATCTTCAAGGATAAGGGAAGGAGGGGAAAACTGTAATTACTTAATGCATCATATTTATTGAACAATTAATACAGCTACCCGTACAAACTGTGATAAACATATTCCTTTTACACCGCCCTCTCTCTTGTCTCAGCTACAAGCGCCTCTTGTTGCTTTTGGAAAGAATATCCTTCAGTTCTGTTTTGGTAGCTGTACTCGTTGACCAATTAATAGGAAAAAGTGCTGCTGCACAGGTTTATTTTGTACAAAAAAATCTACTATTATTACCACGTTATCCTTTTTATACCTGCTCTGTTCATTTTGGCAGATTTCATTTATTGCATTTTCAGGTTTACTTGCACATATTGTTTTCCTTTTTTTCTGTCAATCATCTCATTTTGAACCAGTTATTGAAGCTTGACCAGTTTACCTTGTTCATCTATGGTGAACTTCTAAAATGTTGTTATCTAACCCACAGTATATACCTACTTTCTTCGGATATACTGATTTGAAATTGCTAAGATTAGTTAAATTACCATATTTAGTTTGATTAGTTGAATAGTTGAGATTGTTATACCCCCCCACCCCGTTGTATCAGATTTGCTGCTGATTAATTTAGTCCTGGATAAATCTTTTATAATTATACAGTTGATATAGCTTGACAAAGGAGGTCATCAGCATACAGTATATATGATGCGTTCATGTTCAGTTGACTGGGACAGTAACTGGGACAACAAAAAATGTAAGGATTCTTCCCTCTTATACGTAATTCAGGTTTGATTACATATTTGATTTCAGGTTGTATAATTAATGTTCCAAGTTCGTGTTTTTTTTCCCTTTCTTCGTGTGTAATTACAGGACTGTCTCAGAAAATTAGAATATTGTGATTTTCTGTAATGCAATTACAAAAACAAAAATGTCATACATTCTGGATTCATTACAAATCAACTGAAATATTGCAAGCCTTTTATTATTTTAATATTGCTGATCATGGCTTACAGTTTAAGAAAACTCAAATATCCTATCTAAAAAAATTTGAATATTCTGGGAATCTTAATCTTAAACTGTAAGCCATAATCGGCAATATTAAAATAATAAAAAGCTTGCAATATTTCAGTTGATTTGTAATGAATCCAGAATGTATGACATTTTTGTTTTTTTAATTGCATTACAGAAAATAAAGAACTTTATCACAATATTCAAATTTTCTGAGACAGTCCTGTATTTTGTACCACATATATGCTTTATTTTTAAAGAAATACATTTTGTCCATTTTTTTACCTGCTTAATAAAAAAGCAACCACTGGAACATTTCAGATGCTGTACTTCACTGCAAGAGCTACATATTCAGTTAGTATGCTTATCTCTTTTTTGAGATGTTTGTAGTTTCTGTTAAAATGAACAGGCTTTTTTTAAGACTGACTTGTCTTCATTTAGGGATGTAGTCAGTCTATCTGAAGCATCTGTGTGCAGTTTCGTCTCAGCCCGCACGTTGCCGCTGCTGGCTTCGAGGAGGCGACTGTAGCCAAAGAACTTACGCCATCGTTTTTTTATTAGATTTTCTTAATACATTTTTTTATATATATATATTATTGCAGCGGTTTGCGTGTTGTATGAATCTGTTTTGTTCAATGATAAATAAAAGTGGATATTTTGAAAAAAAAAAAGAAACTAGCTCCTGTCCTTGTCCTTCTCTAGGCCATCTGGACCCGCTTTTTCCCGGCGTCTGTGGAGCTGAGACGGCTGCTGGCAGAAGGGGAGGTGGGCGAGGTGAAGATGGTCAGGTCAGAGTTCGGGGTGCCGTTGCTGCATGTACCCAGACTGGTGCAGAAGGAGCTGGGCGGAGGAGCGCTGCTCAGCATCGGCATGTACTGCCTGCAGCTTGTGTGCATGGTGTACGGCGGAGAGAAGCCAGAGAGCATCCACGCCTCCGGGGTCCGTCTGGACACGGGTACGACATTTAAAGGAGTTTCAATCTGGAAATGACCTTAACCCGGTTATCTGGTTCGATCAATATAAGACTGAACTGTTTGGTCTCACTTTTAAGCAACTTCTTTGGAGGAAAAGTGGCTCTTGGTATCACGTGCCGAGTACCATCCCAGTTTGGAGCGTGATGCAGCGCCAGGGACTGGAGGACAAGTCAGGGTGTTGGGGAACCTGATTTATCTCCTCCAGAGCCCTCAGATTCTTCCTAACTAATCAATTCAGTCCAGTTTATTTTTGAAATTAAAACTCAAGATCAAATTAAGAAAAGAAGATGTTGACTTTCACCAAACGGAGCAGCTTGGTGAGAAAGTATTATTTAACAGTCAGAATCCTTGTCCTGAAACTGATCTGGGAGGATGACCACCTGCATCAACTGGTGACTGAAGGTAGAGCAAAGAAATACCCCAAACCAACGATCTGGGACAACCGGAGATCTGAAACATGTTGCTCCTGAACAATTGGTTACATGGTACCCAGTACTGGAGTTGCGGGGGGATGAGGGAGGATGGCATCCCCCCCTGAAATAAAAACGGTCCAAATCATCCCCCCTGTAAAACTGCCATCCCCCCTTTCCATCCCTTATGTCATTTCATCAATGAATGTGGTTTTACTGCTATTTCAACATTTAGTCATCATCAGAAAAATAACACCAGAAAAATAACTTATTTGACAATTTTCACCTGTTTCAAGTAAATTTTCACTTGAAATAAGTAGAAAAATCTGCCAGTGGGACAAGATTTATCTTCTTATTACAAGCAAAAAAATCTTGTTCCACTGGCAGATTTTTCTACTTATTTTAAGTGAAAATCTACTTGAAACAGGTGAAAATTGTTGGTTTTTTCCAGTGATGAGTCTTGTTTTAAGTGTAATGACATTTTTTTTACTAAAATGAGACATTTTAACTAGAAATAAGACAAATATTCTTGTTAAGATTTTGAGTTTTTGCAGTGATCCATTTTACTTATCCTGTGAAGGACAGAGTCATATTGATAAGTTCAGAAAACTGTTTTTTATTGTTGTGTTTTGATGTATTTGATGTAAGCCCAGTGGATATTTAAAGCTTACAGAAGGCTGCATTTAACTGCTGCTATGTCATTCCTGCAGTATTTCTGCAGGTGTTTTGGTCAGTGCTATTATTTGTAATACATTATATTATTTGTAATCAGCACAAATTATCTGTCCCCATATGATAAAATCCACCATCCCCCCTGATTTTATTTTTACAACTCGAGTACTGATGGTACCAGAAACAGAAGATGCATGAATGCCATGTTTGTGAAGGAGGAGAGACTTGGGGGAAGGTGCTCGGTTCATTACAGGAGGCTCCTGCAGCAGCTTCAGCCCAAAGCGTCACACAGAACCAGAACAAAGCCAAGTTAGAGGTTAAAAGAGGGTCCTAATGTTATTGAGGACGTTTGTCTAAAAACATCCCGTCAGGGACTATTAATTAGTTGCTCTAAAATTCCAAATCACAAAGGGTTTAATGTCACCGTGACTCCTGCACTGTGTGAAAGCTTGAATTTATTTTTGCTTTTTTCTCATGGACATCATACAGGACTGTCTCAGAAAATTTGACTATTGTGATTTTCTGTAATTACAAAAACAAAAATGTCATACATTCTGGATTCATTACAAATCAATTGAAATATTGCAAGCCTTTTATTATTTTAATATTGCTGATTATGGCTTACAGCTTAAGAAAACTCAAATATCCTATCTCAAAAAATTAGAATATTCTGGGAATCTTAAACTGTAAGCCATAATCAGCAATATTAAAATAATAAAAGGCTTGCAATATTTCAGTTGATTTGTAATGAATCCAGAATGTATGACATTTTTGTTTTTTTAATTGCATTACAGAAAATAAAGAACTTCACAATGTTCTAATTTTCTGAGACAGTCCTGTAGTTTAGGCCTGTCACTTTTGTGTGGCACAATTAAAGACACATAATCCAGCAAGTATTCATATTATTTCAAACTATATCATTGATGTACTAGTTTTGTTTTTAAATATGTCCTCACTAGGAGTGGATGAGACCGTGGTCGTCACACTCCGGTTCTCCAGGAACAGAATGGCCGTGTTCACTTACTCCTCCAGCATTCAGCTTCCCAATGATGCCATTATTGTGGGAACGAAGGGAACCGTCCAGGTGGGTCACCAGAGAAGGGCTGCTCAATAAAACGTAGGGCTTGTACGTAGGGCTGGGCGATATATCGAGATTTTAATATATATCGATATATTTTCAAACGCGATATGGTAGGAGACAATATCGTTTATATCGATTTAATTTTTTTTTTTTTTTTTTTTTTTTATGATTTTGATATAGCTTATTTTGTGACGAATTGACTTGAATGTTTTGAGATTTGCACAAATGTTTTGTTATTTGCACAACTGTCAACCTCAGTGGAAAAGTCTGCCTGTTACTGTCTACATTGTATTAATTGCACAGTGTATTTTAATTTAATTGTTATGCAGGAAAGGGATATTTGTTTTATTTTATTCAAGAAGCATTTTATTCTATATATGCAGGCAGTTTATTTTTATTTCATTTGTTTTATACATTTTGATATTGTGCAGACCTCTGTTAATAAAGGAACCTGTGTGACATTTGGCACGAGGCATTGTATTAAAGCTGACTGTTTTTTTAAGGGTTTGCCTCAGAAAAAAATGAAGCTAACAGAGATGCTATGCTATAATGCTTTGGGAGAAACCCCAATTATGGCACAGAAAAAATATCGATATATATCGAGTATCGCCATTCAGCTAGAAAATATCGAGATATGACTTTTGGTCCATATCGCCCAGCCCTACTTGTACGTCCGACGTCGTTGCTGTAAAGGTTTTACGTGTTCTTCTCAGGTTCCTGCACGTATGTGGTGCCCCACGTCGCTGGTGGTGAACGGGAAGGAGACCCAGTTCCCGCTGCCAGAACCCAGCTTGCCTCTCAACTTCAACAACGGTACAGGGATGCGCTATGAAGCGGAGGAGGTTCGGCAGTGTTTGCTCAAAGGTACTGCAGCATTCTACATGTTTGTGCCTCTGTAGTCAGAGAAATCATTCATATTTGAGTGAAAATGCTCCTTATTTACGCTGCACGTTAATGGCGCTGTTTGTGCCAATTTTGTATTGTGTTGTGCTCCCCATTTAATAACTGTATGTGAATTGTTGTAGTGCCATTTTTGCACAGTATGTGGTATATGGAGTTTGGGGGGGATGGGTTTCAAAAAGGTGAGGCTAATCACAGGCAGGTGTGCTGGTTGACAGTGAGCACAGTTTTTTGACTGTCTTAACTTTGGTGTCGCATTGTTGCAGTTTTTGGTCTTACAGCTTTACTGGTTTCATGCAAGTTATACAGGACTGTCTCAGAAAATTAGAATATTGTGATAAAGTTTTTTATTTTCTGTAATGCAATTTAAAAAAAACAAATGTTAAAAGTTATGGTTTACAGTTTAAGATTAAGATTCCCAGAATATTCTAATTTTTTGAGATAGGATATTTGAGTTTTCTTAAGCCATGATCAGCAATATTAAAATAATAAAAGGCTTGCAATATTTCAGTTGATTTGTAATGAATCCAGAATGTATGACATTTTTGTTTTTGTAATTGCATTACAGAAAATCACAATATTCAAATTTTCTGAGACAGTCCTGTAGCCTTATAAGTGCATGTAGTTTGCTGTATAGAAAGGAGCTCGTGTGTGCAAATAAATACCTTTTTTTGAGCATCACAAAGGATGTTTATGGACAATCATTAATTCAGCTGACATGCTGCCCAAGGAGACGTGTCATCAGTTACCGCTAAATCAGCACCTCAGTGACTTGTAGGTTTTTTCTTGTTTGTTTGGGTCAAATCAAGTCAAGTCACAACAGGCGCCTTCCTCTGCTCGTGTTTTCAGGAAGGACAGTAAATAAAAATGCATCAAGTGTAGAGCGAGAAGTGTGGATAAGTGAATTTTAAGAACTCTGCCAACCTTAAAAGGGACAAGTCCCAACATAAGTGCTGCCAAGAGACCACAGAGACCACAATGGCCTCATTTTACTGTTGTATAATTAACTAGTGCAGATAATGAATTCAGAGCTTTTAGGATCATCAGCTGCTCTGTGTCTGCCGTATACATCCTGTATCACTGAGTCATTAGAAATACTGTTTGGGCCTTCATGACCGCGTGTCCTTCCCTGCAGGGCTGAAGGAGAGTGTGGCCATGTCTCACGCAGACTCTCTTCTCCTGGCTGAGCTGGAGGACGAGATTCGCCGACAGGTGGGGGTGGAGTACACCCAGGACTGCCAGTAACAAAGGAACAATCGGATTTACTACTAAATAGTAACTCTAAAAATATAAATCAAGAATATTCAGCTGTTGATCCAGCAGGACTTTGTGTTCAGGCAACACCGGGACCATATTTCTTTACAGAAACTGAGTTATTTGTCTCTCTACACTGAAAAGCCTTAAGACTATTCAAATAAAAATATCACAATCCTTGTTTTTTTTAATCCTTTTCTGTCTCCGAAAACTTTCTAAATACCAGGTCGATTCTTCCCTGATGTCCATGTTTTATCGTTCTATCGCTCTTTCATCGAATCTGTCATCACTTTTTCTTTCATTTGTTGGTTTCAATCCTTAAAGGTCAAAGACAGAAATCTGCTCAATAAGGTTGTCAGTCTAAGAAGTAAAATCATCGGGTCGGCTCAACAAACTTTACAAGAACTTTATAAAAAAACAGCTGATCAAGAAGGCAAACTCCACATTGTCTGATTGTTCACATCCTTTACACAAACAGTTTCAGTTTCTACCATCAGGTTCACTGCTTAGACTCCCTTTTGCAAAGACAAACCGATATAAACACTCCTTTGTTCCCTCCGCTATTGTTCTTTTAAATGCCGGAAGGAAAAGGTAGTGGGTGAAAAAGCCTTCACTCTCAAGCTTAGGTCTATACTACTATTGTAATTTATTATGTATATTTTATGCATATTTAACATTGTGTGCTTCTCCTGTCGTGAAACGAATCGCCCCCTTGGGGACAAATAAAGTAATTGATTGATTTAATGGCAGTTGAAACAAAGAACATTTGCAACTCAATTCAGGTAGGTGTTCATCTCTTTTATTGATGGAACTCCAGTCTTGTAGGGCAGCCCAGTGCACCGGCCAAACATGACAGTTCTTACACTCTAGCGTCACAATCAGAAGCATGTGAGACTCACAAGGAAAAAGCTACACAAAAAGGTCACCAACATTGAAGACAAGGAGAGGGATTCTACCCATCAGTCACTTTGTGAAGTACAGAGCTTTATCTCAGTCCCCTGAAAAGCACAAACAAACAAAAACAATTCAAAGAGCTTGGTCATATCAGTCAACTTCGGCAAAACCCCACGTGAGTTTCAATTTATAATGATCCAAAAGGCTTCATTACACATCTAATAACAGTAACTTTCTCAACAACGTCTGGACTGGACACCCAAAACTAACTTTTCCTCTATAGTCAGAAAAAAATATATAAGTAGCATTGGATGTCCCGAAAAACCAAAGTTTACCATCAAGTATAATACAGAATGTAACAATGTCCAGAGATTAGGAGTGCAACACTATCAGACACACTGGAACAGTGAAAGCGGGCGTACAGGTACACGAGGACACTTCAGAACTACGGGAGCGTCTGTTTGGGTGACGTGGTGGAGCCCTTTTTGATTTCTAAATGCCAATACTTTGTTCGTTCCCCTGGCAGGAGTGTAAATGGTAAACTGTTCCGATACTCGCGGTGCTGCTAAAGCCAGCCGACGGCGTGACCGACCACCTCGCCCAAACCAGAGCCCGGGACGCACATGCACACAGATCCATGATGCCGCCACTCACACTTTCACTTTAATACAGTACAGTGTTGGAGTGCACAAATACAGTAGTTTCTGATCAAGGTGCATTAGTCTGAGACCCTGAAGACTGGTTGAGGAAAAACAATAAAAACAAACAATGTTAAGGTGCACTACTAATTGGATTTGTGAGGAACAAGAGGTCCGCTCTCATCTGAAACGTCGTACGGGACCACGCGGTCGTCTCGTTTCTGTGCATCGTTGCTTAAAATGCTAAGTAGGCGAGCCTGTGACCCTGGTGTTGCATGAGAGGGGCTGTGAGCAGGAGCGAGGTTGGAGGTGGAGAACTAGAAAAGATTCATGAACGTGAAGGGAGGCAGCAGGGCAGCTGTGTGGGTCGCTCAGGCCACCAGGACAACGCGCATGGTGTTGGTGTAGCCGGAGCCGGGGCGCCAGCCGGTCAGGATGATGACGACGTCACCCACTTTGAAGAAGCCTCTAGCTTTGCCTAGAAAATAAACAAAACAACACTTATTAGATGATGGAATGGTCCAACGATGAGTCCTTGGAAGGGTTGAATGATTAATTGCATTTACGATAATATCGCGATGTGATAAAACAAGATTTTCTAACCGCAAAGGCTGTGATTTGACCAGTCATGTGATCTGGACACGTGATCCCTGTTCACGTTGCCGGCAGGGGAAAAAAATCAAGTGTCCGCGTGTAACCTAAATCTACCATGGCCTCAGTGTTAGGGCTCGGCCAGGCGGGGCTTTATAAATGTATTAAATATATGAGCGCGGAGTCGGCGTGGCGAGGAGCTGTGCGCGGTGACGAGCCGGGCACGCACCGGCAGAAAGTGGAGTCGCGCTATGAAGCCTGATTTATGGTTCCGCATTTAATCGATGCAGAGCCGGCGTAGGTTACGCGGCGACGCGCACCGTACGGTCAGCGTACCGCGTACCCTACGCCGTAGCCTCTGCGTCGATTTAATGCAGAACCTTAAATCAGCCTTGAGTCGCGCTGTGAGCCTGAACCTGCAGCCTGTCAGCTCATCAGGAGGTTAAACAGTGGGGCTGCGAGTTGTTCATTGCTGGTTCGTTTTGTTAACTCTGTAAGCTTTGTTTGTCTGTTAGTTTGCTGGTGGTTTTTTTTCTCTGTGATTTTTAAATTATTTGTGAAGAAGTTCTGAGTTCCCTGTGAGGAAGGTTTTTTTGTTCCCTGTCGGAGTTTTTCTGTGTTTTTCTATTAAACTACGCCTCGTTTTTGCTAAAGTTTACCCCGGTTTGGTCTCGTGCGATTGGGTTCAGCGAGAACGACCCATAACACTCGTGTTATGAGTGTCGGACATGTGTAGACGTGTTAAAGAGGTAAAGCCACAAATTTGTTTTCTTTATCGTTGTAATCTGTGCTTTAAATAAATCTTACATTGTTTATTATAAAACAAACTAATTTATTGCTTGTGTATTTGAAAAATACAGGAGAACAGGACCTTGAAAAAATAATCGCATATTAAATCGCAATATTGAGGAAAAAAATCGCAATTAGATTATTTTCAAAAATCGTTCAGCCCTAGTCCTTGGTAGGTGGTGCATCAACGTCTCTTACCCATTTCCATTGCAAAGTTAACGCGCATGTCAACATCCTCTGCCCACACATCGTGGGAGGGCTTGGTGTAGAGCACGGGGAAGATCCCGCGGTACAGGTGGGCCTGGCGAGCCGTCTGGGCGTTACGGCTCACGGCCAGGATGGGAGCGCGGGGCCTGTACCTGGAGACCAGGTGTGCAGACCTGCAAACACACGGAAATGCAGCTGAGCATGCATGAAAGCCGGTGGTAATTAAGAGATAAACTGATGCAAGTCATCAGCAGAGCCGTCTGGAATTACCGGGCTCTGCACGAACTGATTGAAATGTAATCTAATCACAATCAAAAGTTGGGTTAATTAAAAAGAAATTGCGAGCAAACAATTACATGATGCCTTTATCAACCCCAACTATTCCATTTTCAGAACAGTCAAAGTAGCTACTTTGAGTGTAGGTGGCGGTCTGACCATTTTAGCAAATCTATTGGCATTTACATTTTTTTTGTTGTCATTTATGAATATACAATTCTTTTTGAATATTTTTCACCAGAACAAATGCAAGTAAAAAGATTCACCCATTGACGGGTGCTGCCATTCAAGTCATGAAGACTAAATATCACGCTAAAAACATTAGTTTCATACAGTTCTAGTATCGTGTATGTTGTAATCACTCCATGCACAGAGATCAAACATTAAAATCAGTATGATTAAAAGCTCTGCATCCCAGAAGCGGCAAGTATTTTCAGATTTTCTGGCACATTCTGACTCCTTGCGTTTAGCAGAGCTTCATTACTCGATGTTAATAAAACAGTCCTGAGAGGTCATTAGAGCCAAAATAAGTAACACTTCTGATGCATCATGGGAGTGAGGAAGTCAGTAGCCCAGTTCTTGTCCACTGTCAAACTCTGGGCATTATAGCGAGACAAATGAGGCCGGTTGAACCAGTAAATGTTCTCTTTAAATGAGGGATCAATCCTCTGTTCACGTACAGTGGGGCAAAAAAGTATTTAGTCAGACACCAGTTGTGGAAATCCACTTAAAAAGATGAGAGAGGCCTGTAATTTTCATCACAGGTAAATCTCAACTATGAGAGACAAAATGAAAAAAAAATTAAAATAAATTACAGAAATTACATTATCTGATTTGTAAAGAATGTATAGTGGAAAATAAGTATTTGGTCAGTAACAAAAGTTAATCTCAACACTTTATATACCCTTTGTTGGCAATGACAGGGGTCAAACGTTTTCTGCAATTTCCTATTCCTAATTACCTATGATGAAAATTACATCTTTTTAAGTGGGAGAACTTGAACAATTGGTGTCTGACTAAATCATTTTTTGCCCCACTGTATCAGGTACATAGTTTATGCAATTCATCTCTTAGGGTAATAATTCCACAGTGCGCTTCATTTATGAGGTGTGTCCGATAATTGAAAATTGTTTGTATTTCTTTGATTTCCTTTCCAATTGTTTTGTTGTTTGTTTGTTTTTTCATTTATTTATTTTTTCCCCCATTCTTGTTATCTTAATATTTTATTGCTCTCTATTCTTTTCAAAAGCTGCCTATGGACAAGTGTTGCGAATTAGCACTTTAGCAAGTGCTCAAACACTTAAACAATGCATCTGGTTTGATCGATGTAGTTGCTATGTCCATATCAAATAAACATAAATAATAATGATTGTCGATCAAACACTTTGGACCACTGCACCAATTTTATAAAATAAAGAAAAAAAACCTGACAGGTGGACAAATGGACTGGGCTACCGACACGACCCACTGTCACTCCAGATCATTTGCTGTCTCCACCCACCCTACATATCCACACACACACGCCACACACACCTCACACACACAACTGAAGGAGGCCAGGATCTCCACATCAAGCGCTGGAGGGGGGGGGGGGGGGGGTTCATTAGGCTGGGGGGAATCTGCCGACACCTTACCTCCACGACCAGGATCAGCTCTGGCCTCCTCTCTCTTACCTCCCGGACTTAGTGAGAATAATGATGGCGCTGGCGCAGCACTTGAAGGACGCCTCCACGGCCCCCACGGCCACGGCCTCCGTCGGGTCCTTGGTCACGTGGGAGTGTCTCCGCAGCTCCTCGAAGAGCTTTCTGTGGAACGTGGCCGCTTCGGCCTCTCGCGCTATCTGAGCGCCGGAGGGAAGGGGGGGCCGGGGGTTACTCTCACCACACTCAGCGACACAGTAAGACACTCGCACCGGCGGCGGGCGTGAGCGGCAAACACGCAGCCAGACTCCAGTCAAAGACGGATCCTCAGTCAATTGAAGACGGGTTAATGAGTGATTTCCTTTTACCTTTTTGTGGCAGGGTGGAGAGGTGGATAGGACACGCGCACCTGTGTCCCATCCGCCTGAGTGGATCTCTCCACCCTGCCTGACTTATAAGGCGGAGCTGGACAGCAGAAAAGAGGTCGGAGCTGCTGTCATGCGGAGGTGCTTGTGCACGGTGTGTGGTGTTTTGTGAAATAAAGGGTTCTGCACAAAACTCCGTGTCCTCCTCTATCCTGTTGGTCGGGCCCCCGTAGCACTCGCCCTGCTACACTGGCGCCCAACGTGGGGCTCCGAAGGACGGAGAGACACAGAGTTTCGTGCAGAACCGTTTATTTCACAAAACACCACACACCGTGCACAAGCACCTCCGCATGACAGCAGCTCCGACCTCTTTTCTGCTGCCCAGCTCCGCCTTATAAGTCAGGCAGGGTGGAGAGATCCACTCAGGCGGATGGGACACAGGTGCGCGTGTCCTATCCACCTCTCCACCCTGCCACACTTTTAAAACTTGATAATTAATTGGCTGAATAAGCCTGCAGTCTAATTAGAGTGTTTGCCAGCTCACCCCGTTGCACCCTCCTCTGTTAATCCCTGTCTGGCCCTACTTTTCCCTCATTTAGACTCCTTAAAGTACGGGCCACTTTCGCGGCGTGCCAGGACCAGATCACCTGCCTACCTTCCAGAGCCCGTGAGCACAATGATAGCAGAGGCCAAGCTCTTAAAGGAGGCCTCCACTGCGCCGATGGCAATGGCCTCGGCCGTGTCTTTGCAGTACGGCGTGGAGCGACGCAGGTCCTCAAACACCTGCCGGTGGAACATGGCCGCCTCGGCCTCGCGAGCAATCTGGCACAAGTAAGGGCAAGGCGCGTCGAGCGAAGGCATTCCCACAGCAGCCACGCACACAGATGAAGAAGAAAAAAGAAGGCAAATCGAACAAATAAAAGAAAAAAGAGGGAAAGATCCATTAAGAGGGGGGGGAAAAAAGAGAAAAAAGAGAAAAGGACAGAAGAAAGTCATGAGGGACAGCCAGCAGTAGCGTTTAAGTTTGCAATTAGTGGGGACACACAGGGAGACAACATTAGAATGAAGTCAAAATTCAACCACAACCAGTTACATGATGTTAATTGTAAAAAAAAAACAGTCTAATAACACACTTTAATCCGAGATTAAATGAACTACACATCGAAAAAACAAACATTCTAACAATAGACAAATGTATAAAGTCTATTAAAAGAGATCAATAACATTAAAACATGACAGCATCCTAGAATTAAATCTAAATACTACAAGTCTACAAGAAGCCAACTTGTGTTAAGAAGGAAATGAGATGTGAGATAAGATGCCACACGGTTCATTAGGCGTTTCAGAAAAACCAGGAGAAACAAAGAAGCATCAGAGTACGAGTTAGAGATGCCTTTCAGAGGTTAGTCCAGAAGGGGGTTCTTCCTCTCAATAATTGAGTGCCTAAGGTTAAACAACAGCAGTGTTTCATTCGGGATTCTGACGCAACGTCAGTATAAGTGGAGCTCCAGGACTGCTGAGTCACAGGCATCTGCACCGTGGCTGAGAACTGCAGAGGTTTGGCCAGGAAAGGACAAGTAGAGGTGAGGCACTAAAGCAGTACCCAGCAGTGTCATTCATAAAGTGTAAAGATGCTCATTAAGGCTGAAACAATGTTTGGTCTGAAATGTTTGCTTTGCTTGCATCTATCCCTGACTGACAGACAACTGCAGCCATCACAGACAACAATCATAGCAACGGCCTTATATCAGTGATCGGTTATAGTCTACTGAATCACAATGTGTGGGAAAATTTGATCAAATTTCAAATGAGTCATCAAAAATAATTGGTGTTTATCGTCTTTAGCCCTCATTTTGTAAGAAACATGCAATACAGAAACCACCAGATCCATGTATTCCACCACCTTAAGGAGTAAAGATTTGAACATAGGGCTGGGCGATATATCGAGATTTTAATATATATCGATATATTTTCAAACGCGATATGGTATGAGACAATATCGTTTATATCGATTGAATTTTTTTTTTTTTTTTTTTTTTATGATTCTGATATAGCTTATTTTGTGACAAATTGACTTGAATGTTTTATTTGAGATTTGCACAAATGTTTTGTTATTTGCACAACTGTCAACCTCAATGGAAAAGTCTGCCTGTTACTGTCTACATTGTATTAATTGCACCGTGTATTTGAATTTAATTGTTATGCAGGAAAGGGATATTTGTTTTATTTTATTCAAGAAGCATTTTTATTCTATATATCCAGGCAGTTTATTCATTTGTTTTATACATTTTGATATTGTGCAGACCTCTGTTAATAAAGGTACCTGTGTGACATTTGGCACGAGGCTTTGTATTAAAACTGAAAAACAGAAAAAAATGAAGCTAACAGAGATGCTATGCTATAATGCTGTGGGGGAAACCCCAATTATGGCACAGAAAAAATATCGATATATATCGAGTATCGCCATTTAGCTAGAAAATATCGAGGTATGACTTTTGGTCCATATCGCCCAGCCCTATTTGAACAGACCACTTTTGAGATTGCATTGCAAAGAAATAAGTGGCACAGAAATGCAGCTCCAGTGAATTAGTTAGATTAAGAGTTGGAGACAGGCATTGGCTTTAGTTGTCGGAGAAAGTACCAGCATGCCATCATGATACCGAGCAAAAACCACATGCTAAGCGTGGACGTTATGCAGCAACCCAGTTGTTTGCAACTGCACAGCTGAAATTAATATCCAACTGATGGTCTTAATGGAAGGGGATCTCTCTTTAGATAAATCACTGGGGGGGAAATAGAAGGTGCACAAGTAATGGGATTTGGCCCAAGAAAAAGCAGAAGTCGTGCGAAAATGTGTTCAGGTGAACACTAGAATCTCCCAGAAAATAGTCTTTTTCTTTCTATAACTTGATTTTTAAGAATTATAAATCATGCACGCTTTATTGAAACAAGAAATCATGAAGTTGTAGTTATTTTAACTGATTTTAGAAACAAGATTTTGATGTTTTTGACAACGTTGCCGTCCGTGAACCTACCATGTGCTGTGTGCGAACCGCCTCCAGGGGGTAATCTCCCTTTGCAGTCTCCCCACTCAGCATGATACAATCAGCTCCATCCAGCACGGCGTTGGCTACGTCGCTGCCCTCGGCACGGGTGGGTCTCGGCTTCTTGATCATGCTCTCCAACATCTAAATGGTTTAGGAATATTTACTTCAGGGTTTGTTCATGAAAATACATTTAGTCATCAGTTTCTTGTGGTAATTTTGAAGTCAATATTTCCCGTCCCTTCATCTCACCTGAGTAGCGCATGTGATTGGCTTGCCGGCTCTGTTGCAGCGACCAATCATCATCTTCTGGGCCAGGAAGACCTTTTCTGTGGGGATCTCAATACCCAAGTCACCGCGGGCAACCATGATGCCATCGCTGGCCTCCATGATTTCATCAAATCTGCAGAAAACAACCAATTTGATGACAACTATTAGTTATCATTTTTTAAAGAAGGGAAGTTAAGGGATGGACAACTGAAATGGTGCATTCATGGTCTTCATCTTTTAATTAAGGCTGGGACTTTAGCGCATTAATTTCGATTAATTAATTACAGAAAAAAATAGCGCGCTAAAAAAAAATAGCGCATTTTAATCGCATTAGTTTTTTCCCCTCGGAACGTTTCTCACAGGACGACTTTCACACGGACGGCGCACCAACCAACCAGACCACTTATATTATAGTTTTTATACTATATTTAATTTACTGCACTTTATAGCAAATTGCACTGATTTGTTCTTGGTGAAGCACCACCTTGATAAAAATTAACTGTTTCATAAATTGAACATATGTTTTCACTAGTCAATCATTCACTCGTATACAAAAATCAATTTGAAACAAACAAAAAAAGGAAATCTCATTGTTCTCAGGTCTAAAATTGATATGCGATCAAATTGCGATTAATTAATTACAAAGCCTGTAATTAATTTGATAAATCTTTTTAATCAAGTCCCAGCCCTACTTTTAGGGCTGTGCGATTAATCGATTTTAAATCTAAATCGGATTTATTAATCACAATCGATGTTAAAAAAAGGAAAATCGGAAAATCGAAAATTGTAAATGTTGTCACTTTACTAAACTCAAGGAGGATTTACAGTATCTTTCAATTGCACTTCATTCCCAATAGGGAAATTTGTTTGCTATTTTTGTTTAAAAATAAAGATAAAATATTTGAAACAATTTATTCCATTGTCTTTTGTAGTTTTACCAAAAAAATCTAAATCAAAAATCGGGTTTTCAGAGAAAAAAAAAAAAAAAAAAAAAAAAAAAAAAAAAAAAAAAAAAAAAATCGGGATTTTATTTTTGTCCAAAATCCCCAGCCCTACCTACTTTTAATCCATCCGAGTAAACTATCTACCATTTTGTTCATTGTACCATTGTTTTATCCAATCCAACAGTATACACATACATAAACGCTTTATTATTTCAGACAAAAGCAAACGCTCATCTCCACACAGACCTGCGTACGCCCTCGTGGTTCTCCAGCTTGCTGATGATCTTGATGTTCTTGCCCTTCTCTCCCAGCACTTGTCTGACCGCGTTCACGTCTGCTGCTTTGCGAATGAAGGAGGCAAAGACCATGTCGACGCCCTGCTCCACGCCAAACGTCAGGTCCTTGACGTCCTTATCTGAGACGGCGGGCAGGTCTACGGCTGCTCCCGGGAGGTTCACTCCCTTCTTGCTGCCCAGGGTGCCGCCATTCTCGATCAAGCACATGAGGAAATCGGAGCCTGGAAAGTTAAAGGAAAGAAACCATTTGTTTTTTCATACCATGTTAAAAACACATACGTCTGCTACAAAAAAGTGTCTGGCACAGTCCGGCTACCTTTGCATGTTTAAATTAAGAGGAAGTTACCCTGGCGTGGGAGATTTCCACTCGCATTGGGAATACAGCCCAACTGGGTCATTTAAAGGTATAGTCTGTAGTCTTATTCAAAAACATTTATTGTTATACTGGGTGAAATGGTCCTTCCATCCTGAGAGTAGCCATTGAATAATGTGTTCAGAAAAAGGAAAGAAAAAAATCCGACCTCTCTGACAGCTTTAATCCTGTAAAATCTCTGACCAATCTGTTTTTTGCACACCGAGTGGCACGGATTGGTCAGAGGACCAGAGGATTGGCAGGGGGGAAAGAACCAATCAGATGCCTTCATTTTAAGTCCCGCCCACGCCCCCCTCTGTCCCACTCGTCACGTTGAAAATCTTGCCGGAAAACTTCACACACTCGAGTCACGTTTGCTGAAGAATGGGGCAGAAAATGAGAAAACGCAGCCAAAAATACCAGCTCCCCTGTATGGGGGTCCGTGGGGAAGGAGGCGTCTCCATCCCGGCGAGGGCGGAGAGCGCCGGTGCGGGTGGCGGTGGCTGCGGTGCCGTGCAGGCTCTGTTGCCACGGCTACGCCGTAGGGTACGCCGTAACCTAAGGCGTAGGGTATGCGGCGACGTGCACCATTCTGCGCTGGTGTAACGCCAGAGACGTTCTATAAACCGAGACAGCCCACTACGGTTGCGTTTCTTGTATCTGTGTCACGTGACTGCCACGCCCCTTTAGGAGACCGGAAGTAGGTCCAGTGCCTATTGAGTCCTATGGGAAAAGTGAACGTGAGCACAGATTATTACCAATTCCTTCGCCCCATAGTAACCTAAGTAAATATGGGACCCATTTTTCAAAAGCCACAAACCTTCTGAACATTCTGACACCAAAATGGCAATTTTCAGACCGACAGATTAGGAGAAAATGAACTTTGTTTGAGACCTGTCTCTGTCTGAGCAACACACTCTCGAGAGATTTGGCTCTCATCGTTTTCCCATCGGATAAAATGAAGTTTAAAACTAAAATAATACTTGCTTCTTTGCTTAATAATACTGTTATTTTTATTATATATAAAATATATATAGAGGATCTTTGGTAACGCGGAACCATAAATCAGCCTTCAGTGTGTGCTCTGTGTGCTGTTCTGAGACACAACTTTTGCGGTATGTGTTCATTGCTGTGTCTAAAAATGATGCGCAGAGCCCACCCAATCAGAAATGGTACAGATATTCTATGATATTTTTTTATGTTTATAAAAAAATTAAATTATAAAAAAATAAAGGATCCCCATAACGTTGATTGGGTGGGCAGGATGCACGTTTGGGTGGACACAGCCCACCCCTGCCCCCCCTCCTTAAAACTGGCCTCGCTTACAGGTGAATGAGACATGGGGTAGTTTTGTTGAAAATGTGCTGTCCAAAATGTCCTGGAAAACTTGACTCCTGCAAATGCGCACAAGTTTGTGGGGGCGTGGCTTTGGACGGAGCGCTGACGGGACGGGGAGGAGGTGGTGGGGCTTAGAGGAGGTGCCACTTTCAAATCTTGCTAGCTCTCCAACATTACAGACTATACCCCTAAGCCGGGACCAGCTGGGATGCACCACAGGGGGTAGTAAGGTGCGTCTTTAACACTCACCAATCTCCTTGACCTGCAGGGATATGAGCCCATCGTCGATGTAGATGTTGCTGTCAATTTCCACGACTTTGGCAATGTTCTTGTAGTCGAGCCAGAGGACCTCCTCACTGCAGTTTTCCTGGTAAGCATCGTCCCAGGTAATCTTGAGCATGTTGCCCTTCTTCAGCTCCACTTCAGCAGTGCCGCTCTGTCACACAATTAACAGTCAGATTTCAGTTTTAATATAATCAGATGTTGACATTATTCATGTTTTTTTTAGTTTGAGGAACCAGAAAAACACAAAACACTATGGTAAACTTACACCCCCGATGAGGCCAGTCCTGATTTCTGGGCCTTTAGTGTCCAGAGCAATGCCAACGGGCCTGTAGTGGATGCTGCCGGGCTCGAAACTCTCACATGCCTCGCGCACGTTCTTGATTGTCTCTGCATGGTACTGGAAAAAGAGATACTCTCATTAATATCTCAAGAGGTAAAACCAGTCAGGATATTAAGCTGCACGGCATGTCATCACGACCGGTCCGACTGCCACGCTTACTTACTGGTTACTATTTGACCCAAGTACACAAGAAGCATCAATTAAAAAAAAGACAGAGTGCATGTGAAATGGCACACTAGAGTATAATAAAGTGAGTCAGAGTACAATCAACGTGAATATGGGTCATGTATCATGTCTATGCCAGCAGATGTCCTTGAGCACTCCTTCATTTTATGATACATGATTGCCAGTCTCAGGGACGGCACTATTGCCTGAACTGCAGCATTTCTCAAAAGGAAATTCCTCATGGCTGCATGAATCCAACATATACAATAACCCTGAACAATGTAAGATCCTAACTACCGGTAGTTTAATCAGAGTCTATGATGATGGTGATTCCCACTAACGGTGTGTGTGTGAGATACAGAGAGAGAGCATTCTTTGTGCGGTAGCGCTTTCTTACTCTTTATGAAGGCCACACACACGCAGTGCAGCGCTTGACATTGAAGACAGCCGTCTTGTGCGTGAGGCTTATGCGACTCACCTGGGTAACCAGAGCTTTCAGTAATAACTTAAGTGGCTGGTAATGGCATTTGCTGACTTTCCCACTGGCAACACAGCCAGTTAAACAACATGACCTGCATTGGGACTGACCGAGATGGTCTCGCCATCTGCAAAAATGTGTTCTTTAAGGGGAAAAAAAAAAAAAAAAACCCAAAACAACTTACATTTACAATTAATTCTCACACAGGCCAGCAGGAGGGCCGACGGAAAATAAAATCCCAGGTGTCGCCTTAGAAAACTATAACATCATGCCGTTACCTCCCCTGTGATCCAAGAAGACGAGTTAGCCGATAGCTCTAAAAAAAAAAAATGACTTCAGCAGTAAAGGGTATTTAGTTAGCTCCAGCTCAGAGAGACAAGGTGTATGTGTATATGTATGTATGTATACATGTATAGGGTGGCGAATTACGTTTTGTGTTGTGGATAACCGTGGCAGGGCTACATAAGTTTTTTAACTTCTCCCTGCTCCATTTCGAGCATGTAAAAAAAAAAAAAAAGCCAGTGAGGCATGTTTTTGTTTATGATTGTTATGATTTGTATTATACTGTATTTATTATGATTATTATTTAACTATTGTTCTTTGGTTTAAATATATATATATATTTTTTTTTTTTTTTTTTTGAGCATGTTCGAAATAAAGTTTTCATTCATTCATGGTAATGCAACCCTTGTTTTCACCCCACGTTTTTCCACTCAGAGACGCAAACGAGCTTCTGTAAGTTTTGAAAGTATGTTTTCAATGATCAAATGGATGCTCCGTCAATAGTTGCATTTTTGGTTTCTATGATGTGTTAATACAAAACGAATATGTGGATGGATTTCTGTGCAGGAGTCTCTAAAGAAGGGCTCGTGTTGCCCTTCTCTGCTGGCTTACAACAAGCAGCAGCTTCAACACATCTAGCATTCCAGTCAGCCACCCTCTCTGATTGCATCACTTGCGTTTGCTCGTTCCGTTTTGTCACCATTGGTTGCACCACACTGATTCATATTTTGTTCCTAGATTTCTTTGCAAGTACAAAGAAACACTTTTCAAGTTACAATTTTGCCGTTGTTCTAAATTGTCCAAGTAGAACAATCAGTTCATGAAATTCACCAGGTTATACCTGATTAAAATCTTCTTCCAACAAGAGAACTGTTTGATTAAATCGATGTGAAGAAACACTGCAACAGTCATAAGTTGGACGTGGTTACCCAACATTTACACTCTTGTTAAAACTGCTGATAACAGTTTACAGTTACGTGCCTATGTGCTGCAGAAAATCTAGTTTTGAAATAGCTTGAGAAAGCTAAGAAATGCAAGTGGAAAGATAAAGATTGCCGCACTGACCAACATGTCAACCCCAACCAAACCTGCGATAAGACACAGAACCATGTTTGATGGGAATTCTGAGCACAGTTGAAACCCGTTGCCGTTATCCGAGTGGATGGCCGTCCTTGTTCACCACACGTCCACGTAACAAAAGACCTACCTCATGCGAGCCGTGGGAGAAGTTCATGCGAGCGATGTTCATTCCAGACTTGATCATCTCCTTCAGCGTGTCCACGGAACGAGAGGCCGGTCCTGTGGGAAGGTATCGTCACAGAAATTATCAAAACGTTTGTTTTGGTTCTGTCTCCTAAATGAGCTGCCCCACTTATTATCCAACAATGCACTCAGACTCTCAGATTTCAGCAAGCATCTGTCAAAATGGTGAAAACATGACCTCAGGGGAACAGCAATGTTTGACACAACAGCAATAAGAACAAACACAAAGGGCAGATGTATATATGTTTTAGGAGTAAAACTGTGGAACTCATTAGATAACGACCTTAAACTAGCAAATTCAATAAAAGCATACAAGATATTATTCAAAGCAAAGGTAATGGACACATATATAGAAACACAATAAGCAAACAAAGAAGAATGCACACATGCATGAGATAAAATGACAACTTAAATTGGTTTTGTCGGTTTCCTTAGCATCTTTTCACTTTCTGTTTTCAGAGCCATCATTATTATTATCATTATTATTGCTATTATTATTACTACTATTATTATCATCATCATCGTTATTATTATTATTATTATTTTGTGTAGATTTCTGATACTTCATTAGTTCTTTTTGTATATTCTATTCTGTTAAAGGTGGGCAAGATAAGCTTTATGCTTCAAGCCCAGACCTTTTCGGTCAAATAATCACAATGTTGACCAGGAAAAAACCTGTGTTATCTTGTTTGTTGATTTTTATTTGTGATTGACCGAAATAAATATTAACTAACTAACTAACTAAAAAATAAAACCAAACCTTGTGATATGGTTACATTAATAATGACGCAACCCTTTCGAAATATCTGATGAAAGTTGTATATCAATAGTCAAGCTGGTTCATTAATAACAATTAATTTAAACTGGAATAGGTTCTGGTCAGATGACCTCTGCAGCAGTGCATCATGGGAGAAACTTGCATCAAAGCATGCAGACAAAGACCCACCGATGGTGCAGATGATGCCGGTGTTGCGGGCGGTGGTGGGCTCTGAGTCGATGTCCAGCAGGCACATGTGCTCCAGGAAGGTGTCAGCCATGGCAGCGTTGAGCTGCTGCGTCTGGATGAAGGCAGATCCCATGTCTTGAGACTTTTGCTGAGGCATGGTTATCACTCGTGCGACTGGAGCTCTGCGCCGCAAGAGATAAAGAGAGGAAGGTGGTGATTCAGAGACCCGACATACCGAAAGGCAACTACCAGTTTATTTCTGCTTAAATCTTTGGGACCTGGATTCCATGCAATTTACAAGGTTAAAAACTTAAACAAGCAGGACGGGCCTTCTGACCAACTTACATTTACTGTTGCTGCATAGTGTTTAAATAAATTGACTAGTTGTACAAAAGGTGAAACATACTCGGCAGAAAAGGATTTCAAACATATCTTTGGCTTCACGTTTCAAAACCTTTAACATTTTTAGAGTTCAAATTTTTGACATTGCTCCCTACATCTGAAGCCAGGGCTGCACATCCAAATGCATTTGTGCAACACTGACTGACAGGGTTTTGGACCCGTCAGGCATCTCAAATATTTTCTCTTGGACCTTTAAAAAGTCACATAAGCACATACTTCATAATCTCTTCAAATTTAAAAGCAACAAAAAGGAACGTTTGGCATTTTTATCTCAGCAGGTCAGCCCAACGGCATGGAGGTTGTGTTATATTTAAAACAGTCTCAGATTTGCTCTCTCTCTTACTTCTTGCCTCTACCGTGATACCTGCCGTTACTCTCAGTGAGCTACTTTCATCATGGTGCTGTAAAGGGATATGCAGTTGCTGTAAAAGGTGAGCTGGATGGGAGTCCAAGGTTACCTTGGATGGTTTTTGCTAGTGAAGAAGGGCAGCTAGACATGACTTCCTGAAACTGAATCAAATATTCCTTCAAATTAAACCAAAACTGATATATTTTAAAACCCAACAAAAAAAAATCCACTGTGCTTCTTGTATGAATGACAAGTTTTTTCAAAACAGGTTCTCAAAACCAGGAATGCATTTTTTCCCTCTCCCCCAGGCGTTACTTCATACATTATGTATGGTCTATGGTAGCAGTAGTCAGCAGATGGTGGATGTTGACAGGGACACTAGTGAGTTTGGCCTTGTTGTAAAGCTTTATCAGTGGTAGGAGACGTTTGAAAAAGCTTAACAGAAGCCACGGTACCAAAACATCTCTGCAGTATACGACTTTTTATTTTTTACAACTAAATGTGTCCCCTGTAACTTTCATAACTGCATCGTTAAATTCTGCATGTCATGACATGATGATGAAGGATTTTACTGTTAATACTCAGTAGTTCAACTATAGCACACAAGCCTGCAAATAATGGCTATTTTTCTTTAATTTGCATATTATTTCTCTCTTGGTTTCTTCAGAAAGTAATCTGAGCTCAGACATGTCATTACAAGTTTTGTTTTTCTTAACATAAGTAGTGGAGGAAACGTGGGAAAACCACGCATTTGTGGAACTGTGATCTTCTCAGTCAATTTTCATGCAAAATTTAAAAGAAAATGTATAATTAGATAAAGTCTAGACCTATATGAATTTGAATCTTTTTACTACTATATTACTAAATATTTCATGAGTTCATTAATATTGTATGTTCAATTCAAAATAAGTACTTTTTAAAGTACGAAATATTTCTATCAAAGCACAAGTCGAGTCATTTTGGAGTATAATACTGCACTGCATTGAAGGTCACTGCAGAATACCTCTCTTTCATCTTGAGGTTAGGTAAAAAAAATAAAAAAAAGATTTTTGTATAACAAGAACACCAAGTACTGCTTAAGCTACTCCCCAGCAAAAATAATCCACCGCTTAAGAAAGCGACCTTCAGCAGAAGGTCATAGACTGAAACGTTTATGGTTATGGTTTTCACAGTAGATGTTATACACAAAAAAGACTATCTATGCAAGATTAGAATTATGAAACGCAAACTGTGTATTTTTATGTCAATAATTGGTTCTTGCAAGCACATGTTTGCACAAGATGTCCTTTTCTTGACTTGTACAGCCCTGAAATTTGTAGACTAATAAAATGGCATGCCAGATTTTTTCAAAAGCAGACTACTCCCAACACACCAAGCTGCTGCTGCTGCACCACGTGTAGATCCGGGCCCCAACCCCCACTGCCAACCCCCACCCCCTTGCTGAGTCACCCGTGGCAACGACACATTCACAAAAGGATGGAATTTCTAAGATTGTCATGACGGCCCCTTTACGTGGAAGCAAAGCAGAAATGTTACATAAATTCCTGTTTTTCTTGTGAAAAGGCCCGACTAGAGCTGTGCACGCACGTGGAAAGAGGAACTTCCCTGAACACCTCCTCACCCCACCGTCACTCCCCCACCCCCATGTTTCGCAGCACGGCGACATCCTGTTTAATCTGACGGACAAAAGATGAATCTGAGGAGGCCGTTTCGTTGCATCCGTAACGGTGAGGAATGCTCAGGGAGCTCAGGTTGCCATGGTTACATAACTATGGCGCAGCTCAGAAATGTAATACTTCAGTGACAACTCAATCTGGCACTACAGCAAGAAATAGCAAACAAACAAAGAAAGAACTGTGGTCCTTTATTCAGAATAATCTGTGAGGCTTTACCAGGAACTACTTGACTCATAGCAGTGAAGATGTTCCAGGACATGATACTGCTTCAATAGACATGAACTTTTGCCATCTATAAATGCAAATCACTTGGACTTTTACACTGCAATACACCTATTATAAAAGGAAATACCTGCATCGGGACACTCTTTCGGTACTGAAAATGTTAAAACACAATTACAATTTCCTTTTTTAATACCAGCCAGTGGAAGGTACCGAGAAATCAGTTTTAGTAACATATCTTAATTGTTGCTCATTTGCTACTAACTACTTAAAACACATAAGGCTGCAGAGGCTGGTGCACTTTGAAGAGTTGTAAAGGCATAAAAAACTGCAACATGATTGCAGTTTTATAGTGCCGCAAATGCACCAGAGGTACAATTACGGTAACCTCAGAGAGAGGTCATGTTAGACAGCAGCAGCGGCAGTGGTCTGACTTCCTCTCACTCATCACGCCCCAATCATAAAAGCACCACAGAGAGGATGCCAAGCAGAGCTGCCACATCTCCAGGGCTGCAGACTGATGATGTAACAGCTCCATTGATGAGGCAGAGCAGTGCTGTACGTGAGTCCAGTCACATCCCACTGCTGTGACAAACAGAACCTGCTTGAGCTGAGTCACGAGGAAAAAAAGATTACGAATACTGGTTCAAATTCTGGAGAGTGTAGGAAAAAAAAAAAACTACCAAAAAACACCTAAATAGAATGACTAATCCATTAGTTTTAGGGGGTTTTCCACCCTTTGTGAAAATGATCAGTCATTTGTCTTATTAGGAAAATTTGGCTCATGTTTGAAGAGGTTTTTCTTTTTAGAAAAGCCATTTTGCTTCTTAACACGAGTGTACTAAAAAATCACCAATGTCTAACAACAATAAAAGTAATACAACAAAAGGACTGCTCCTAAAACATCAGCACTAGGCTGGCTTCTGTGTGTGTCTATATATATAATAAACACACACACACACACACACACACACACATATATATATATATAAGGGCTGGGCGATTTTGGGAAAAAAATAAAATCCCAATTTTTTTCTCTGAAAACACGATTTTCGATTTTTTTGGTAAAACTACAAAAGACAATGGAAAAAATTGTTTCAAATATTTTATCTTTATTTTTAAAGAAAAATAGCAAACAAATTTCCCTATTGGGAATGAAGTGCAACTGAAAGATACTGTAAATCCCCCTTGAGTTTAGTAAAGTGACAACATTTACAATTTTCTTGACCAAACTAGACGAGTTCTGTCTGTAATGCAGCCAGCTGCAAAAAAAACGATTTTCCGATTTCCTTTTTTTAACATCGATTTTGATTAAAAAATACGATTTAGATTTAAAATCGATTAATCGCACAGCCCTAATATATATATATATATATATATATATATATATATATATGATATGTCTGACCCAGGACAGCTAGTGAGCAGCCACATTAACCCTGACTCAGATGTAAGGCTACTATAAGAAATGGCTCTCTATTAATCCTTTTAAATCTCTTGGCCCATATAGACCTTTGTTACCTATTGTCACTTGCTGCTGCTGCTGCTGTCAAGCCAAAGAGTTTCCATGCCACCATTCCATGCAGCTAAAGTAGCATGGCAGTCAGGGCACCATGACATTCACAATCACCTACTATGGAAGTGATGTAACACTGGGCTAATCCAAGCTGGCTCTCAAGATAGATGCCTTCAAAATTACTCACACTCGCTCAAGCGAGGCACCATTCACGGGCAGCTCTACATACCCCCAGTAGTTCCTCCGGTTCCTCCTGGGGACGACCGAGCCCGTTACTAACAATGATCTCCAGAGCCACCCCAGGCTGATGGAGCGTCCAGCGTTTACCAACAGACGACTCCTCCCAGCAGCAAATCTGACCGCTGCAATGTGTGTACATACGTGCGACACTTGCAGGAGCTCAACAGCAAATCCATTCAATGAGGATAAAGGACCTAGAGAGCGCCTATTGCAAAGGACGTACATGAAACTTCTGCCCCGGCACATCATAACAGCGTCATGACAGTGTTTCCCAGCCTGGGTCATACATATCCTGGCCTATAAACAGAAACCGTGCTAATTATAACACACGGCATACAGAGTCGGCGCGGAGATTCTCCAATACCCGGAATGTACGGTGGTATGTTTTGGTGCTTGTAAATGACAACACTAATAGGTGAGCTTAAGCTCACCAGACAAACTGAATCTGAGCAGCGATGTTTACATTGTCTCTTAGATAAGCAGCATGGAAGACGTGAAACTGTGCACATGGGATTCTGCTGCAGTAGAGGAATATTCATAACTGTAGCTCGGGGCCTATGTTGCAATAGGCACAAAAATAATAAAAATAATGATCTCATTTGCAAAGCAGTTTGCCCTGTTTGAGTCCCATACCTTCCCTGGTTCCTTGGGTTCATAAACATGTTGTGAACACAATGTTGAAGCAGGAACAGCAATGCCAGGGTCTCTGGCAGTGTGTTATGGGCATAACAACTATCTCACAAAGCATAACAAAGATATGAAGGCCATGTTGCAGGCTCATCCTGGTGTATCTGGTAAAGGCATCATATTACAGTTTAAAATGAATTCAGGTAGAGCTTTTTTGGTTAAATTATCTTCCATGTGTGTTTATTGAAGTTACAAAAGATGTCTAATACTGGACCCATGGGTGCAGATCCCGGGGGGGACGGGGGGATGTAGGGGACATGTCCCCTCCAATTTCTGAAAAACATGACTTGTCCCCCCCAATAAAAATACCCTAAATTATTCAAAATTGAACAAATGTATTTTCAGACTTAAAAAGGTTGAATATGTACAATATTTATTAAAAATCTATTTCTAAAAAAATAATACATCCATGGTGCGTTTTGAAGTGTACAGAATGAAAGTATTGCTACTCCATAAATTATTTTTTTTGGTAGTCTGAATTAATATTTTTAAAATTTTTACCACCATAACTGTGTTAAAACATGATCAGTTAGTTTAAACAACTTGTTTAGGGCTCCATATTTCATCCATATATCAATTGATTGTGCATAAAGTAGTCCCATAGGATAAAAGGAAGATGGTGAGAAGAATTTGAGATGAGTAGACACTACATGCCCAAAACCCTTAAAATTATGATTTACGAATATAACAGTTAAGTAAGCAGTGACACACACTGTTGGCTGTTTAGGACAAATAAACAAGAAAGGTAAGCACAATAAATGATTCTCTGTGCAGTATTTTTTGGCGAGCCTTTACCAATTTATTGCATGGTATGAGTTGCATATTGGCAAAAAATTTAAAATTTAAATCACGTTGGTGTCCCCCCCAATCCTGACATCGGATCTGCACCCCTGACCGGACCAAAGCATGGCAGTCCAGAGGGAAAAAAGAAAAGGAAGGGTGAGACATGCCAATGAAATTCAACAAGTCATCTCATCTACATCACTGCAGCAAGATCCTGCAGTAAAAAATGCAAATAAGTCATTTCATGCTGCAGTTATCATCCTAACCCACAGTTTATATTGATCAGGTTAGGCTTTGGGGTTAAGATACAGGATCCATGTCTAAGTAACAGGGTGAATTATCTCAAAGCATTGACTGATACTTCAAAAAAATAGGAATAATTACTATAATATTCGATGAACCGCCTTAAATACAGTGTTTTACGCTGTCAACTTGAACCTCATAACATTTAAATTGTATTAAAATTAAGTTGCAGCAAAGACGATGCGGCAAATGTCACGTTCTCATCCTGCGTCACATTTTCCTAGTCTGAAGCATCAGGGTGACCGACCAATCAGCGCCCGCGATGACCGACCAATCAGCGGCCGCGGTGACCGGGAGGCCACGCCCACCTCGGGAGGCAACAGGAAGCGACCGCAATGCCTAACACTTGACGCATCACAATAAATGTAATTCTTATTAACTTTAAGCATCAAGAGGAAGGAAATACTAGTACAAGTATTAAGTAAAATAAAAATGATGTATGGAGCTCGCAGCCACACCTATAGATAATATCTCTGATCACGGAAATTTCCATTCGCAACCTTGTTGAACAAATACAAAAAAAAAGGCATGGCAGATCTTGAAAATTAATACCACGCTTGCCATCAGAACGTTTTTTTAAAACGTATATGTGGTTTTAGAGGCAAAAATGAGGAAAAACGGCAAATCAATCGCAGGCATTTTTTTCTTCTGACAAACGCGCAAGATTAAGCCACTGTAAAAAAGAGAAAAAAAGAAAAGCACATAGATCTGTTGTAATATATGATCATACAATTTAAATGATCAACCAAACTGGAGGCCCCGTCGTCAATACCCACCTTAGCTGTTTCCTGTAAGGCTTGTGCCGGCGTGACTGCTGGCAGACTGAGAGCAGCTCAAGGTGATCTCCTCTAGTCATTCATCACTCCGGGGGACTACTTTATGGCGATGCTGTGGCATATCCATCCGACGGAATCATTAAAAAATAACATATACGACACTTGGTTTATAGAACTATATCAACCACGGTATTACATTACTGTTTAGATGGGTTTCCTTTGCGTATTGCTGGAATAAAATGTATCTGAAAGGCATTTTATTGCTAAAAACGTAGAATAACGCGGAAGGATATACGGATGCGTGATGGGAGTAGTGAGGTGAAGTTGGGCAGCCAATCCGGAAGCGTAAATGTATCAGAAGAACAAGAAGTAAGCCACGTGACTGTCGACGCCGTTTAGTTTCCTGAAAGACAGACTCACTTTGTGGTTCTTTCAGTTTAACTATTAAATGGCCCACAGATTATTACAAGCCCAGTGTCAAATACAAATACTTCCTTCAATTATCTGACTGCTTTGGCTTGATCAAAGCGCGGTTGTGTAAATCATCGGCTGTCAAAACGAGTGATGGGCATCATCAACGATTTATAACACACGAAAACTGATTGTAACCCGTGAAGAAATGTTTGCCTGCAAATGTTAATCGAAAAACATGGTGCAAAAAATTTAGACACAAATGCTGCTTTTTTAAACCGCACAAGTCTAATCATCTGAAGAATCTAGAGCAGATACAATGGGTAAACTGTTCCCCCTCACTCTGCAAGACTATATCTCCATCTACCGATAAATTATTGTACAACAGTGACCTGACTGCCAGCTTTTAATAAAAAGAGCAAAGCTATAATTTCAACAGAGGTGTCAAAAGTATTCACATTCATTACTCAGGTAGAAGTATAGATACTAGAGTTTAAAAATACTCCTGTAGAAGTTGTAGTATCAACTCAAGTTTTTTACTCAAGTAAAAGTATAAAAGTACTGGTTTCAAAACTACTTAAAGTATAAAAGTAAAAGTCATGTAAGGGGGAAAAAAGCCATTAAGGACAAAAGCCATTGAAAATGAATGCATCTTAGTATAATGCAAATATATTAAAGAACCATATATGTGTACTATTGAGCATTAACATGTGTTTCAGAGAGCAGAAGATATGATGACTAGTTTCCTATAAGTATTGTAATGGTGCAAAAACATACTTCAGAGGCATGTTATCATTTATCCTAACCTTTATTGGAATGTACATCCAAGTTTAGTTGCAGGAATCTGAGGGAACGGATGTAAGAACAAAACTGGACAAGAACATCTGAAACAACCACAACCAAATTCACTCTATCCGGATGGAGCAATTTAACTGGATAGTTTTATTTAAAGGCCGAAATGAAATAGAGTAACAAGGCTGTTTTTAAAATGTAAGGAGTAAAAATTACAGATAATTGTGTGAAAATGTAAGGAGTAAAAGTAAAAAGTCGTAAAAAATAATTACTCCAGTGAAGTATAGATAAACAAAATTTCTACTTAAGTAAGGTAACGAAGTATTTGTACTTCGTTACTTGACACCTCTGAATTTCAAAATACGTGCCATGTAAAATCACATTCCAGATCTTGTTATTTTTGAGAAAATGTACTAAAAGAAGCAGGTCTATCCATTGTTTACGTTTTTTGTATTGCAACTAAAAGCTATGCAGTTATTCGCTTAGCTAATATTATGTGATTATGTGAAATACAAATGTAGGCACACCACAATTTTTAGGGTTTATTAAAATATACTATTCACATTAGACACACTAATACCCAGCTGCAACAACCAATAACAAAAAAATTGTCAATTCAAAACACTATAATGCAAATGTTTCTGCGTCTGATTATCTTATTGCCATAATCAGCCCCGCCAAAGAGAAAGCAAGCAGAAAATAAATCCATTAGGCTACAACAGGATACATTCTTATTATTTCTCAACAATATTCAAAATTCTGATTTAAACCTTCAAATGTAAACTCTGTGACCAAGAATCTCCTGGTCATTCTGGCAAAATGGTACTCTACAACTACAATAAACAGTCATGGTAATCTGAATTTTCTGCAAATGTAAATCGAAAAACATGGTGCAAAAAATTTGACACAAATGCTGCTTTTTTAAACCGCACAAGTCTAATCATCTGAGGAATAGTAGAGCAGATACAATGGGTACACTGTTCCCCCTCACTCTGCAAGACTATATCTCCATCTACCGATAAATTATTGTACAACAGTGACCTGACTGCCAGCTTTTAATAAAAAGAGCAAAGCTATAATTTCAAAATACTTGCCATGTAAAATCACATACCAGATCTTGTTATTTTTGGGGAAAATGTACTAAAAGAAGCAGGTCTATCCATTGTTCACGTGTTTTGTATTGCAACTAAAAGCTATGCAGTTAAACAGTATTTAATGGGATAGTTTTTCCTACACAAAACCCAGAATACATAGAGTATTGCTTAGCTAATATTATGTGATTATGTGAAATACAAATGTAGGCACACCACAATTTTTAGGATTTATTAAAAAAATACTATTCACATTAGACACTAATACCCAGCTGCAACAACCGATGAAAAAATTGTCAATTGAAAACACTATATTGCAAATGTTTCTGCGTCTGATTATCTTATTGCCATAATCAGCCCCGCCAAAGAGAAAGCAAGCAGAAAATAAATCCATTACAACAGGATACATTCTTATTATTTCTCAAAAATATTCAAAATTCTGATTTAAACCTTCAAATGTAAACTCTGTGACCAAGAATCTCCTGGTCATTCTGGCAAAATGGTAGCTACTCTACAACTACAATAAACGGTCATGGTAATCTGAATGTTCTGGACTGACAGGGCCCAGACACATCCACCAACCCGCCCCCTGTTTGATTTTCACCTCACCCGGTTGTGTTAGTTGTTGCAGTTGTAGCGCTGCTGCTCCCACTTCCCATGTTTCTATCCCACCTTCTGCTGACGGCCTCTGACTGGATCCACACCAGTCCAGTGTCCCAGACCTACGGACACACCTGTCCTGGTGAAGAACAAATCAGCTGCTTGGTCTCTCTGTCCATTTGTGAAGCTCCTGGCTGTCAGTCAGCATTAATATCTGCTAAACCCCTGAGTACCGTGGGAATGTCATCAGGTAAATCTCAGAGGAGCAGATCCAATGCTTAATGCCTCTAAACATAATGCTGCACTAGTTGCAACTACAACTGCAAATGAAAGATGAATAAAAGGGTCAAAGCAATCAACTAATATTAGAAAAATCTCTTGTTAACATAAGAATTGTTAAGCATAAGGAAGTACCATAATATTGGCCCTGGACCATGAGAATCAGGTCAAAACATTCAAAATGTTCACTTTCACCTGGTTAAATAAAGGATATATAAAAGAACATTTTAGAAGGACATAAATATTAGGATGAGAACTCATGTTTAAATTTTAATTATCACGGCTTTTATTTCAATTTAAACTTGCAGCCCAGAATGAAACGCGATATAAATATATTAATATACCTCTACAAAAAAAACATACATTTTCATGTTGCCAAATAAAGGGAGAACAAATGAGTTTTTGCCTGATTTACATTTATTAGTAGGCCATATAAAATAAAAATCTTAATTTTTCACTAAAGACCAGGAATGTTGCAAAAAGAAAATAGAAATAGCCATGCCCCAGTGTACTCTTAATGATTTATAGAAAACTCTACATTTGTGGATTCATCATCACATTGCATGACTGTTCCTCACATCATACTGCATCTTCTACCTAGCTGTATTCTCTATCCCTTTAGTTTACAACATTATTGGCCACATAAAGAGCAAACAATATGATGATTTCAGTTTGGATTGCTGCTACACACGACCTGTCCAGGGTGTAACCCTGAATTTCCCCTGAAGAAAGCTGGGATGGGTCCAGCAGATCCCAATGACCCTTAATAGGAATAAGCAGTTATGGATGATAGATGGATGGTTGCAGTAGCATATTGACAGGATAGTTTATGTAACACCTGTTTAATCTGTGAGTTCTTAAATAGATACCTTGAGACAACGAGGGTAAAGACTGATTAGCACACAGGCTAAATGCCCACTATCTCCCACATACAGTAGCCTACATCGAGTGACACAGTTTTTTAATCTTGCAAATAGTCTTAAATAGATACAGTCCAATAAAACCATATTATATACTTATCACAAAAAGTAAGAATATTTGTGTTCGTGGATTATTTGTTTGTTGTAAAAAGGCTTTTTGGCAATAAATCTTATGCCGTTGGAAAGCTTGTTTATTTCCCTTTTAAATGGTGTCACATTTGTAAGGAACAAGCATTTATGGGACAAGCAGCAGAGCAAACATGAGACATTTGTCAAATCTTCTCTGCCAATGCCAAACAGCTCATTTTGCTGTTGCTACTGACTCTTGCCCTGGTATCGGCAACACGTGCACTGGAACCTGAACATGTGAAGGAACGTTATGATCAGTGATGAGTCCAGATTCTGTCCACGGCAGTTGGACCATAGGATCAAAGTATGGAGAAGACACAGAGAACACTATGCTGATTGCTGCACCAATAGAGGGACATCTTTTGGTGGAGGCAGTGGGATGGGGTGGGGCAGCATCTTTCTCACTGGAAAAAGGAGGCTCAACATCATTGGAGGCTATCTCAATGCAACGTTGACTCTTGTTTGGTGGATTTGATGATTGAAGTTTCAAGAAACAACAAATATTGGCAATTTAACGATTTATCTTTTAATAAAGAGAACCTGAGTTATTATTATTCCTTCAGTTAAATTTGTTGAAATTTCATGAACTAGTAGACTATAGTATTCTGCAATGAATGTTTAAAGCTCATAAAAAAACTTTACCAATCAACATTCAGAAAAGATTTGAAAAAAGAGAAAGCAAGTATGACTTAAAAGGAACAGAGATTTTTAAAAAACCAAGATGCAGGACAAAATTGATGGAACGTTGTGTTTCTGTGAAAGGAATCAGTTTATGGAACAATCTGAATAAAGAAAACAAAGAATCCAAATCAAACATTACATTCAAAAGAACAATTAAAGCCTGTATGTTAAGTAAATATAATGAAAAAATGTTATTTGAGTTTGATTGACATACCCCAATGCGGCGGTAATTTTATTTTAATGTTATTTTAGTTTTATTTTATTTTAGTTTTTTTTCATTCACTTAGTTGTTGTTTTTTTATTATTATTTTTAATTCATGTTATTTGTGAAAGGGGCAGATCAGATAAGATTCTTCTTCTTTCTGCTCCCTTTTCATTCACAAGTTAGGAACATTTGTATTTGTATTTGTATTGAATTGTTTTGTTTTTTGAATTAAATAAAGAATAAAATGAAAAAATGAAAATAAGTAGCGTGTGGAACAACCAAATACAGCCCCAACAGCCTGGCACCTCCTCCTCATGCTGGCATCCCGGGATCCCCGCTGTGGGATGGGATGTGGGATTCAACCAGCATTTGTCCCAAGTCAACCAACGTGGTCGCCTAATCCTACAGGTATTCAGTAGGCTGAAGTCAGTAAAGGGCTGAAGTCAGGACTGGCATGTCTTTCCATCCTCTCCACTACCAAATTCTGGAGGTAGTCTCTGGTAAGTGTTGTGTTGTCATCTTGGAGGATAGAGTAGAGGAAATATGGGATTGTCATCAGAGGTGTCAAAGGTATTCACATTCATTACTCAATTAGAAGTATAGATACTAGAGTTTAAAAATACTCCTGTAGAAGTTGAAGTATCAACTCAAGTTTTTTACTCAAGTAAAAGTATAAAAGTACTGGTTTCAAAACTACTTAAAGTATAAAAGTAAAAGTAATGTAAGGGGGAAAAAAGCCATTAAGGATAAAAGCCATTGAAAATGAATGCATCTTAGTATAATGCAAATATATTAAAGAACCATATATGTGTACTATTGAGCATTAACATGTTTTTCAGAGAGCAGGAGATATGATGACTATAAGCCTATAAGTATTGTAATGGTGCAAAAAGTCAAACTTCAGAGGCATGTTATCATTTATCCTAACCTTTATTGGAATGTACATCCAAGTTTAGTTGCAGGAATCTGAGGGAACGGATGTAAGAACAAAACTGGACAAGAACATCTGAAACAACCACAACCAAATTCACTCTATCCGGATGGCCTAATTTAACTCGATAGTTTTTTTTTAAAGGCCGAAATGAAATAGAGTAACGAGGCTGTTTTTAAAATGTAAGGAGTAAAAAGTACAGATAATTGCGTGAAAATGTAAGGAGTAAAAGTAAAAAGTCGTCTGAAAAATAATTACTCCAGTGAAGTATAGATAACCAAAATTTCTAAGGTAACGAAGTATTTGTACTTCGTTATTTGACACCTCTGATTGTCACTGGTTGCAGAATCTCATCTCCATATCTCTTTGCTTTGAGATGGCTTCCAATGATGATGAGCCTCATTTTTCCAGTGAGAAAGATGCCGCCTCACGCAATCATGCTGCCTCCACCAAAAGATGTTACTCTATCAGTGCAGCAAGCACCACAGTATTCTCTGCATCTTCTCCATACTGCTATAGACAGAATCTGGATTCATAACTGAACATAACGATCCTCCACATGTTCAGGTTCCATTACACGTGTCGCCAACAGCAGCTTAAGAGTTAGAAACAGTAAAATTAGGTGTTTGCCCTCAGGCCAAGCATACTGTAGAATGAACCCAAACTTTTCCGATGCTTGTATTAAATGTCAAGCAAATGTAGGTTCACACTTTCATTGTCTATGGAGTTGTCCTCACATTCAGCAATGTTGGTCTACAATTATTTAACAGTTTCATTAAATTTTTAAGCGCCCTTTACACGTTGGCGCAAGAACTTGCCTGTTGGGATTAGAGGATGAGCTTCCAGCTGAATTCAGTAACAAAGATCTTCTACATATTCTGTTGCACTGTGCTCGAAAATGCATTCTGGTTATGTGGATCTCTGATAAAGCTCCCACTTTATCTCAATGGCTGCAAACTGTGACAAATGTCATCCCTTTTGAAGCCTTCTCCTCTGCCCTGAGGGACAAACCCTTTTTCCTTTCTTTGACTATCTGGATGCCGTCACATCTCAAAGGATAAAGTCTGGACTTATAGAACTGGCTTGGAATACGAATCCACTGTATGTCTACATGTACCCATGTGCTCTGTATTATTTTCGTTGTGTTGGTTTTGCTACTTTGCTTTGAAAAATAATAATAAAAAAAAAAATTAGGTGTTTGGCATTGGCAGCGAAGATTTGGCAAATTTTTCAGGGGTTCAACCCACACACTCGGCTTTGCTGCTCATCCCACTAATGCATGTTTCTTACAAATGTGGCACCATTTAAAAGGGACATAAACAGGCTTTCCAACGGTATAAGATTTATTAACATTGTTACAACAGAGAACTAATCTACCAAACACAAGTTTCCTTACTTTTTGTCCTAAGTTTATACTGTATAATGGTCAACTAAATAATGCTGTATTACAATCACATATTCCTGTATTATAACATAAATTGCAGGCGTGCACAAATATTTTACAAAGTTTAAACATAGCCTACAGTAAATTTGTTGTTGTTTTTTTTTAATTAATATCATGAGTGAATGAATTTAGACACGAAAGCACTAAAATGCGAACCAGAAGCTGCTTCTGAAGCCCAGTGACATTTATAGACACCAGCTTATGCAACAACAACACACACACTGTCAGAATGACAGAGTAGAACCATTTTTCCTTTTATTTCCTCTTATTTCTCAGCAGCAGTGCAGTCAGCTGCAGGTCATGTGACTACCTTCCCCAGTCCCACTGAGCATGCGCAGACGCTCCAGTGTTGTCAGGCAAAATATAAGGGAGCAGTAAGGACTGGAGAGATCTGCAACAGATAAACACACAGACTCATGCACACCAACTGGGTTTGCTTGTAGTCACACACGGCGAGCGTTCAGAGACTGATGCTGTAACATAGAGGTCCTTCTCTTGCCTTTCTCATTTTAACTGGCTTGATGTCATCTATCATTTCAGTGGAATACAGCCGTCGAGAGGGAGAGAGGGAGGCAGGTGCGCCCTTTAAGAGGGGGAGCGGTTGAGGCAAGGACAGCATCCGAGTCGCCATCCTCTCTGGAGGTAAGTGTGGATGGATGGATGTGGTGGGGGGGTGCAAAGCGTAGGGGGAGGGGAACATCCTCTGACCGCATCTGTATTATTGCAAAATAGTTATCAGACGAGAAGGAGGAATGGGCAAACGGTGGGAGGGGGCTGATTTTGGTCGGAGACTCCATTGGTATGTGAGACGACAGAGAGGCTCGGGGAATGGCAGGGATGATGCTGGCACTGGCAGGGATGAGGACATGGTAGCAGCTGGTGTAGAGGAGAGGATGGAGACCGGGGAGATGTTAGGAAGGATGGGTTGAGAAAAATACAAGAGCCGATCTGATTAAACTGACAAAAAAAAAAAAAAAAAATCATGATCAATATTATGATTATTTTGTATAAACATGTAAAACATCACTCAATCAGTGCACCAAACAAAAAAAAAAAAAATGCATGCTCGTCGAGCCTAAATACACCATAAATGCCTTCATGCATGTCTGTCTCTTGGTGCTAAACTATGTTGTCATCCCCTTTGTTTGCACACATCTTAATGCGTTTCTTCCCCCTCCTTAAATCCTTTGTATTTTTTTCTTCTTCTTCATCATCTTTCTTTTTTTATGTGGGCCAAAATGTGTATCTGCATTTGCAGGTGGAGGATACAGCATTGGTTACTCATTGTTTACATGGCTCACACAAAAAGTGATGGGTTTCTTTAAAATACAACATAGTCCTTCACATTTTTTGTATTTCAGTTGTATATTTTATAATAATCATGACTGGTCTAACTTTTCCTAAAAATATATATTATTATATATTATATTATTATTATTATTATATAATACTATAATACTATAATACTATAATTTTTCTATATATATATATATATATATATATATATATATATATATATATATATATATATATATATATATATATATATAAATAAACAAAACCAAATTTTTCATTCCATTTACCATTTACTTGCTATTTAATAAAAATGAATATCAATCTGACAGTGCACTGACATCAGTATTTATGGTGTTGTTCTTATGCATCTAAAACACCTACCAGCCTCTTCTTCTATGATATTAATAGAAAACATTCATGGATGAAAAAAAAAACCTCCAAAAGAAAACAAAGACATCCTGGGTACTGAACGTACAGCAAATAACTCCCACACATTCTCTCTACAGTGATTAATGCCACTCTGAAAGGAGCCAGAGATGGCTGTTGCTAGGATACATGGCAAGGTGAAGTGCAGACGATTCAAAGAAAAAAGGAGGATGGCACCACTGCCAGAGCATGGCATCACCGGCAATAGCCTTTTGTTTCATGTTGTCTTCCTGTGCTGAGTTTTGTTTCACCGTTTATGCCCCCCCCCCTCCCCCCAAGTTCGTGTCATTCTAAAGAGTACAATAAGGGAGGGGGTCAGTCAAAGCTTTCTGGTTTTCTGTTTTCTTTCCTTTCACCTGGAGATAGGACGCAATGTTCGGCAGTAATCAAAGGCCCAAACCTGTCTGAGAGAGCCCTATGAACAGCAGATCCAATGGTAAGACAGCTGGAATCCTATTGGTGTGATTACTGAATCTGATTAAGCAGTGTCAGACAGTCAGATATTTCTTTAAGATAAAATAGAAAATAAAAAAAAATTAGCCTGATAAAATACAATGCACTGCCCCTTACAGGACTTCAGATGTGTAATATGTATTCAAATATTAGTTTCATCTACAGGAAATAAACTACATGTTTATTCAGCTGACATCTAGCTTTTATGACTGCAAGAAAACAGAATATGAGTATTTTTTTCCCCAAAAATTCACCACTTTTATTTTCAGTTAGGTATTTTTTAAAGGTTGAATTCAAAGAACATTCTCTCCTTTGGAAGGAAATGGAGTATGCTTGTCTGTCCCTTTAAGACTCTGTATGAAGCAGTATTTTGAAGTGATTGAGCGGAGAGCTAAATGGGGAGCTTCGGGATGAAAGGATGTGAGAAAGGGGTTGCAGTTTCTTTTCGCTCTACTATAATGGTCTTTTTATAATGTGTGGGTGCACAGGACATCAAAGGCCAGTGTTGGACAGATGAGGAGTCGGATGGGGAGAACGAACCTGAACAGTTCCTTTACGGCATTCAGGTAGAGCAGCCACATTTACATATCGTTTGAATATGGTGTTGTAAAGAGTTTTCTTATGTTTTTTTGTCCCAGCAATTGTTTCTGATATTTTTTCTCACATGCTTGGTTTTAAAATGAATGGAAGATTTCAATGAAACAACAATTTCTTCAAAGTGGTCCTTCAAAATTACAATTATTCCTTTCAAAACAAAATATAATTTAGTGAATAACAAATTCCACTGGTATTATATGTTTGCACAAGAAAAGAAGTAAATCAAAGTTTTTAAAAGTGTGAATACCAGTAAAAGCAGAAAAAAATGTGATTATACCTTTTTTGTTCCTAATTATTGTAATTGTATATCAAAGCATTTAAAAAGTTGAAATTGTTTTCGTAGGTTATAGTGGAATTTCTTTTCTACTCTGACTTGAGTCTGTGATGTCACAGTGCCCCGTACATTATAACAGCTCTCTGATAATATATTTTCAGGCTCATGCTGCCCAGAATGAATTTGGTTTATAATTGGTTTATTATGTAAAAGCTTTGAATTTGGTACTGATGTCAGAAATGTATGTTTTTAAAAGAGAAAAAAACAGCAATTCTTTTTTTCAAAATATGTCCCCCTTTAAGATTGGATAGAAGAGCTTTTTTAGAAGCTTTTTTTTTCTGACAAAATTACTTGAAAGTTTCTTAATTCATTGATAGCAAATTAAATACTGTCACATCAAAACAGAAAATATGAATCACCTGCAGTTGTAGGCAGCTCTGAAGGAAGGGGGTTTTGCTTTCTTTTTTTTATTGTCTGTTTTAAAATCTTGCTGACTCTTTATGTTTTTTTCAACATTTCAACAACACCTAACCTTTAACCCTGAGAACAGTCCAGTAGAGAAATTAATGGGTTATTTACAAAAATAAAAGTGTTTTCTTGACTCTGATTACCATCAGACAACTACATTATGTTCAATGCATTTCGTTGATATATAGCTTTATTGGCACTGGAGGAAAGCTTATCAATATTCATCATAACCCCTGGAAACCAGCCAGAAGTTATAAATCTTAAGTCTTTGGAAAATTCATAATATCTGCATGTTCAGACCAAACGTCTTGATGTGATGATGAGTTATTTTGTTCTGGAGTGCAGAGCAGATGGGTTTGCTGACTGACATTTTCATCATATTGCCTTACTGGTAGTTGGACAAACTTTGTCATAGTTTTACTAAATTGGGCGTGACATCTACATTTTTGAAAACTAAAAAATATATCACTAACATACAGTCGGAAAATGCAAGATTTTCTTTGAAATGATCCCATGATCTTATATTATTCACTATTTCCACCCTGTGCAAGCTACCAAATTAATTTCCAAGGCCAACACGTGATGTATCATCTTACGGCATGAAGCAGCTTTACTTCACTTGCACATAAGATCTTAATCTGTTCGTTATCTTTTTTGACTTTTATCTTCCAACTGTTTTGATTGAAATGTAAATCCAGTAAAGCTCATTTCAATGAAGACAGAACATGAAAGTAGTGCAGTGGAGATAAGGACAGAAGTGTGTCATCTGTACTACACACTCCGAGCTCAGCAGACTGAAATCTGACTTGGAGACATCAGACACATGCATCCAAGACCCGATGGCTGTTCACTACGATATTTAGGCCCAATCCCAATACTCCCCCTACTTTCTTTCACTAGCCCTACTTTCTATCACTACCCCTAAAAAAGAAGGGACAGATTTTAGGGCACTTGAAATCTTCCCAGGGGCCTGTCCCAAAACTCCCACTACCCCTACTTTTCAGCACCACCACTAATCAGGAAGCTGAGAGCCAAAAGCTGTTTTAATTTCAGCTGTAGCGCTGTTAATATGCCACTTTATTAAGTTTTAATATTTTTTCAGGCGTAAAAGTAACCGTTAAGATCCCCAACCTGGGCTCAGTTTATCCAAATAACGCCTGTTAAGAAATTTGATCCGATGTTTTCAGCGATGATGAGACCGGGGCGCAGCAGCAGCAGCCGGAGTACAGACGTGATCGCCAGGTCAACCTGCGCCGTCGTCCTGGGGAGAAACCTGCAGCTCTGTGGAGAATTACCGCTGGCTGAAATAAATCATTTAGGAAGATAAATGTTGGTTTAATAGATGAAATCTAACAGTTGTAGCTACGCCTGTTAAGAAATTGGCTCCGAAAATTTTGGGATTTCTGCCTGCCTGCTCGGGAGCTGATTTATGGTTCCGCGTTAAATCGACGCAGAGCCTACGGCGTAGGGTACGGCGTACGGCGCGCGTCGCCGCGTAACCTACGCCGTAGGCTCTGCTTTGGTGTAATGCGGGACCATGAATCAGCCTTTATTCTGGCGAGGTTGCAACAACAGGCAAACGAGTGATTATGTACATTCACTGAGTGAATATTATGAAAGTAAAATATATATTTCTCGCTAGAAATGTAATGAAAACGCATTTTTATGCAGAAACTAACTCAAAACATTGATTTTATTCACTAAAAAATAAGAAATGTCCGCCATGTGTTTTTTTTTGGATTCAGTCCGCAAATGACGACGAAAAGCATTCTGGGAAATTTTTTTTGTCCCTAGATCAGCTAGTCAGCATCGGAAATCCCTCGATCCGTAGGGAGAGATTCATAGCCACTACACTACTTTTCGTCACTAGCCCTAGGTGGAAAGAGGAATTGGGACACCACTGCCCTCACAGGAATGTGCAAAATGTAGGGGTAGGGATGAAAACTAGGGGTAGTGGTAGTATTGGGACAGGGCCTTAGTCACTACTTTGCACTGATACACCAAAAGTGGTCAGTTATTGGTTGGAAACGCTTGGGTTCTTTGTGTTGGGGTTGTGTTGTTTAGCATGCATGTGTGATGGATATGTTGTGAGCCGCTGAGAATTCATTCACTGCTATAACTGTGACCAGTGCTGCTTGTTGCAGGGGAGCTGTGCTGCTGACCTGTACCGCCACCCTCAACTAGATGCAGACATTGAGGCTGTCAAAGACATCTACACTGACAGTGCCGTTTCTGTCAGGTGCAGACACACACACACACACATAGTCCAATTGTTCTGTAAACCTATTCTGTAAAAAAGAAAAATGCAAAAATCCCATTTAACAAGGAAAAATAAGAGAAAGTAAATAATCTCATAGAAAGCAATCTGCACAAATTGTTACAGTATAAGCTTTTACAGCAGGTTTGATACATTGACTGCATTGGTGTCTGTGTCTTTGAGCAGGGAGTATGGGACCATTGATGACGTGGACATCGATCTTCATATTAACATTGGTTTCTTAGACGTGAGTCAGCATTCTCTCCTCTCGGTGCAAATGCCTCCTCCTACTTTGCCCATTACGATTCCAACCTTGACATTTTGCAAAGTAACACCTCATTTTAAAATGTGTTGGGGAACTGGGTGTTCATAAGTTATTAACGTAATGAAAAATGACCCTAATTAGGCTGTTAATTGTGTAGTTTTGTGTGTGTTTGTGTGACTCAGGAGGAGGTTGCGACAGCTTGGAAAGTCATCAGAACAGAGCCAATTATACTGAGACTGCGCTTTTCCCTTTCTCAGTACCTCGATGGACCTGGTGAGTGAAGCTGTGAATGTGGGTGTTGCTTTTTCTGGGAGGCACATTAGGTATTTGTGCCACTCGCCGAGTGTGGGAGATGAGTACAGTACAGGATTTACAGGAGGGAGAGTGAAAATTAGCTTGTACGTGTGTGTTTGTGTGTGTGTGTGTGTGTGTGTGTGTGTGTGTGTGTGTGTGTGTGTGTGTGTGTGTGTGTGTGTGTGTGTGTGTGTGTGTGTGTGTGTGTGTGTCCACTGGGTAATAATGACCATTATCTTTGTTCATTCAGAGCCATCAGTAGAAGTGTTCCAGCCTTCAAATAAAGAAGGCTTCAGCCTCGGCCTCCAACTAAAAAAGTGAGTGAAGCTGCAACACTATGGGCTCAAATTAAAGTCATAAATATTTTGTATCTGTAAATAAACTTTGTACTTGTAGAAATATTTTGTGCGTGTGCAAAAAATATTTGTACTTGTAGAAATATTTTGTGCGTGTGCAGAAAATATTTGTACTTGCAAAACATATTTGTACTTGTAGAAATATTTTGTGCGTGTGCAAAAAATATTTGTACTTGTAGAAATATTTTGTGCATGTGCAAAAAAAAATTGGTAATTGTAGAAATATTTTGTGCATGTGCAAAACATATTTGTACTTGTAGAAATATTTTGTGCATGTGCAAAAAATATTTGTATTTGTAGAAATATTTTGTGCATGTGCAAAACATATTTGTATTTGTAGAAATATTTTGTGCGTGTGCAAAAAATATTTGTACTTGCAAAACATATTTGTACTTGTAGAAATATTTTGTGCATGTGCAAAAAAAAATTGGTAATTGTAGAAATATTTTGTGCATGTGCAAAACATATTTGTACTTGTAGAAATATTTTGTGCATGTGCAAAAAATATTTGTATTTGTAGAAATATTTTGTGCATGTGCAAAACATATTTGTATTTGTAGAAATATTTTGTGCGTGTGCAAAAAATATTTGTACTTGCAAAACATATTTGTACTTGTAGAAATATTTTGTGCATGTGCAAAGAAAATTGGTAATTGTAGAAATATTTTGTGCATGTGCAAAACATATTTGTACTTGTAGAAATATTTTGTGCATGTGCAAAGAAAATTGGTAATTGTAGAAATATTTTGTGCATGTGCAAAACATATTTGTACTTGTAGAAATATTTTGTGCATGTGTAAAACACAACACAAGTACAAAGTTTATTTACAGATACAAAATATTTATGGCTTTAATTTGAGCCCATACAACACCTGCTACAAGCATCTGTTTCTGTGGCATATTTAGTACTTTAACTCAATTTTACTAAATTCATTATTCATCAGTGACATTTTGTCAGCGGTTATCAATTGAAGGTGTGTACTTTGTATTGACTGAAGGAGTAAATCTGCATAGACCAGGTTCTCACAGCGCTGTTGTGTAACGTGGCAGGATCCTGAGTACGTTCACGTCCCAGCAGTGGAAGCACCTCAGTAATGAGTTCCTCAAGGCCCAGCAGGAGAAAAGGCACAGCTGGTTCAAAGCCGGTGGGACCATCAAGAAGTTCCGCGCTGGGCTCAGCATTTTCTCCCCCATCCCCAAGTAGGTCTCCGTTTCTTGCTGGTGCTTTCTTGAGGTATCGTGACAGGAAAGTAACTGATGCTCCTATGCACAGTTGATTTATAGTGGAATTCATCAAAAATTGATAAATGTGTCATGCTTGATATGCCGTTATTTAATTTAATGATATCAGATAACCAATATAGCTCATTTAGTTGAAAATTACTTTACAAAGGTTTCATGAATTTAAGAATAATTCTTAGACTAATTCTGTTATTGACACTTAAAGTTTGTTTCTGTTTGCACTTAGTTTTCCAAAGCTTTAACAAAGGCATTTTGGCCACTAAAGGTCAAACTTATTAAGCCTGACAAAGTGGCATACAAAACTCAGCTCTGATATTGGTGTTCAGAAGTGCAGGTGACGTCTATATACGAGGGGAGCAGAGTACGAGGAGCAGGGCTTATTAGAGCAGACCTGAACATAAGCAGACCCGTTATTGATAAGGTCATTTATCAACAACACACATGCAAGCTAGTGTCTAGAAAAGCATTAATATGATTACATGCTCAAGTCAATATCTGTTTGACAGATATACTGTGATAAATAATCTCCTTTATCAGTGTCACAAGACTTGATTTGAATTTTAATTACATTTAAATGTGTTTTTTTAATAGTTTGGAAACACAAATAAGTGAGGGAGTCAGTGTAGACAAAGAACCACAACATGGTTCTTGGTAGTGACTCATGGACTTTTTGCAGTTTGATTAAAATGAAGGAACACAAGTTATGGAGGATAAATTAAACTAAACTAAATGTAATAAACACACATAAAGCAATACAACAAACATGAATAGCTGAAAATGGCCAAGGTGAAGCAGGTACCTCATGGCACGTTAAAATTTCCAGGTGTTCTTAAATTTCTTCCATTAGTTGCTAATAACGTATTTATCTATCAATGTGTTCTCTAATCTCCAAAAATATTGACAATAATACAGAACGTCTCCCTTCACACACACTCTCCATCCAGCTGGCCTCCGGCAGGAGGCCCCCCTTATGATCCAGGTCCTGGTCCAGGTTTCTCCTAAATGGGTTTTTCCTGCCACTGTTTGGTTTAAGGTTTTTCTCCCACTAGGGGAGTTTTTACCTGCCAGTGTTTATGTAATAATTGCACGGGGGTCATGTTCTGGTCTCTGGAAAGCTCCTAGAGACAACTTGAACTTTAATAGATGCTTTATAAACAAAAGTGAATTGAAAATTAAATTGAATCCTCTGCTGTTGGACAACAAACACCTGTGCATTACCTGCACAGCAACGGCCACGACAAGCACAACATTTAAGAGATGCTTCTTTTGGTGGTAAATAACAGTTTAAAATTAATTGCGAGTGCATAGTTTGAATTAATTAATTTGAATGAACCCCTACTCTATTCCTGAAAAATGTGAACGGTTGCAAGGAAGATAAATGAGGGAAAGGAGCCTCTGAAACAGCCAAGGGAAAACCGACTTCCAATCAAAGTTTAACTGTAGTTCCCGAGAGGAGAGACGGGCTCTTCTCAGCCACCGTTTTACTCGCTGATACTTTGGTTGTTATGGGATTGCAGACTTTTTAATCCCAGCACCACTGTTAGCGGTAAGCTTCATTCTCGTGTTGCAACTCATGATCTCACGATAACTAGGTACACAGATAACGAACTGAGAGTAAAGGCAGAAGTGGACAGTTGTTATTGTTCAGCAACATTGCTGTCCAAACAGATTCTATTCGTCAGAGCTGATGTTTTTATCTTCAAGCTGCATGATGATAGATGAGGAGAAGTTTCTTCAACCAACTTCCCCAAGGAATCACCAAGGTCCTGACCATGTAAACATATTAGCTGATCTAACTTAAAGGGGACCTATTATGGCATCTAATACCTATTTTAAACAAGCCCTGAATGTCTTAAAAACAAGCTTTTGATTGTTTTTACTAAATATATTAGAAATTCAGCCTCTGAGCCATGTCTTTATCATCTCATTCTCTAACCTCATTATCTATGTGGGATTCTGAGTGGGCGGGGCTATGATAATGAGGCTCTGTGCTGATTGGCTGCCTGAATGACGCGATACACCGCTACGGAAAAATGGCAGAAGCTCCAGCCGGCGGAGTTAAGGGCTGTATATACTTGCCGTTCAGAACGCGTACGCGCGACGCAGGATACGTGTGACGTCACGTCATGCGTATCCTGCGTATCCTGCGTACATTTGACGCGTCGACGTGCACGTTCTCAAAAAGACACTGAACGCGTACGCGACCTTCAGTTCTCGCTCTGGCCGCTAGTATCGCTGTTCCCGGTCTGATCCCAGCTGGCACGATTATGCTGCTCTCCCCTGGAGAAAGTTCCCCGTGCATATATTTATGCAATATTTAACTTCCCCCCAGGGTTTCCGTTGTCCGGTAAAATATGCTGAAGTCCGGTATTTTATAATCTCTCCGGTCAAAATACTCACTGGTGCTGCGGGACTAGAGTCCCCGGGAGTACCGCGGATGGCGAGCCACGGCCGCCGAGCCCCGGCCGCCGAGCCCCGGCCGCCGAGCCCCGGCCGCCGAGCCCCGGCCGCCGAGCCCCGGCCGCCGAGCCCCGGCCGCCGAGCCCCGGCCGCCGAGCCCCGGCCGCCGAGCCCCGGCCGCCGAGCCCCGGCCGCCGAGCCCCGGCCGCCGAGCCCCGGCGGAGGTACGCGCCGAGCCTCGGTGCCTCCCGGAGCCGGGAGGAAGCGGAGCCGGGAGCCGGGAGCCGGGAGTCAATTGACGGGACTTATTTTATTTTAAATACTCTGTTTTTCAATAAAAATACTATTGAATGACTTGCAAATGAATGACTTGGAATCATATTAGGAACAATACATTTTTTTACCATGTTAATCTTTCTTATATTGACATCTACTTCTCCATATGAACCTAAAATTAACTGGATTTATTGTTTCGTCATTCTTGTTGAGATGGGTAAGGAGAATGCTGGATAAATTAGTCTGGAAAGACTATCCATTTTTAATAATAAGCAATAATAAGATAAGATAAAATAGTCCTTTATTACTCCCTCAACGGGGAAACTCACGTAGCAGAAGTACACACACACATACAGGGAAGGGGGTAAAACAGTAATATAAATAAGTAATACACATTAAAAAAAGAGTAATAATAATAATAATAATGTTGTGGTTTTCTTTAGCTTCCTTCTAGGCACCCAGAGTTCTATTTCGTCCCTACTGACCGCCAGGCGGTGCTGTAAGCACTGGATATCTCCCCCTCGCGCATGCGCATGTCGAGTACAATACCAACAATGTCACGTCACCCGTGACCCCTGCATGACCCCCGGAAGGGTATATCTTCCGGCGTCAGCATGGGATCGGCTCCTTTTTTCTTCTCGCATCGCGCGTCTGAAGTACAGGACGGAAATAGGAGCTTTGTGAAGCTCCTTTTTTTCCTCCCTAAGAAACCCGCCGGCCTCTGTGCAGCTTCGTGCCGTAAGGTAGGAGTAACGATTTTTTTTTCGTCCTCCGAGGAGCTGTGGCCGACGCGGTATTGATGGTGTCGGGTGGCGGCGGCGTCTCCCCGCCCCGCCCCCCTGCCCAGCTGACAGAAGGTAAGCTGTCAAGCTGCGCCTGACACCTGATCACAATCTGCGCAGGGAGACAGCGTTTCGCTTGCTCTCCCCACTTATTAATGTGACGACATTATTTTTTCCTTGCAGATTATTTTTTTCTTTTGAAAAAAAAAAAAGGGAAAAAAAACAAAAAAAAGACGGAAAAGGATTATTTTTTTCTTTTGAAAAAACAATACGAACACCTTTTTTGGTCTTTCTTACAGCCGTGGTGAAGGCCACGCCCCTCTCCCACCGGCTCATTTGTGGTGACGGCAGCGTTTCGCTCCCTCTCCCACTTTATTAATGTGACATTATTTTTTCCTTGTAGATAATTTTTTTCTTTTGAAAAAAAAAGAGAAGACGGAAAAGGATTATTTTTTTCTTTTGAAAAAACAATACAAACACCTTTTTTGGTCTTGCTTACAGCCGTGGTGAAGGCCACGCCCCTCTCCCACCGGCTCATTTGTGGTGACGGCAGCGTTTCGCTCCCTCTCCCACTTTATTAATGTGACAACATTATTTTTTCCTTGCAGATTATTTTTTTCTTTTGAAAAAAAAAAAAAAGAAAAAGGAAAGAAACGAGAGAGGATTGTTCTCTTCTTTTTGAGTAAAGACGCCTATTTTTGCCTTTTCTCATAGCCGTGGTGACGGCAGCGTGGCCCTCCCCTCTCCCGCCTTCATATTGGTGGTGACGGCAGCGTGCTCGCTGTGGTGACGGCAGCGTTTCCGCTCCCCTCTCCCACTGACACCTACGTGGTGATGGCGGCTCGTCCGCTCCCTCTCCCACCGGCACATCCGTGGTGACGGCAGCGTGACCGCTCCCCTCTCCCACCGACACATTCGTGTGGACGGCAGCGTGACCGCTCCCACCGACACATTCGTGTGGACGGCAGCGTGTCCGCTCGTCTCTCCTACCAGCACATCCGTGGTGACGGCAGCGTGTCCGCTCCCTCTCCCACTGACACATCCGTGCTGACGGTAGCGTGGCCGCTCCCCTCTCCCACCGGCATATTGGTGGTGACGGCAGCGTGCTCGCTGTGGTGACGGCAGCGTTTCCGCTCCCCTCTCCCACTTACACATCCGTATTGGCGGTAGCGTGGCCCTCCCCTCTCCCGCCGGCACATTGGCGGTGATGGCAGCGTGCTCGCTGTGGTGACGGCAGCGTTTCTGCTCCCCTCTCCCACTGACACATCCGTGCTGACGGTAGCGTGACCGCTCCCCTCTCCCGCCAGCATATTGGTGGTGACGGCAGCGTGCTCGCTGTGGTGACGGCAGCGCTTCCGCTCCCCTCTCCCACCGACACCTACGCGGTGACTGCAGCGCGTCCGCTCCCCTCTCCCACCGGCACATCCGTGGTGACGGCAGCGTGACCGCTCCCACCGACACATTCGTGTGAACGGCAGCGTGTCCGCTCCTCTCTCCTGCCAGCACATCCGTGGCGACGGCAGCGTGTCCGCTCCCTCTCCCACCGGTCGCTGTGATGGAGCGTTCATGCCCAGGGTGCATGGCCGCCCTGGACCCTGCGGATGACCAGGACCTCTGCGTGTCGTGCCTCGGCCCTGAGCAGCGGGGCCGTTGGCCAGCCTCCCCTCATCTCAGCCGGGGTCTTCTCTGAAGCGATCGGCAAAGAGAGTGGTGGGGGCCCCCAAACGACGGCGGATGACGAGCCAGCTCTCCTCGAAGGTAGATCGCTTGGCTGCCGACATGGAGCAGATGAAGGCGCCCCTCCTCAATCTGCAACCTGGTACTGGCCAGGTGGAACCTGCCATGCCAGAGTTTGCTCTGGGGTCGCCACCGCCGCTGCCGGAGGACGCCATCTCCATTGCAGCCTCGGCGAGCCACTTCAACGTGTCATCAGGGGACCCGGCCTCACAGCGCTCGGGGTTCTCCTCGCACTCATCTGCCCAGAGCTCTCGGGAGGGGACGGTTTGTTCCTCCGTGCAGAGCATTATCCGCACTGCCCTGGCACACTTGCAGCCGAATGCACCGCGTGCGGAGGTGGCCTCTAGTGCCTTCCACAGGCGCAATCCTTCTCCGGTGGAATTCACATTCCGTCTTCGTCAGATTTTTTTGAGGGAGCTGCACTCATGCTGGAGAGATGTCACAGCCGGCTGATGACCGTGCTCTGACGGCGATGGAGGACACTGCTGTGGCTGGTCTCCACCACATGCCCCCCCCCCCCCCCATCGAGCCCTCCATTGCAGCACTGATAGTGGCTCCTGATGAGGCTCTGAAGCCAGATCCCAAGTGCCCCTCTACCCAGAGTAGGGTTACTGATGGGCATATTTGTAAGGCTTATGAAACAGCGGCACGCATCGGCCGGCTGGGGAACACCCTTTTTTCATCTGCTACTGGCTCTCTCCACCTCCCTGCAGGATGCACAGGTGGATGATTCCACACAGGACATGTGTGACATATCCCTACAGGCTTTTTGCCTCCCAAACGAGGGAACTGGGGCGGCTGATGTCCACCCTGGTGCACACGCGCCGTCATGTCTGACTGGCGCAGTCACCCCTGACGGAGACTGCTCGTAGGGTTCTTCGTCAGGCACCGGCAGAACCGGGGGAGCTGTTTGAGGCAACTGCCCTGGAAGCTCTGAACCGCACCGCCCTGGCTGATGAGACCAGGCAGCGGCTGGTGTACCTTCACAGGGGTGCGGCCGCCTCCTGTACACCGGGAGGCCCTTCACCGGCCCCCGGGCCTCGCCCCCGGCCGCCTGCCCACGGCGGCCGGCGCGGCTTTCAGCGGTCTGTGAGTCAGCCTGCTGGTGACTTTCGCCCCCCTGTGCGCGGACCGTCCCACCAGCGTCGGGGCGTTGATCCCGACCGTCGCCCCCCCGGGACGTCCGGAGCCCGGGGGAGACGGCGCTAAGGCCACGGAGCCGGTCGTCAGCTACTTTTCCGGCAGCAGCTCGGTTACTGGGCTGCCTGCTCATTGGGGCCCGGGTGGTTTCCACCCTAGCCCGGGGGTACGTATTGCAGTTCCGACACCGGCCTCCTATCTCCGGCCGGGTTGAGATGACCATCGTCAGAGACCCGGCAAACATTCCGGCTCGGGCTCAGGTGTTGCCCGCCCTACTGGCCAAGAGCGCCATCATGCCGGTGGACCCCCCGCCGCGGCCTGGGGGTTCTACTTGAGCTACTTTCTCGTCAGCAAGAGAGACGACGGACGTCGTCCCATCTTGGACTTGAGGGACCTCGACGAATACATGAAGGTCCTGCCCTTCCGGAGGCTTGACCACAGCAGATGCTCTGCGTTGGTCAGGAGGAAGTGGTTTGCAACTGTGGACCTACAGGGAGCTTGTTTCACGTGCCGGTCGCGGCACGTCACCGGTGGTTCCGGGGGCTCGCCTACCGGGGCCACCGTTGTCGGTTCAGGGTGCTCCTGTGCGGGCTCTCCCTGTCACCGAGGATTTTTTTCACCAGGTGCGTGATGGCAACCCTTGCCCCTCTTATACCTTTGGGCCTGCTGTCGCTACGCCCCCTGCAATGTGGCTGGACAGCCTCGCCTGGATGCCAAGAGGCACGGGCGCAGGCTGGTCAGGGTTTCGCGGGTGTGTGTCTATACCCTTGCACCCTGGAGAGGCGGGACATTCCGGCTGAGGGGTGTGCCCTTAGGCGCTTTCCCCTCCCTGCCGGGAGGCTGTCATCAGTAGTCCTCCCGGGTCCGCACGCGCTACATCAACGTGCTGGAGCTCTGGGCTCTGCACTTCACACTAACATTTTTTGCAACTCCTGTGGGGGAGGCACGTGCCGGGTCGGTCGGACAGTGTGTCCACTGTTCCTTGATCGGCCACCCGAGGGGGCCCCGACTCTGCACAGCTGCTGCAGGTGTCCCGGGGCCTCCTAGCGTGGACAGCTCCTCGCCTGCCCGGCCTTCGGGCGATGTTCCTGCCTGGAGACAGGAACCAGGTGACGGACTTCCTCTCCCGGCGCAAGCCGCCTTTGCAGAGGGTCCTCCAGAGGGCTCACGGGCTCCTCTTGGTGGCCCCCTTCCGACCGGGGAAACATAGTTTCCACTGCTGCGGAGGCTCTGCTGCGACACAACATGACGCCCCCCGGAGGGACCGTCTTTTCCAGCCGGGGATTCAGGTTTTGCACCCCGACCCCGTCGTTTTTGGCTCTGAGTCTGGCCGCTGCGGCGCCCGACCCATTGTTGTCAAGCTGTCCTGAACCTGTCAGGGCTGGCATCTCGAATGCCCATGTGCCTCCCATCCGCCTCTGGTATGAGTGCGAGTGGGGGAGATTCTCTGCCTGGTGTGCAGACGGGGCAGAGGACCCTGTTCTTTGCCCCGTGGCCACGATCCTGGGGTTCCTTTCGGTCCCTCCTGGATGGTTGCCGTGCTCAGTCCACTTTAAGGGTGTATGTGGCGGTCATTTCATCGCAACATGCCCTGGTTGAGAATGCCACCGTGGGGTGCCACCGGCTGGTTTCTCTTTCTCAGGGGGGCTCTGAGGCTGCCCCCCCCGAGGAGCCCAAAGGCCCCAGTTTTCGATTCCATTCGATTTTTATATAGCGTCTAATACAACAGATGTTGTCTCTAGACGCTTTCCAGAGAACCTGAACATAAACATGAATATAAACCCCCGAGCAGTGTGGGACCTGCCCATGGTGCTAGGTGCCCTCTCTTCTCCACCCTTTTGGGCCCTTGGCCCGGGTGGGCCTGAAGTGGCTCTCTACGGAGATAGCTTTTCTCCTCGCCATGACATCGGCGAGTCGGTGAGTTACATGCCCTGTCAGTCAGCTCAGGGGCTATGTTGTGGCCGAACGTGGCGTTCCTGCCCTAGGTCCTGCAGAGAGTGGGCCGAGCCCTTTGTGCCCCGTACGGGCCCTTGCTGCTTATGCTACCGCGCCTGTGCGACGGTCGGAGCAGCTTGTTCTCTGCCATGGTGGCCCCAACAGGGGGCGTGCTGTTTCTGGACAGCGCCGTCCCACTGGGTGGTGGACACCGTCGAGCGCGCCCACAGGGCCAGTGGCCGCCCCTTACCAGTGGGGGTGAGGTGCCACTCGGCCAGAAGCGTCGCAGCTTCTTGGCTGCCCTGCAGGGGGTGCCTCTGGAGGACATCTGCACCGCGACTTCGTGGACGTCGCCAGACACGTTCTCCAGGTCTTACCGGATCAATGTCGCCACTCCCCAACCATTGGGCGTGGTTCTACTCCCGGGTCCTTCTGCCCCTGATCAGTGAGGTATGTGACCGGGATTCTATGTGACATTGTTGGTATTCGTCATCCAGTGCTTACAGCACCGCCTGGCGGTCAGTAGGGACGAAATAGAACGAAAGTTACGCCTGTAACTACGGTTCTATGAGTCCCGGATGACCGCCAGGCCTGCCGGTCACTCCGAATCCTCGTGCTCTCGCGAGAAGATTCTAGGAGCCGATCCCATGCTGACGCCGGAAGATATACCCTTCCGGGGGTCATGCAGGGGTCACGGGTGACGTGACATTGTTGGTATTGTACTCGACATGCGCATGCGCGAGGGGGAGATATCCAGTGCTTACAGCACCGCCTGGCGGTCATCCGGGACTCATAGAACCGTAGTTACAGGCGTAACTTTCGCTTTACAGAGATCATTATTCATTCACACACATCCTCCCCGGTGGTAGCTCCGTCTGTAGCCGCAGCTGCCCTGCAGACTGACGGGAGCGTGGCTGCCATATCGCGCCAAACGGCCCCTCTGACCACCACCAAACATTCATACACATTCAAATACATTCACACGATGTTATAATCTCCTACATCATCCAATATTGTCCTGTAAAAGTGTTCGTTTTTCTAATCTGCTACCGCTGCTGCTGCTACTACTTCTGCTACTTAATATAAGTAGCTTTTCCAACTGTTGCTCTGCTTACTGCCCCCTATCGGTCACCATCGGTATGACAGGCTCTACTCGGGTGGTACGCGAGGTACGCAGTGGAGCATGAACAGACACGTTCGCAGGGTACGCAGGATACGCAGCCACCTGCGTAGAGTATATTCCCGCCTTTAGTTGTGGGCGTGGTTTCACGAATCGTAGGCCAACCTCTGTAAATTAGAACGGCTCGTAGATCCACATCACACTGGACAGATCATCCGGGCGGCTGTACAGACACTGCAGAATTTGGTTGCTTTCCTCCTTCTCTGAGTTGGCAGGCTGAGGGGAGACCACTTTATATATGTTAAAGCAAGAGAAAATGTGTTTTTCATAATGGTCCCCTTTAATTCGTAGCAGCATTACAATAAAGTCAGGAACTGTGTCTTTAAAGATGAGAGCCTTGTTTTAAGCAGAGGTGTCAAAAGTATTCACATTCATTACTCAGGTAGAAGTATATATACTAGAGTTTAAAAATACTCCTGTAGATGTTGAAGTATCAACTCAAGTTTTTTACTCAAGTAAAAGTATAAAAGTACTGGTTTCAAAACTACTTAAAGTATAAAAGTAAAAGTAATGTAAGGGGAAAAAAGCCATTAAGGACAAAAGCCATTGAAAATGAATGCATCTTAGTATAATGCAAATATATTAAAGAACCATATATGTGTACTATTGAGCATTAATATGTGTTTCAGAGAGCAGACGCGTACAAACCAATAGGGTGTCGGAATGGTATTATGTTTATACTTGTCATCCAACCACAACCAAATTCACTCTACCGGTATCCAGATGGCGCAATTTAACTGGATAGTTTTTTCTTTAAAGGCCGAAATGAAATAGAGTAACGAGGCTGTTTTTAAAATGTAAGAATTAAAAAGTACATATAATTGCATGAAAATGTAAGGAGTAAAAGTAAAAAGTCGTCTGAAAAATAATTACTCCAGTGAAGTATAGATAACCAAAATTTCTACTTAAGTAAGGTAACGAAGTATTTGTACTTCGTTACTTGACACCTCTTGTTTTAAGTCAAACTGCTCAGGGTTTGCAATCACCTGGATGATGAAAACGGTAGAACTTTCCTATGTCAGAAAGGGTGTTTTTCAATGACGTCATGTGTTTTGATTCTTTACCAGGTCTCCAAGTTTTCCTTTGATCCAAGACACCGTTTTAAAAGGGAAGCTGAGCGTCCCTGAGCTGAGAGTCACGCGCCTGATGAACCGCTCAATCTCATGCACCATGAAGAACCCTAAAGGAGAACTGTTCAGCTACCCACCGAACAGCCAGGTCAGAGCCACACGGGAACACTCAGCACCCACATATCACGTTTGCACCGACCACATTCCCCTCTGCTCCTACTTATCTGCTCAAGGTCCCATATTATGCTAGTTTGATCCCTATTCATATAGATCAAGCACTACAATTGAGTTGGTTTACTCTGACTCAGAAACTCTGGGTCTGTTAGATCCTGCGGTCTAATCTTGGATTTTCTCTGTGTGCTCTGTGAGAATGGTGTTTGGGTTCCCGGGTTCCTCCGCCCTCCCTCCCTCTGCTGTCATCGATTAACCTCCTAAACCAGGGGTCGGCAACCCAAAATGTTGAAAGAGCCATATTGGACCAAAAACACAAAAAACAAATATGTCTGGAGTCGCAAAAAATGAAAAGTCTTGTATACTGTAAGCCTTAGAATGAAGACACATGCTGCATGTTTCTATATTAGTGGGGGAAGATTTTTTTTTTTTATTATGTATTTCGAGAAAAAAGTCGAAATGTCGAGAAAAAAGTACAAATGTTGAGAAAAAAGTCAAAATTTCGAGAAAAAATTCTAAATGTTGAGAAAAAAATCGAAATGTTGAGAAAAAAGTAGAAATGTCAAGATTAATGTTGAAGTACAATCTTGAGAAACAAGTCGAAATGTTGAGAAAAAAGTCAAACATTTCGAGAAAAAAGTCGAAATATTGAGAAAAAAAGTCGAAATGTCAAGGAAATAGTCAAAATTTCATGAAAAATTCTAAATGTTGAAAAAAACATCGAAATGTTGAGAAAAAAGTCGAAATGTCAAGATTAAAAAGGAAAGGAAAAAGGAAGAAAAAGAGGAAAAAAGAAAAAAAGGAAAAAAAGAAGAAAAAAAAGAAAAAAGGAAAAAAGAGAAAAAAGAAGAAAGGAAAAAAAAAAGGTCAAACATTTTTGAAAAAGCTCCAGGAGCCATTAGGGAGGCGCTAAAGAGCCGCATGCGGCTCTGGAGCCGCGGGTTGCCGACTCCTGTCCTAAACCAATCAAAACGTTACTGTCGTTCACGCCACAGCGATGGAAACGGTTTCAAAACATTTATTTGCTGCTTAATCAATTTTTCCCTCCTAAAATGACAGCTAGACAGCCTGAAAACGGAGTACATTACAATTTTAAGTCCATTTTTCACCTTTTAAAGTCTGTAAAAACATAATATGGGACCTTTAGTGTATCTGAGGTATAAGTCAGTGTCTGGCACCTCTGAGCTTTGTAACCTCACAGTTTTTACACCTGCTTTATTACGACAGTATGCTGGTATAGGAGCTCATAATGCTGTGTGTGTGTGTTGCGTGTGCTGTAATTCACTCTGACCCTTCTCTTAGTCACCCGCTCCTTGCACTGCTACCACTTTCGTCTTCCCCCCATCCTTACCGAAACATGGCTCGTGCGCCCTTTCCCATAATGCTTTGTCTTCACTTGACTCATCAGACTGTGGCTGTCCCGGCGGCCAGGGCCCCAGCGCAGATTACCACGAGGCAGCTGATTGAATTGTTTTTCTCATCCCAGGCGGGCGGCCACTGCAAGAACATCCCTACCTTGGAGTACGGCTTCTTAGTGCAGGTTAGAGCTCAAGGAGACACCAATCCACTCACAAGGTCATTTGTGCTCATTGTTCTGGTCTCTGTGCTTAAGGGGGAACGTCCGTGGAGCATTTATAGCAGGGATATTCAATTGGTGCATGCGGCCCGCCAGGAACTTTTATGAAAAAAAAAAAAAAAGGGGGTGTTTGATTAAATTTTTTTTTTTTTTTTGTGTCATAAGGAGCTTATGGTTAATATTTTGGTTGCTTATTTATAACATAAAACTGGCTACTATGGACTGAAATGCTTGTGCTCAATGCGTAATATAATATTCAAATAAGGAAATCTTGGTGGAAAGTGGTGCTTTGTCATTATGGCATGTTTTATTAAAAGTAGGTATCAATTTCATTAAGTTTGCACAATGCATGATTTTAAATTGAACTTGCATTTAAAATAATATTTCTTTATCTGAATATTATATTTAACATTCACAATTACTAAATCTGGAGACAATTAATACATAATTCATATGTAAACTAGATATATTCAAATGTATAATACAAATGTATTATATATACATAAGTCTTCGTCTTTGAGTGCAAAATACATTTTGAAAACCCCCAAATTTTCAAATTATGCGGCCCTCTCCATACAGTCCTTTTGCAGATGTGGCCCCCGGCCGAATCTAGTTGAATACCCCTGATTTATAGAGTAATAAACCATCCTGTGGTTTTACAGGACTGTGTAAATAGTAAGAGGATAGTATATTTAGTGGTGCGTTATTGATAAATGTCTCCTTTTGGATTTGTGAGGAGCAGTTAGGGTTTACCATCCGTCTGTTTTATATGAACACGAGTACACATGGGGCGGCTGCCGACTGTGCCCACGGTATATCCTTAATTTTCACCTCCATAGAAGATTCAATCATTTCAAACTCCAGTGACGAATTGTTAAGCTGCATCGAATCTGCCAAAGGAGTCGGTGTTCCTGTAAGAGCAGTGCTGGAGGTGGGAGATACAACTGGGAACCCCACTGTGCTTTTCTCCCGGCAGATAATGAAGTACTCGGAACAGAGGATTCCCACGCTTAACGAGTACTGCGTGGTCTGCGACGAACAGCACGTCTTTCAGAATGGATCCATGCTGAAGGTATCAGGACAAAAAAAACAAAAAACTGATTAATACAACTTTTAATTACTAAGGTGAAAGAAAAAAAAACATTATGTCTGAAGTAGGGATGGGCGGTATGGACTAAAACATTTATCACAATAATTTCTGGCATTTATCCCAATAATGATAAAAATGACGATAAAAAAAATACCAATTCAACTCCATCTTTTTAACTATTAATCTATCTCGCTCTCAGATCCGCCATGTTTGTTACACAAAAACATCATCAACAGGAATTTTTCTTTCTTTCTTTCTTTCTTTCTTTCTTTCTTTCTTTCTTTCTTTCTTTCTTTCTTTCTTTCTTTCTTTCTTTCTTTCTTTCTTTCTTTCCTTCCTTCTTTTCTCCCTTCCTTCCTCCTTTCCTTGTTTTCTCCCTTCCTTCTCCCCTTTCTTTCCTTCCTTCCTTCCTTCCTTCCTTCCTTCCTTCCTTCCTTCCTTCCTTCCTTCCTTCCTTCCTTCCTTCCTTCCTTCCTTCCTTCCTTCCTTCCTTCCTTCCTTCCTTCCAAAAATCAGCTTTACACAAAAACATAATCAACGGGAATTTATCGTTTTTACCGCGAGATGACGAATTCTTATCGTGAGGAATTTTTTTGACGGTTTATCGTGAACGGTAAAATATCGCCCATTCCTATTCTGAAGCCTCTTTATGGGAGGAATTTTCTTTTAGAAATATGATCCTGTTAATAGATTTAGAAGTACTGGACTGAGAGTGAGAGAGGAGTGTGTGAATCTTTTTTATTTTATGGCGTTACACGCCGTGGGGCTGCGCTTTCATCCTGCCTTCCCTGCTGTGTGTGTCCGTGCAGCCTGCTGTGTGCACCAGGGAGCTGTGTGTGTTCTCCTTCTACACTCTGGGTGTGATGTCCGGAGCTGCGGAGGAAGTGGCCACCGGAGCGGAGGTGAAAACCGTCCCAGAGGACACAGCAGTCTAGATCAGTGGTCCTCAACCTTTTTTCAGTGATGTACCCCCTGTGAAATATTTTTTCAGACAAGTACCCCCTAACCAGCGCAAAGCACTTTTGGTTGTAAAAAAAAAAAGACCTAAAACAGAGCACTGTGCCATCAGTAACTGATTTATTATAAAAATATTGCCTCTTATGCTTCAACCACGACTCCATCGTTGGTCCAAGTGATTGACAGGTGAAGCCAGGTGGCCTTTGACAGGTTAGGTGGAACCATCATGATGTGGGGGATAGTCTGCAGTTTTAGGATAATAAGTTGAATAGTCTACTCCTGAAGATAAAATTAATTTTATGAATTTAGACTTATATTTTCCTCAATTATTTATGAAATATTTATTTTTAAAGGATTTTTGCATGGATGCTACTTTTTAAATATACCGTATTTTCTGGACTATAAGCCGCACCTGTATATAAGCCGCATCCGCTCTATTTAAAAAAAAAAAGATATGCAAGCCGCAAATATTTATGTTGTTAGATTAGATATTTACTACATGTACAGAACCATTTTGAACTGTAAAGGATGTACATGTTTGTACCTAAATAGATCCTTTCCTAACAGTGTCTTTTAACACAGCAGCAACTTTGCTGATTAAAACAGGACAGAACCAAGAGAAAATAACCAGTATTTATTTATCTATATATCTGTTTGAAATCTGCTTCTACCTACTTCTATCTGCTAAAGAAGAAGTAGCGTATTCTTCTTTGCATTTATTTTGTCTTAGTTTTTATTCTAATTCCGGTTAGAGCGCCCGAGCGGTGGAAGAAAAATCCACAGAATAGCCGCACCTTTGTATAAGCCGCATGGTTCAAAACCTATGAAAAAAGTAGCGGCTTATAGTCCAGAAAATACGGTATGTATATTTAGGGCTGGGCGATTTTGGACAAAAATAAAATCCCGATTTTTTTTTCTCTGAAAACCCGATTTTCGATTTAGATTTTTTTGGTAAAACTACAAAACACAATGAATAAATTGTTTCAAATATTTTATCTTTACTTTTAAAGAAAAATAGCAAACAAATTTCCCTATTGGGAATGAAGTGCAATTGAAAGATACTGTAAATCCTCCTTGAGTTTAGTAAAGTGACAACATTTACAATTTTCTTGACCAAACAAAGATGACTAGACGAGCTCTGTCTGTAATGCAACCAGCTGCAAAAAAGTAAAATCGATTTTCCGATTTTCCTTTTTTTAACATCGTCTTGATTAATAAATCCAATTTAGATTTAAAATCGATTAATCGCACAGCCCTATGTATATTTTAAAATCTCACCCCCCCTGTAGTGCCTTCACGTACCCCTAGGGGTACGCGTACCCCCATTTGAGAACCACTGGTCTAGGAGATAAATGTTCTTTTTTATTTCTAACATCAAAGTAGGAAAACATATTCAAACAGCATCTTGTAAAATAATCATCCTCGTGTTTTCTCGTTCGGTGTTATTGAAACAGACCCAGGTTCTAGTGTTTCAGCTATGGATCAAACGTAAGTTTAACACCTGTCTCTTGCAGGTGGTGGACCTGCTTGTAGCGATGTGCAGAGCTGCTCTGGAGTCTCCCCGTAAGAGCATCATCTTTGAGCCCTACCCATCAGTCGTTGACCCCAATGACCCCAAGACTCTCGCGTTCAACCCGAAGGTCAGCATCCTCCCTGCTGGACTCTTTATTACCTGCTAAATAAACACTCACATTTCCTTCCAAATGTTTTATTGATGAAAAAAGAAAAACCCACATTCCCTGTTTTATTAGAACAGCTGTTGTTGTCAGAGCAGAGAAGATAAAAATACACATTTAAAATAGTGCTGGGCGGTATACCGGTTCATACCGAATACCGGTGTTTATTTTTCTTATATGAATTTTTCATATACCGTAATACCGGTGAGTATGTACAGTAGCTACACAACGTTGGGAACGCGGCGCGGCGGAACGTAGCGCCGCTGGACACTGTTTGTGAGGGGACTGTTTAGCAGTAGTGATGCACCGATTGTTCGGTAACCGAAATTGTTTGGCCGAAAATGGCAAAAAAACACTTTCGGTGCTCGGTGGAATAAGTGGGAAAAAAAAACGAATAATTAATAACGGCGTTGTAATATAAGGAAATGGACTGGCCGCTCCCGTACCGGTTGCGCACCACAAACATAAATCGTTGGCCAACCAAAAAGTAACCACATAAGAATTTTACCTAATATTCACCAGGGGGTGGAACCAAAACAACATAATGCTGGGAAATTAAAAAATGTTCAGTTTTTTTTTTGTTCAATAAATATTTTCTACTTTGTAATTTTGTAAAAGATTTTTTTCTTTGAAAAGCATGCCTAAATCAAATTTATTTGATTTATGCATCCTCATGAAAGTAAAGTAGGCCATTCTAAGCCAATTTACTGCAGCAATTCCTTTCCAAATCATTAGAAAATGTGGTTAACACCCAGTTGTGCATGAAAAAAAAATATACCGTGATATACCGTGAAACCGATATAATTTTGAAAAATACCGTGATATAAATTTTTGGTCATACCACCCAGCACTAATTTAAAATTATATTTCCAGTCATGGATGTTTAAATAAATGATGGCAAACCATGATTTCCTGAAATGTTTTCAGAGTCCTTTATGTCGTTTTTTTCTCTCTCACTGCGTTAAATGGATGTTTGGATGAACTGTTGCATGCAGAAGAAGAATTATGAACGGCTGCAGAAGGCGCTGGATAGCGTCATGTCCATCCGCGAAATGACACAGGTACGTGGGATAATCTGTCTTAAGAGCAGACTGATCACATGGTGTTGAGTGGGCTGTGGGTTTGAGCGTCATGGGTTTGGTTTCGTTCATCACAATGACACTTTTGCATGTTGAACCGAATCTTCACCAGTAAACCATGAATGTCAACACTATTTTGTATTATTTGTATTATGGACAACACTAGTCTCTATTTAAACACATCCTCATTTGATTTGGGGAAGAAAAAATCTGAGAACATCAGACTCTTGTGTGTCTTTTGCCAGGGTTCATACCTGGAGATAAAGAAACAGATGGACAAGCTGGACCCTTTGGCCCATCCCCTGCTACAGTGGTGAGTGGAAAGATTCTCATTTCAGACTGGATTTACTCTGCCTTGCGCCTCAACACAGTTTTATCAGTAGAGACGTTGTTCAAGAATACAGTATTTAAAGGGGACCTATTATGAAAAACACGTTTTCTCTTGCTTTAACATACAGGACTGTCTCAGAAAATTTGAATATTGTGATAAAGTCCTTTATTTTCTGTAATGCAAAAATGTCATACATTCTGGATTCATTACAAATCAACTGGAATATTGCAAGCCTTTTATTATTTTAATATTGCTGATTATGGCTTACAGTTTAAGATTCAGATTCCCAGAATATTCAAATTTTTTGAGATAGGATATTTGAGTTTTCTTAATCTGTAAGCCATGATCAGCAATATTAAAATAATAAAAGGCTTGCAATATTTCAGTTGATTTTTAATGAATCCAGAATGTACAGTATGACATTTTTGTTTCTGTAATTGCATTACAGAAAATCACAATATTCAAATTTTCTGAGACAGTCCTGTATATAAAGTGGTCTCCCCTCAGCCTGCCAACTCAGAGAAGGAGGAAAGCAACCAAATTCTGCAGTGTCTGTACAGACGCCCGGATGAGCCGTCCAGTGTGATGTGGCTTCTACGAGCCGTTCAGATTCTGCTCCTGTCGTGTAACGAAAATACGATATGCATAGGTTGGTCTCCGATGCGTGAAACCACGCCCACAACTAACTCCGGCCGGAGCTTCCGCCATTTTTTCGTAGCGGTGTATCGCGTCATTCAGGCAGCCAATCAGCACAGAGCCTCATTATCATAGCCCCGCCCACTCAGAATCCTGCATAGATAATGAGGTTAGAGAATGGGAAGATAAAGACATGGCTCAGAGGCTGAATTTATAATTTATTTAGCAAAAACAATCAAAAGCTTGTTTTTAAGACATTCAAGGCCTGTTTAAAATAGGTATTAGATGCCATAATAGGTCCCCTTTAAAGACTTTTTAGATTCACTGCCTTTTCCTGAGAAGACATGGCCGGTCAGAGAGGGCAAAAGCATGAATATGACCAGTGCATTCGCTGCTACGTTCTGTGCAGCTGCTTCAAGGCATGCTCTGGTTCAAGAAAAAATGATGCTGATACAATGTTTTTATGTCTATTTTTGTGTCCCTGCAGGATCATTTCCAGTAACAGGTCTCATATTGTCAAGTTGCCTCTCAGTAGGGTAGGAAAAGACAGCATTCCTTCACGTTTTCATAAACAAATGTGTTTTTGAATGACTACCTGACTCTCTCCGTCGCTCCCCACTGTGTCTCTCTCCGCATCGTAACAGCAATTGAAATTCATGCACACCTCCCACCAGTTCCTGTTGCTCAGCAGCCCCCCAGCCAAGGAAGCTCGTTTTCGCACTGCCAAGAAGCTTTACGGCAGCACCTTTGCCTTCCAGTGAGTAACACTTTCCATTAGTTGACATGCTCTCATATAACCACAACTCCAGGTTTCATAACTGAAAAAAAAACAACCAGGAAACTAAACAGTAGGGATCGGCGGTATGGACTAAAAAATGTATCACGATAATTTCTGGCATTTATCCCGATCTTTCTTTCTTTCTTTCTTTCTTTCTTTCTTTCTTTCTTTCTTTCTTTCTTTCTTTCTTTCTTTCTTTCTTTCTTTCTTTCTTTCTTTCTTTCTTTCTTTCTTTCTTTCTTTCTTTCTTTCTTTCTTTCTTTCTTTCTTTCTTTCTTTCTTTCTTTCTTTCTTTCTTTCAGGCTCATTTCTTTCTTTCTTTCTTTCTTTCTTTCTTTCTTTCTTTCTTTCTTTCTTTTCTTTCTTTCAGGCTCATTTCTTTCTTTCTTTCTTTCTTTCTTTCTTTCTTTCTTTCTTTCTTTCTTTCTTTCTTTCAGGCTCATTTCTTTCTTTCTTTCTTTCTTTCTTTCTTTCTTTCTTTTCTTTCTTTCTTTCAGGCTCATTTCTTTCTTTCTTTCTTTCTCTTTCTTTCTTTCTTTCTTTCTTTCTTTCTTTCAGGCTCATTTCTCTTTCTTTCTGGCTCATTTCCTTCCTTCCTTCCTTCCTTCCTTCCTTCCTTCCTTCCTTCCTTCCTTCCTTCCTTCCTTCCTTCCTTCCTTCCTTCCTTCCTTCCTTCACATACATTGTTCGTGGATTTAATGCTGAACCATAAATCAGCTTTACACAAAAACGTCATCAACGGGAATTTATCGTTTTTACCGCGAGATGACAAATTCTTACCGTGGGGAATTTTTTACGGTAAAATATCGCCCATTCCTACTAAACAGACAATAAGCTTGGTGAACTTTTTAGGTAACGACTATTCTCAAACATCAAAAAGCACCAATCTTGCAATCTCGCTCATGAATTTAAGCAAATATAATTTAAAAATGGCTAAGAGGCATTCGTAATTAAGCAGCAGAGCCCCGTGTCAAACACGAGCACGGCTCAGTGTAGCACCTGGTGATGCTTTTGTTCCTGAAGAAACCGCGCTGGCAGATTTTACTGGAATGATTAGAAGGACGAGCACAGACCAGTGGCCATTCTCTTGGACGGAGAAAGCACGTCTCTCCGCCAGCACGCGGAGCCAATGATACTTGTGAGATAGAGATTTGTACTGTAGCAGATGGGGCTCTGCTGAATATTTTAGATACACATGACCCATCTGGGCACTGGCAGGGTACAAGTAAGCACGGGCATTTCTTTCTGCCAGTCTCTCGCTCCCTCTTTCTGCTGGTTAATGCTTCAGATTTGAGAATGCTCATCTGAACATGCCAAGCATTTAATTGAGACCGGATTCCATCAACTTATATTACCAGCGACAGAAATATAGAAAACATAAACCTGTTCAGATTATTTACTTTCAGTGTGTGACGAGTAAAATTAATAGAGTTTGCTATGTGTGTCTACTTGAGAGGAGAATGCTGTCAGAAATTGTTAAAAAATAATGTCACAATTGTCTCTGCTGTGTTTTATTAGAGACAGTCTGAAAAGCCAACACTGGGAAACTGTGGGCAATCATAGTGATCATTGAGCTTGGTATTTTAGTATTGGATTTTGATTTAATTTTAAGATTAAATGACATCAATTTGGAGGACAGAGATGATTTGACATTTAAATTTTCCTATAAAAGTGGTATAAACAGATAAGTGCAGTGGTTCTGTTGTTGTTGGCAGAATTGTATGACAAAGGCCTGTTACTCCTCTCTTCACAAATCTGAGTTGGAGATTTGAGAAAAAGCGACAAAGGGAAAACATAAAGCTGCAGGCAACATGTTCTTCTGATATTTCTTGCTAAATAATAATCCGGAAAGGTATGAAATACAGTTGAAAACTGCACTTGCTTCCTTCTGCTCTCCAGCGCGAGGGCTGATATGAGTGATTCACCGGCATGATTCAGGGAAAGTGACAGGCAGCAACTTTAAAACTGTATTTAAAATGTCACAATTCAATGGTTGCACCCTGAAGTCCAGGCTGTATATATTTACGCAGCACTTTGTTTTATCTTTTCTTCCTCATCTCTCTTTCTCTATATACCTGCTCTAGTGGTTCCCATATAGAGAACTGGCACTCTGTGCTGAGGAATGGACTAGTCAATGCCTCTTACACCAAACTACAGGTACGTAACCCTGGCAGGTGGTGGGAATTTGTGATGCATCCTCTCTTGGACCGTTAACCTGTTCTCCAACAAAGCAGGGTTGCTGTTCGGGCCGAATCAGTTTTCTTTTTTTGCAGTTAATTGGTACTAGCAGAGCCGTCTGGGAGATTTGCGAGGCCCTGTGCGAAATGGCCGGGGGGGGCCCTTCGCAAAATTTTTGGGTTTTTCGGGTCGGATCGGGTGTCTATATGCGCAATTTTAACTCTCAGATTAGCAAAATACTGGATACCTTCCCCTGCCTCATCATCATCTGGGCTTGTCTCGACGCGGGGCCCCACGGCTGCTTGAGACCCGGTCGGATCGTTGATTTTTGTAACAAATTTATCAAACGAGCCTTTCAGAAAGGCATTAAACTCTTCCATTTTCTTTAGTTTTTTTCTTTTTTCATCCCCTGATGGAAATTTCCTGATTCTGTCTCGTTCTCTCGACATTGTGTGACAGTTTGTTCCACACTCCACCCGTCTGGATCAGAGCAGCTTGTGTCTGCGCTTGGTCTGATCAGTTGTACTGAACAACAGACACGCGCATCATTGCACATATATTTATTGATATGCACAAACTAGTACACATTTAGGTCTGTAATGGAACGTGACTGTTGATATTTATAAAGGAAAAAAGGAAAAAAAAAATGGAAAAAAATAAAAAAACGGCCCATAGTGCGATGCCCCTTGGGGCATGAGGCCCCGTGCGGTCGCACGGTTCGCACACCCCTTGCGGCGGCCCTGGGTACTAGCTTCCCTTTCATCAGCTTTGCAAATACCAATATAGCAAGCCCCAGCAGCAGCAGCAGCAGCAGCAGCAGGTGTCATGTTCCTTCCTGCTGGAGCACATAGGGAGTAGGCTGTAGTGTCAGCTGGGATGTCAGGAGGTGGCCTGCAAACCTTGTTGGGGTTAACTGCCCAGAGTACTGAGCAGGTTAGGTCCCAAGCTGAAGGATGCAAAAGGAAAAGCTCTGTAATAGTGAGGAGTGCCTTTCAGGGGTGGATAATGGATTCTGTTGCATTTTAGTGACCCACATTATCCTTACAAACCTTGGACAACTAGTAGATTAGAGTTTGATAAACCAAATAGGAGGAATTAAGAACGTGAAGACATTTCCGCATCCATCTAGTGCAGGGGTCGGCAACCTGCGGCTCCAGAGCCGGCTCCTGTGGCTCCTGGAGCTTTTTAAATAATATTTGACCTTTTTTCCCTTTTTTCCCTTTTTTTCTTATTCTTTTTCTCTTTTTTCTTTTTCTTTCTTCTTTTTTTGTATTTTTTTCTTCTTTTTTCCCTTTTCTTTCTCTTTTTTCTTACTTTTTCCTTTTCATTTTTAATCTCGAAATTTCGACTTTTTTCTCAATATTTCGACTTTTGTCTCAAGATTGTACTTCAACATTAATCTTGACATTTCAACTGTCATTAAGTGCATAAAGTGCATAATGAAAAAAAAATCTTCCCCCAGTTATAACTAATATAGAAACATGCAGCATGTGTTGCCTTCATTCTAAGGCTTATACAAGACTTTTCGTTTTTTGCGTTTTTTTGTGTTTTTGGTCCAATATGGCTCTTTCAACATTTTGGGTTGCCGACCCCTGATCTAGTGTCTCGCTTTATGGTGGTCCGCCAAGATGGTGACTCAGAAATGTCTCATTTGCTTGGAGATACATGCATGTTCTTATAGATGAAACACAGTTATATCTGAAATCTGAAGACTCTTGTATCACGACTGCTCTGTTGTGTTGATGTGTCTCGTTGGTGTCGTCTATGTTAACCAACTTTTTGGAGCTTCCCTCGGTGTTTCACAGGAACAGAGGGACTGAGTCTTGTTCCATATCCAGACATCATACACATCCCACTGTTTATTGTTCCCATTTATTCCTTCTAGATGTGGCACAGCCTGAAATCATCCCCACTCGTGTACTACTAAACAATCCAATTGCTCCCTCGCATTTGCTTTTAGCTCTTTCTCTTCCTCCAAACTATGCATGTTACACCTGTGGCTCCAGTGTTTCCCTTTTTTGAGGCTGGTCTTGTGTGAAGACCCTTCATCATGCATCCCTTTTTATCTTTACCTTTACACTCTAAGGACAGTTGGGTTGAAAATGACCCCATTATTTGGTTTATTTCTTTCCCCAGTGCTGGATCAAATGTGGACTGACCCAGTCAGGCGTTGTTTTGACACAGCTCAGTTGGTTTATGGGCTTGAGCCAGCTTTTTGGGTTGGTTCTTCTAAACAAAAGAAAAAAAGTGGGCTCAAATTATAGTCAGTGCTACTTAAAAATGGGTTTAAATTAACAACCCAGAATACAGGTTATTAGACATGTAAAATGGGTCATAATTACAGGCTTAATTTCAGGCCTCTTATTATTAAATAATGTCACCATAGACCGGGGGTCGGCAACCCAAAATGTTGAAAGAGCCATATTGGACCAAAAACACAAAAAACTAATATGTCTGGAGCCGCAAAAAATGAAAAGTCTTGTATAAGCCTTAGAATGAAGGCAAATGGCGAATTGCGAAATGTCGAGAAAAAAGTCAAAATTTAGAGAAAAGAGTCGAAATGTCGAGATTAATGTTGAAGTACAATCTCGAGAAAAAAGTCAAAATGTTCAGAAAAAAGTTGAAATGTCAAGAAAAAAGTCAAAATTTTGAGAAAAAAGTCGAAATGTCGAGATTAAAAAGGAAAGGAAAAAGGAAGAAAAAAGGAGAAAATAAGAAAAAAAGAGAAAAAAAGGAAAAAAGAGAAAGAAAGAGAACAAAAGAGAAAAAAAGAAGAAAAAAAGGGAAAAAAAATGTCAAACATATTTGAAAAAGCTCCAGGAGCCACTAGCGCGGCGCTAAAGAGCCGCATGCGGCTCTAGAGCCGTGGGTTGCTGATCCCTGCCATAGACTGATTGGAAACAAACAACGAGTAAAAACTGAAGTTTTTAATCATAGCAAACTTATGTAAGCAAAAGCAGGCTTTGGAGTGAACAAACAGGTGGCTCCAAACGCTGAATTACCATCCAGACTAGCCAGAACAAGAACAAAAGAAGAAAAGAAAATCCACAGAGCTGGGTCTCTGAAAAAGGTAAAACTAAAATAGCTACAGAGGGTCCAAAAATAATTTTCTTGCAGCCAATATATCCACGTGGATGAAAAAAGCAGTGAGAGGCGGACTACAGAACAAGCAGGATCTGGAAATGGGGAGGGGAAAAAGCACAACATTAAAAATCAATGGAAACTGGTTAAAGAGAAAACAAAGAGGGGTGGTGAACAGGAGTGACGATATGATGCTGCAGACAGACAGACACACAGACAGACAGGGGAACACACACAAGAGACACAGGGGAGGAATAAACACAAGGAAAAAGAGTTGGAAGCACCTTTACCTTTTCTTGCCAGATCATGTAGAGGTCCAGGGAGGTCTGATGATGTCATCATCTGGTGAAAAGGGTGAAAAATGATGAGGCTTTTTTTTTAAGTCTCATCTTAGGCCCAAAGAGCTGGCGTAAAATCTTTAGTGTTTGTCAAACTAATCCAACATTTGACCCAACAGCAGGAAAACACAGCATTTTGTCGAGCATGTGCATGAATGTGAAGAGTCTTTCCTGGGCTCGATGCTCACTCGTCTCCGCCACACAGAAAACATTGTCTCACACACTTTCCTTTAATTTGACTACAGAAAATTTGGCGTGAATTTCACTGTGTGTGTGTGTGTGAGTACATCCATGTTTGAACATTAGACTTTCCAGTACAAACTGCTAAGTCACCCTTCCTTCCTTCCTTCCTGCTCTTTTACAAACCTAAGCTGCACGGGGCAGCGTATGGAAAGGGCATCTATCTGAGCCCCATCTCCAGCATATCTTTTGGATACTCAGGTAGGAACTGAGTGTGTTTATTACGTGGCCTGATTACCATCTGGGAACACCACATTTTCACACGTGTTATTCTGTCGTGGTGTTTGGTGCTGTGTGATCATTTTGAGTGCTTCCATATCATGTTCTATGTCTTTTGAGGACTGGTGTCAGTCGCTTTGCTGACTTTTTCTGTGTTTTCTTTCTTTGTTGTGTGTAAAATACATTATACATTTAATTTTTTTTTAATTTTATTTTGCCTTTATTTAACCAGGTCGGTCCCGTTGAGACACAATGACGTCTTTTTCAAGGGAAGCCTGGCCAAGACAGCAGCATAAAAGAAATTACAATTGCAGACACACAAGTCACACAACAAAAAATTGCAACAATTACAAGGCATAGAAATCACAACACACAGATAAAATACATTTCAAGGAGGAAGCAACAGGGCTAAGGCTCTGGATTCACATTAAAAACAGAAACAAGTACGATATGAAGCTGCTCCAATTTCTCTAACACAAGTTTTCAGAGCTCCAAGATTGATGAGCTCCTTTAGCTTTAGAGTTTTTTGCAGTGCATTCCAGGCAACAGGTGCAGCGTACTTAAAGCAGTGCTTACTGTTACTGTATGTATTACTGTTAAATGTATGTATATATTATATTATTTTATATTATATAATGTACTTTGTATACCTTGTAAACCGTATACCAAACATCTCACTGTATTTTATATCCACTGAAATACTAATTTAGCATTTTACGCTCTAATTTGGTGGTTGCTATAGGGACAGGTCAGGAGGGGGTCACTGAGGCTCTTCTTCAGCATTATCAAAGGTCAACTTGATGATGAATAAGTTTGATAGTCTTAAATCTGGGTTAGTTTTAAACTGTGGTAGCTTTTGCCATGAAATCAACTAAATTTGACCTTTTCTTTCTTCTTCTTTAAACACTCACACTGCTCTTTTAAAATGACACAAATCATCGGAACTAATGTGCACACTAAAGCGGACAGCGTTTTAACACTCTCTCGGTATTCTGAAAGGGCTGTACTCTCTGCATTTGCTTGCATTTTTAATGCTTGATCTTGAAATTCATTTGGCATTTGTGCTGTATTTTGTTCCATTTTGAAACAATACATTTTCACAGCGTCAGTGACAGTGAGGTAGTAGCACGACTTTGCCCTGACTGTGTCTTTTTTTTGGCGGCTGCGTGCTGCTTCCTGCAGGAATGGGGAAAGGACAGCACCGTATGCCCACCAAAGACGAACTAGTGCAGCGTTACAACCGCATGAACACCATACCGCAGGTGAGGGACACATTTCATCCTTCTTTGATACTGGACTTTCAAATTACAAAGCTATTCCAATGTCCGTTTTAAATATGTTCGGGAAGTATGAAACAGCTGTGCAGTACCCGCAGAGACCTTGTGCTAATAAAGTGGCAGAGATGCAGAAAGATTTGTAGAAAAATAAACATTTATTTCTAGATGAAGATTGTTGCTCCAAAGCAGAATATAATTGTGTTTTTTTGTGTTTTTTTTTACCACTTAAATAATTCACTGCAGCTTTGATCTGACTGTTGCATTTTGCCCAATTTCACAGTTTATAACTATCATTGTGATATTATCCTCTGGATAACTTAGTTGGATCTTGTTTTTTTTACCAAAACCTATAAATCACCTCCTCATCTTTTACAATAGAGCCGTCCAATACAATCGAGGTTTCTTCAAAGTCGGAACTTGAATTGCATCGCTCTTTGTGAAGGTAATAGCACTCCCGAAGGCACAATACATATTAGTCAGTATGTGACAGTAGTCTGTCCATCCATCCATCCATCCATCCATCCATCCATCCATCCATCCATCCATCCATCCATCCATCCATCCATACTTGTTCCAATAGCAGTAGTTGGTTAGCTTGCAATATTACATTTTTAACTCAAAAAGGATCCAGCATTAATTAAAAATATTAGACAATCAGTCATCATTATTATTTAATACTCATTTATTCATTTAACATTTTATGAATAAAAATATAAAAAAAGGATTGAAATGTGATTAAAATGTCTGCGTATTGATGTGCGATTATGCATGAAAAGTCATATCTATTATCATCAAATGATCATTGTGATCACAAAATGAGTTTAATCCCTCCAGCTGCTGCACGTTTCCTGATATTGTGGCAAAACTGGCAGCAGCACAAACCACAACCAGCAACAATAAAAGTAGTAAACCAAAATTAATCCATACTGCATTCTCTCTTTTCCTTCGACCAGTTATTACATCTAAGGATCTGCAGAAACATGGTAACATATGGGTGTGTCCGGTATCCGACCATGTCTGTACGCGCTTCTTTTTTGTGTAAGTATTCTCATCAATCTCACCACCTTGATGAATGTCGGCAAAGTGAATGCACAGTTCCCTTGTGAGTCAGCACAATAATGAGGCGGCAAATACTGCAGACATTATCGCGCTTAAAATGCATCTTCCCTCACACGCGTGGCTTATTTACGACCCGCGAAAGGTGCACACTCTGAAGGTGATTCAGTGAAAAATGATGAGACGCGCGACAGCTGCCCTTCATCAGTCATTCTGCTGATAGCAGAGTGGCACTACATTTCCACTAAATTTGATTTATTTATTTTTTTATTTCTTTTGCAGGTCAAAAACTTACTTGAGTACCAGAGTATCGTGTTCTGAGTTTGAAATGATGTTTTCTCAGATGCCCCTGCGATCAAACAGAATTCAAAGATAAATAAAACCGAGCTCTAACTGAACTTGAACTCTGAGTCTCTCAAGGCTGTTTTCAGCTTTAACAAGTAGATGATACCGTCAGACGAGAGAGCAAGATTTTGTGCTTCACCTCTAACACCTCTTGCTTTTATTCATAGACACCAGCATTAGGCAGAAGCTCGGCTGTTTTTGAAAACACTTTTTTTTTAATCAATATAAAGGTATTGATTTTAAGATGTGGTCAGAATAAACCTCATTTAATGTTGAAGTCAGTCCACAAATGCCATTGTGGAAGCATAAAAAGAGAAGAAATTAAAGGAGTGAGACAAGGAACGAGAATTTAATTTGCTTAATTACCATATTTTCTGGACTATAAGCCGCACCTGTATATAAGCCGCATCAGCTCTATTTAAAAAAAAACAATAAAAAAATGATATATAAGCCGCATCCGCTCTATTTAGAAAAAAAGATATGCAAGCCGCAGATATTTATGTTGTTAGATTAGATATTTACTACATGTACAGAAGGATTTTGAACTGTAAATGATGTACATGTTTGTACCTAAATAGATCCTTTCCTAACAGTGTCTTTTAACACGGCAGCAACTTTGCTGATTAAAACGGGACAGAACCAAGAGAAAATAACCAGTATTTATCTATTTATCTGTTTGAAATCTGCTTCTACTTCTATCTGCTAAAGAAGAAGTAGCGTATTCTTCTTTGCATTTATTTTGTCTTTATTCTAATTCCGGTTAGCACTTCCCCTAGCGGTGGAAGAAAAATCCACAGAATAGCCGCACCTTTGTATAAGCCGCATGGTTCAAAACATATGAAAAAAGTAGCGGCTTATAGTCCAGAAAATACAGTATAACATTTTATTTATCTTTGCAGGTATGAAGATGGCCAAGTAGGAGACGCCAACATCAATACCCAAGAGCCTAAGGTGCAGAAGGAGATAATGCGTGTGATTGGGACGCAGATCTACTCCAGCTAATGGACGTTCACCAGCAGGAGACACGCACACAGACAGACAGTTGAAGTGATCATCTGCATGAGCTGTCCTCAGACTCCACACCGAAGGACGAGGGAGCTCTTGACCCCATCACTTCCAATATGGTTTCGTTCCGGTCTTATCCGTTTCCACGTTCTCACCTGTTCCTCTTCTCTGAATCTCTCCCTGTTACACGTTCATTTGACCCTGGGTTCCGTTTAGGCTGGACAGAGTCGGCTTTTTCTCAGCTCTTGGCATTCACGGGATTTTCAGACTGCTAATGAAGAAAAAAAAAAGGAGTCATCGCATCCACTCTCTCTCTCTCTGTCTCTCTCTCGCACGCTCACTCATGCGTTGCCTAGGAGCTCTCCTTTTTGCTGTGTTTACTTTTACTGAGTCATTTGACAAATGATCGCCGTGTACTATTTCTCTTAATGAACATATAGTAAACCAATTATTCAAAATGATATCTGTTTGTGAAGGATAGGTTGCAGATTTATGCACACACACAGACACACACACACACACACACACACAGCCTTCTACTACTTTATTGTTCTTGCAAAGTCATCATCTCTCATCAGCTGAATCAATATTCTTTGATTAATGACAAGAATTAAGCCCTGTGACATGGTTACTGGAGGCATTACTCTCTGTGGATTTGTCCTTGTCTATTGACTGCAGAAAGGTGTGGATGGAGCTTAACCTACTTACGCTATAAGCACGTTCTTATTGATAACATTATTTAAAATCCCAGCGTATCATCATAATGATCGGTACTTGCAGGATGAAGACACTTTTGAATTATGGAGCAGTTTTAAAACCTGCAATCCCCAAATGTCCTGTGGGCTTTTTATTCCCCAGAAAACTCTGACTGGGCTAAAGCATAATGTTGCAGGTTACATAAGAATAAGGGTCGACAACTAAAGTTCTTTAAAGACCCATTTAGTGAATATGTAACCTTTATAAATGTTATGAAATTGAAGCCTGTAATGTTAAAGGGCTGGCATTACAGTGCAACTGATCCCACTGAGGAGTAACATGAAGCTTTTACACTATTGTTATACTTTTTAGCCTTCATTCTGCAATTATGATGAAAAAAATACATATATTTTTTGATTTTTCAGCTCTTTGAATGTTTTGTGTTTGCCCCGGTGTTGTATACTTATGGGACCTTGTTATAATGTTCTAACAAAACCGTTGTCATGAGACTGAGATGCCATGATGTGAGATATGTGAGATGCTTTCCAGAAGAAACCTGTCAAACTTGGGCTGCCGGGTTCACTAACAGCACTATGAACACACACTCACACACACTCACACACACATATATGTAGGTGAAATATCACAAATGACTACCCTCCCACTCAACAATATAAACAAGACGAAACTATTGGATTATATTCAGTGTCATCATCATGTGCCATCACATGAATAATTTATTTCAAAAAGAGCCTCTTTATGTGTGAACTACGCAGGCAACTGTTTTCACAAAACAATCTCCACTGTACAGGAAATTGTGGACAGTTTTTCTATTTACAGGCATTATCCAGCCCGGATGAGCTCACCTCCCTCTCGCCCCTAATGTAACTGACTGGGCATCACTGAGGTGCAGTAATATGCAACGCTCTTGCTTCACCTCCGAGACTCACAACCTTGTATAGCTAATCATGTTATCAGTTATTCATGTACTGTTTGTTTGTATGTATGTATGTGTGTGTGGCTTTGAATTTCCTTGACATTATAATAGACATTGCACCTATACAACCTTTTGCTGAAAGTGGAGATATTGACTTGTCCTTGGATCTAAACTGACAAGACGGCCATGTGTGTATGTCGGTTATACAACTGGCTCTCACAGTCTCGTGGAAATGGACTTCGGAGTACGGAGTGGGCAGTGAGACACCGAGGCACTGAGAAGAAATCTTAATTGTAAAACAAAGTCATTGGAGACCTTTGTTGAGATGTATTACCAAGAAAGAGATGGACACAAAATAGATGTGCCAGTGACCCATACCGTTGCTGGACTCTGCTAATGGCTGGATGTCTGTTCCTGCAAAGAGGTTTGAGCTGTGACTCTTTGAGGATCCATTCTCTCCCTGTCTGTCTCTGCCTGAGTGATGTCTTCAGAGAGGATGTTGACGACAATGATGGTGATTACGATGACAATGAATGGCGGCGATGCGAGAGAAAAAAAAAGAATAAAGGCCTGATTTTGCACAGTTTTACAAACAGCCTTCTTTTCTTTGACATCTCTGGGGAAAATTGTGTGAATAGACAAGGACGTGTTTTTCTTTCTTGTTTTTTAAACTGCAGAGGTGTTATGTTTTGTTTTAGCCAGAAGGGGGCACTATAACTCCACTAATATCCAAACAACCCACCTTAGCTCTGGGTTCTTTGTTCTACTTGAAACATTATCTGGAGAACAAACTCAACTTTTTTTTAATGTTTTATTCACATCACTCACATAAACAATTATGTTTGGTGTAATCAGGGTTTCTTAGGTTCATATTATGACGTCAAACAAATGTTTTCAATCACTACTTCTATTCCTAGCCATTACGTCTGTATTTGTGTAAAGTGCATCATGATTGGTGCGTTTTGTGTCATTGAGTGTTCCTCTAATTTAAGTATTTAAATATATGCAACAATACACTATGTTAATGCCGTCCTATAAGAAGAAAAGCTTACAAAACATATCAATAATGAGGCCACATGTGTTAGTACACATTGGGTCACTCTCAGGTACAGTACCCCAACAAATACAATAAAAAAGTACTGCTTTCTGATGTATGTTACTCATCCACAGAGAGTGCAGGATGACAAATTGAAAGAATTTACAAAATTCATCAAAGATGAGCCTGTGTATCCTACTCAGCTTAATGTAAAGATGAAAAAATTGCTTAATTTAATGCATAATCATTCAGCCAATCAGACTCTTATTCAACAGTATGTGTCCGAAATAATTAATCTGATACAAAGATGACAGTAGCTTGGCTCTAGATATGTCATCCATCTACTTTCTAACTGCAGTGTCAAAATGTTATTGAGAAATGTTATTAATACAAAAAATGAAAACTTATATAACCGGTATCACAAGTTACATATACCACCAGTTGTGCGTAGCTTGTGCACCTGTCAGTGCTATTCTCATTAAAATAACAATAATAACAAAGATAAAGTTAATAGTTCAAAGTGGTTTACCTGTCAAATGTCATTGATTGAGATCATGAGCAAGTTGCTCATGCAGGAGATTCCAGTGCACATGTGGCTTACGCACAGCTTTACTACGACTATATATTTTTTTGATATCGCAAATTCATTCAGATTGTATTGATTTCTTTTGTTCTCGTCTCTGCTCTGTGGAATATTTCGGCTTTCACCTCAAAAGAGAGGCCGCCGCTAATAGCTGTTGACCAGCCAAAAGCGCTCTCCGTTTCTCCTGCTCTCCCTGACCACAGAGAGCTCTCCTCTTTCAAACCTCCGCAGTAGTCTGGTATGATGGCTGTTTTGGCACAGGAGACCCCTGTATGTGTTCGACAAGTGCTGGGTGGGTAGAGAATGGGCTTAATCATCGGGAAGCTGAACCACTCGTGGACCCTTGAGAGGCACTTTGTGTGTATTTGTGGCCACGGTAATTGGGCGCCTCCTTGTTGTAAGCTGACCCATTTGACAGGGCCTGTGGCTGGGCCTTTGTACTGATATCTGTATATATGCGTGTGACTAGTAGATGATGTGTACGGGTCACGAATTACTATGATCTCTGAAACCTGGCTCTCATGTTGGACATGGTCCCTTGGTTTGGCTTTGTCCCCCATTACCAAAGCCAGCTGGCTGGTGGCACGGTGCCTCTTCACGCGTAGTTCCACGTCTGGCCACCGAGGGGAGCTCTGGTGTTATTCTGCTCTGCCTTTGTTTCGGGCACCTTTCTTTGCATACTTAATATACACACTGGAAAAGACACAAAAGAGACATTAGCACACACATGCAGGCACACACATGTTTGCAGGTAAACACACACCCACACACACACACACACACACACACACACACTACGCCGTGGTTGTTTGGTCCAATAAAAGACTAGTGACGGGAGGGCACAGGGTCACTGAGGGTGTCTGGCTCTCAGCGGAAGCGGTTGCTCCCAGCCTCCCTTTCACCTACCTCTAGTAAGAGTGACCGTTTGATTCCTGCACAAAAGGAGCAATTACAGGGAGTTGTTTAATCACCCACACTTTTATTGAGCATGGGGTCTCTTAGCTTGCAGCTCAGGCCCCGGTCATCGGCAGCAGCGGGCGACAGGAGTGACAGAGAAGGTCAGTGGTTTAACGGGGCGCGAAGGGGTCTCGTTTGAATTAAGAATCGCAGGCTACTCTGCACACTGTGGAGGCCCCCGGGACACAGACAAAGAGCTTGATGAGACCAGAAGACAGGTTAGCCAGCCAGGCAGAGAGATAGATGAACTTAAGAGAGAGGGAAATAGAGACTAGAGGGCAACGCTGGGCGGAAACATCAGAATAATTTTATTTGCCAAGAAGGATACATCTACAGAAGTCTCTCTTTTGCCGAGGCGCGGTAACAGCCTGTGCTGCTGTGACACAAAGCGAAAAAAAAAAAAAAAGGGATTCAGGAACACGAGAGCGCGAAGGCACTTGTTGAGCAGGCACGGTAAATTCCCGCGAGGGCGACAGAACCGAGGTCTAACGATGTTAGAAGTGAAGGGCTTGAAATAAGCTACAAAGCTCGGACATGACCGGGGAACATTACGAGCAACGTAGCATGCAAGGATTTGTGTGGTCACTGTGACTGCAAGGAAGGCATACAAACGTGTTGTTGCCGATAAAAAGAGAGAGGAAGAAGGAAAAACAACAGAATTTGATTTTGCTACTTTACAGTCAGCGCAGAGCCTCACTAAGCCCAAACTCCTATTCAAAACAGTACCAAGCGCTGTCAGTGTCGGTGCTTTTTATTGAATTTTCAGCCTGGGTGTTGCTCTATATTTGTGTGCATGTGGAGTGCCTCCTCCTCCTCCTCCTCCTCCTCCTCCTCCTCCTCCTCCTCCTCCTCCTCCTCCTCATCTTGCCAGGATATGAATGATGGAGTACAAGTCCTTGTCTCATCCCTTGGAGATAGCAAGGATGGTGGAGTGAGGCAAAGAAGGTGAACAGGATGGAATAAATGATGGTGGTGGTGTTTTAAGAAAGAGAAAAGGCTTGGTCGTTGCAAGATAGCACAAAATGGCAGAGAACGAACGGCACCACTGTGTTGAGACCAAGGGGAGACGGGTGGGTGATGGTGGTTGTGGTGGGAAGAGATAGTCGAGAGTCGATGAGGATCAGAGGGAAACAGGAGAGCGAGAGAAAGAGAGAGCAAGAGAGAGAGAAGGAGGAAGGGAGTACACCATTGCTTGCTCATAAAGCCAACAGCTGTGTGGGTAATGTTTTGTGACACCGAGCCTCTCCGAGCCCTTCTGTTTCCCAGAGAGCGGGGAGACGCCATATTCCGTCGTCACAAATGGCTCTGTCATTCACCCCCTAAGTCTTAATTATCGCTCCCAGTTTTTTGGCCACGTTTTGCTCAGGCGTATGGATCCATCTGCGTGCTGTATAATTCCACTCCGCAATTTACAAGTGGCATTTATTACAATGGCCTCCATGGCATCTCCTCTTTAACACCGGCAGCTCTTCCCAGAGAGACGAGGGGGAACAAAAGAGGAGTGCAATCTGGCAGCAACAGTGCCCACCCTCAGTTCCCTGAAATCTTTTTTTTTCTTTCCATCTGTACCCTTGTTCTCTGCATAGCTATCTGCCTCCACCCCCACGCTACAAAATGTTCCGCTTGTTTCCTGAGTGTGATATTATTTCTTTTGTTATTAATTATTCTTTTTTTTTTTTATATGGGAGTCACAGTTCTTGCACAAACCACTCCTATCCGCCTTGAAGCAGAGGAAGAGAAAAGCTGATGTTGTTTTTTTTTCCTCTTTTTCCCTCTACTCCCCCGTTCGTAATTCATTTTGGATTAATTTCCCTGTCTTCAGAGACAATCCTAATTCTTTATTATTTCCACTTCACGGACTTGATGACATCCTCGTATCCACATATCATATCCAGGGGAAACTTTACACCCAGCAGACCTTCTTATCTTCTCCTCTCGTTTCCTTTCTCACCTCCAGCCTCTCTTCACTTTCCCTCCCTTAGAGTGCTTTCGCTTTCTCTCTTTTTTCTCCTCTCTTCTTTTTTTTGCCTCACCAGTGTGAAGTTGCTTGTTATTTTCCAGTCGCCGGACTCCCGTTCATAGATAAAGTTAGCCGACTCTCATACGCACCTTCCACCTCATTTAGCCACTACCATGATGCATTTTTTTGGTGCATATAATGTCTGCGTGTCTCTTGATATTCAGGTGAGAGTAAAATGACAGTGTTCATTGCCATTACAGCACAAGTGGGGAAAAAAAAAGTCCACATTCATTTGTCACTTGTCCTCCTCTCTTTATGTGGGGCTGTGCGCGCTTCTCTTTTGACTCCTTCACAACACTCGTGTGGATTGTTTCTATCAGAGTTGCTCATTGGCACGTGGACACTCATGTTCATCATTTATCCTCTCACATTTGTCTTTTGTTCCACTCTCTTTTTTCCCCATTTGGACACCGTCACAGTCTCATTTTCCCCAACTGTACTTCTGCCTGTTTGATGTCTTTCCATTTCATTCTCCATCTTGAGCTTCTTCATTTTCCTTATCATTCCATCTTCTGCCATGTTCTGCAAGGCTTTTCATTTTCTTTCTTCTATTTCTTTCTGACTGTCTTTCATCTTCTTCAAACTTTCAGTGACCATATCTACTGCTGCAACAGACACTCCTCTTTGTCCCTGATGACCACTGTCTCACATTTACACACCCACACACACACACACACACCCACACACACACAAACAATGCTTCACCTCCAATTCACTATTAAGTGGGCCCTGGATTTCCCCGGAGCTCTGGTGCGCTGGTGTCCGCCTCTGGAGTCCAGCTGTGCTAGAAGTGTTGTCTCCGTTACCATTCAATTACCCTCCTGTAATCTGACAGGCTCCTCATGTCCTGCACCGGGATGATCACCAGTGTGTGTGTGTGTGTGTGTGTGTGTGTGTGGGTCTGTTACATGTCTTCTGTACAGTCTCTTTATTGAATCGTGCTCCTGTGCTTGTCTGCCGTTACATGAAATTCCATTAGATTTTTGGAAGCATATACAGAAACAAACAATTTTCCATTGTCTGCAAAGCTTTTCCAGTGTTTTTCAGTTTTTCTGTTACATCTTTTACTCAAAGTTGCCCTTAGATCAGCAGCTTAAAGCCACTTGACATCCTGATGGATAGTAAGGCATACACTGTCTAAAATGTTAGAAACTCAGTGCTCCTAAAAATGTCCAAACCTATAATTTTGTTCTCGTCTTCTCTCCCCGTTGTTATATTTGCTCCGTAATCTACATCTTGTTGCATATTCCTTTCTTCCCTCCATATCTTTATCTCACTCTCTTTGTCCTCATCATTTTATCATGCTCTTCTAATCACTGTCCTCGTGCTTTCTCTTTTTATCTTCATCCCCCATCCCCTTGCCCTCCCCTCTTTCTGTCTGTGCGAGGCGGGCTGGCTCTCGGTGTTGACCTGAGAAGGACTGACATTCAGAGGCCGGTCCCCTGCCTGCAGCACTGACATTTCTGCCAGACTTTGATGGCGCCTTTGAACAGAGATGTGTGGAGAGAAGAGCTGCCCGTCTCCCCGCCTTCCAGCAGCTCCAGCTCTGCCTCTCCACCACTCCGAGTGAGATGCACTGTAGCAGGCTGCTCTCTCATCGCACACAGAGGCACACATGCGCCCACACAGGCACATGCATGAATAAAATGCAGGCGTGCGCTTAGTGCGTACACACCTGAATGCATTTAGTTAGCCTCATTTACTCATTGCCGCACATTAATCTTCCACTGTGCCTTCATCTCCGCGTAGATGAAGCTATTCATGTGAATGTGACAAACACAACTGCATGGGCACGCACCACCGTGCAGCTCCTGCTGGAATGCCTTCAAAGACCATCATTGCCCCCTTCGGATACATTTGGCACAGGGAGAGAGGTGGAGGAGCAGGGTGCTGGATGGGACGCACATATTGCTCCCTCTGTGCCACAAACCCTCCAACCCCACTACACACACACACACATATGTACCCGACACCCCTTCCCATCCACCTCCATGTGTTGCCTTCAAAGACACCCGTGTCACTCCGGTAACCCTCTGGCCCCCCTCCTTGTTTTCCTCTTCTTCTTCCCCCATGTCTTCCAATATTCTCTCACCCCTTTCCTCCCCATGACAAACTCCCACTGCTACCGCGAGGTAACGAAACACACAAAGGAGGAAGGAAAAAAAAAAAAAAAGAAATTCAGTCCAAAATTTGCTTGATAGGGGTTGCTATGACAATCAGTACAGCATGATGTAAAAATGGCGGTATGCACTGTTATTCAGTCAAAGCCAGCTCCGTGCCGAGTTTTGCCAGATTCCGTTCCTCTGCTGTCACTTCGGGAATGAGATTCTTCTTTTTCATATGTTGGAGGTAGAAACCAAAGCATGTGTCTAATTAAAATGACTTGGCTATTTTGCCATGTGATGGTGTCTCGCAGAAGTGGCTGGAAATTGAAACACTTTGTTTTACTCGGTTCTTCCTCTCTGTGGAGTTGGACTGAGCCGAGCCTTGATGAGAGTGTGGATTTGACAGCTGTGCAGACATGCAGCGGCATATTTGTCCGTGTGTATGTGTGCGTGTGAGGGAGTCGCTTCATTTGTGCTCAGTCCTGTAGTCATGAATAATTGAACTTTCAATGCAGTAACATTAAAATGTCCTGATCAACAAAGTGTTGGAACTGTAGTGCAAAGTAAGACACCCGTATCTCAAATCTCACAATGAAGGATACATTCTCAAACATTTCTACCTTCTACCATTTTATCAGTGTTGAACGCAGTCATTTTACGTGGTAAAACTGCGTGGGATGAATTCGCTTGTGCACTTTGACACAGTCCCTTTTAACTGTATTCTTCTTTTAGAGATTCTGCTTCTATAGTAACCTTTATTGAACTCAGAATGGCAGAAAAATGAGGGCAGAGAAAAGGCAAAGACGCGCTGCACAAGGACCATCTCCTCCGTACATGGGATGCCTGCTCAACCAAGTGAGCTACCCAGCAACCCCTCTCGGTGAAAGTGGATGCTGGGTTTCCTTCTTTGTCTGCTCTCTCACTTGTTTAAAGAAACATTCTTCACGGGTGAAAAAAATCTTCACGTGTTATGGGGTGAGTCGAGAGGATGCAAAAGACGAAGCGGCAGGAGTTTTAAAACAGAGGTACTTCATTTAACAGAAAGCACTGCTAAGCGGGAATCCAAAAGAACTGCTAACAAAAAAAAAAGAAGCCCTCCACTCCTACGAAGCTAAAGAGATACACCAGGAGAACAAACACCCCGAGAATACGAGCAGACTGAGATGACAAACAGACACCCAGCAGAGAGGAAGAGAAAGACGAGGCAAGACAAGATGTACGCCCAGGGCTGACGAGACACAGGTGCAAACAATCTAGGAGACGCGACCAAGAAAAAAAAACTGAAAACAACAAGACAAAAATAGACCGTCAGAATAAAACAGGAAGTGAAAGTAAAAAACAGAAGAGGAGAAAAGCAATAAAACTAAATGAGATCCAAGAACACCAACATTAAACCGAACCCAGATCTTGGCAGAAAAAACTAAACTAAAGAATCATAAGACAAGAAATGAAACTCAAAACCCTGCCATAACCCTAAACCATAACACCATGAGAAGCATACAAACCTTTGTCTGTAAACAAAACAAAAATCTTTATTAGCAGGTGCATTCAGTATGTTGAATCGTGTAAACTGGACTTGCTTTATCTTAACTTTAATTGAATGAGAATGTGTACCTGCGGTACTCTACTGCCCTTAGTTTTCAGCTTTTTATTATTTTACCTTCTTTTCTCATAATTTTATTTCATTTTATTTGTTATTTACTGTCTAATTATGTCTTGCCACTTTTTTTTTTTAATATCTTTTTATTGGTATTTTTGGGCAATAACAAAGTGGTAAAAACCAACCCTATCAAATATGCCATTTTTTAAACCCCAACCCACCCACAATTGCATGGCTGTACAAAATAATATATAGATGTGCAGAGAGGAGAAAAAAAAAACAAAAAAACCCACACCTACAGTACAATAATACAAAAAAACAAAAAAAAAATTGGGTAGTAATAGATAATAAAGTAGCAGGGACATTAGAGGCACAGACTGTAGCCTGACATGTGAACAGGGCTAGGTATGGCAGACCAAGACATTCTGAGATGGGGGAGGACTTGCCACTTTTAATGTTGATGTAAAGCACTTTGAATTACCTTGTGTTGAATTGTGCTATATAAATAAACTTGCCTCGCTTTTAATTGTTGTTAATTACTAAATCCTGAATCTTTCACTGCGTCATTTGTGTTGTCAAAGTTGTAGAATTCAGCTTTCAGACTTAATTCAAATTTCTGCTAAGGTGAACACAAGAACAACACTTATTTATTTATTAACTCTGGCTCGAGGACATCCACCACCCATGTGGCTGCCAACAGTGCATTAGCAAATCAAATCATTGTTTTATGTGTTGATTTTATTACCTTCACTTTCCATGTGTAACATAAGCAAAGGCTTGAACTTGCAGAAATGTTGTGCCTTGTTGAATTGCTTGTTCTGTGTGTTTGTATGTGTGCAGGGAGAAAGGAAGTGACAGGTCCAACCCCTTCAAACAACTATCTGGCCCAGTAGCATGGCATGAATCCACCTCAGCCTTTTCTTGCCAGCTCCCTTTCCCTTTCCAGCCTCTCTCCCCCCTCTGCCTTCCCCTCTCCTCCCTCCAAGCTGGGGCTCCAGGGTGCTTGCAGCTTTCCTGTACTGGGCTATTGATTGGGAACAGGGCTGCAGCTCACCTGCTAATTGAAAGCCGATTGGGGCCCTGGGGCAGAACTGTAAAACAGGCCCCACGTGGCATTAAAAGCTGAAGGCTGACGGGCCACTGTAAATCCAGGGCTGCTAATAGTTGTGGTGTATATCCCTCTGAGTTAAGGCTAAATGAGCACATGCCTGCGCTTACTCTGCTCACTGTGTGCTTGTGTAGATGATGTATGTCCACCGTAGTGCGTGCTGTGCAATTTTTGGCCTGTCTTCCAAGTTTGTACGTATTTCTAGGTTTCTGCATGTTTCATTGGGCACACGCTGCCATTGATTTCGAATTATGAGGCTGTGGACATCACACACACACACACACACACACACTCACACTCATGCACAGGTGGTTCATGGTGACAGTCTCGTTCCCAGGGCGCCAGGAGAACAGTCATGTCTGTAATGGACACATCCTTTCTCATTCTTCAATCCTCCCGACAAAATCAGCAAAAGCACTCCATTCCTCTTTCCCTCCCTCCTCCTCATTCTCTCTAACTCTCCTTGAGCTTTCTCTTCTTTCTTTGTCTCTGCACAAGTCACACCTGTGATCCTCCACTGAGACGTCAGCTCTTGAGTTAAGCCTCATTTTTTTTCTTCCCCTGCTCCTATTTTTTTTTTTTTTCCGTGACTGCCTGGCCCCTATCTGAACTCCTTTTGTTTCCTACAGTATTTGGTCTATTTTCAAATGCGCAGTTCATGTTTTGCATGTGTGCATCCATGTATGTGCTCACAGCTGGTGTTCCAGTTCTTCTCAACTGTGTCACACACAGTTGGGAAATGATAGCGAACATGCTTTTCTTTACTGTTGCCAGCCAGTTTAAAATGCAAGAAGCATCTAAATTATTGTTGAATGTTGCAAAACTATGCTCTCTTCTAATCTCAAGTAATGGGCCCAACTCAAGTAACGAACGGCTCGTGATCGAAAGTTAAGCTCCACTCAAGACTTTATCCATTTGTCTTTCTCCTTTACCCTCAACACTTTGTTGTTCTCACATTAAATCTGTCTTTAGTTGTCTTTCTCCCTCCCTCTCCGTCCCTCCGTCTCTCTCTCTGTATGAGCAGAGTGATTGAGTAGGGAGGGTGCTGGCTGTCCTGCAGCATGGCGCATGGAAACAGAGGTTAATTGGATTGTAATTAGAGCGGAGGTGATTAATTGATAGCATCTGTAAATTTGGATGTTTCCATTGTAAATGTGACAAATGGGAGCATGGCAACCCGAAGGAGGAAGGGCAGGAAGAGGAAATGTAAGAGGAAAAGAAAAAGACAAACAACAATAGGAAGAATAGAAGAGGGGACATTGGGTTGATATAGAAAAAAAAACAGAGGATATTGTGCAGGAAGGGTAGCGAGAGGGTTCATTTTAGTTTGTGCCATCTCTGTGGTCTTGTGTTGGGCAAGGTGGATCATTATGATTGAATGTACGTGTGATCAAGCAGCAGCTGGGTGGCCGCTGACATATGTGCTAACTTTAAGAATCAAGAACAAGCTGAAACCTTATTCTGTGTCGCAGAGTTTGGAGATGGTCTACAAATTCAATCAGAACAAATGTCTGCAGACGTGTCTCCTTCCAGATATTTTCCCATTCCGTTTCTTTTTGCATCCCTTGAAATGTGATACACAATGAAGATGTCAAATGTGGAGTGAGGATAGTATTGAACAGCGCTGATGCTGATTCCAGCAGATGACTACACAGGCTGTGGATTGATGCCAGACTGAAATGCCTGCTGGGACATCGGTTGTAGATTTTTCTACAGGCCAAACAGAATGCAGCTCAAATTTGAAAAGCTGTTCACAAGCGCACTTATGGATGCACTCCACTTACTACAACTTTCTAATATTTCATTGCCCAAATTTAACATCTGCCAATCACCAAAATGTGGGTAGATTTTGGGTGTGGCAGTTCAACAAGTTGGGGTCAAATAATGTATTAACCTTAAATAACAAGCAGTCTATTTCGTTTCTTTTTTTTCACTGGATACTATGTTGTCCTCAATGTTCACAGTGCATGATGTAACCAAATGTAACTATTGGAGCTTATTTCATATGTTTGTCCATATTTTGAAGGAAAATTAGTAAATTGTTAACCCTTTATAGGGCACTCATTGAAATACTTGGAAATGTACAATTTCAACCCTAGAGTGTTATTGGGGGCTACTACCAGAGTATTTTTCATTATTTCTTTTTAAATTTTTTTTAAATTCTTGATGCAAATCAAGGTCAAAGAAGTTACCATATATGGTTCCTTGCCCATCGCGAGTAACATTGTATCTAACACTGAAGTTACCATGTATGGTTACTTGCCCATTGTGGGTGAAATTGTACCCATAAATTGGATATGTATAAAAATACAAAAAACACATACAACATAATATTTATGATACTCTCTTCATAGAGATATTAGAACTTTTCTCCATAAATGGTACAACTTGACTAGGGCTTCTCTTTTTCTACATCCATATATTTCGTCCAATCAGTCCAATCACCTCCTGACCCTCTCTCTCCACCAGCAGCAGGCAGGTTGACCATGCCATTGACCATGCCACAGAACAAGACATGAAGAATAGCATTAGAATTAATGGTGGTACTGATATTATGCTATACAAATCTGTGGCAACATCCAATACAACATCCTATATTATCTTACCTTATAATGCGCTATTTGTAAAACGAAAACACCCGAAGTATGACTTACTAGATGCACCGGGCATATGTCTACAAAAGGACACTGTCACTTGAACTAGTTTGACCATAAGGGGGTGTATTTGTAAAAAAAATACACAAAGTATGGGTTACTAGAGTATCTGGCATATGTCTATAAAAGGTTCCTTAGTCACTTGCACTAGTTTTACCACACAGGGGCGTATGATCATATATGGGGTCACCATTATTCATGCTAACTATTTCACTGATTTCACTAATTCTGCACAAACAACACTTATCTCATCAGTTAGCACCATCATTCAAACACACACTGTGTGAGTGTCATCAACTTAGCATGGTTAGTTTCAGCTTTCTGAACTTTTGTGTGGAAGAAGGTAGGAGCAAAAATGTGAATTTTCCCCTTCTCTAAAAATCAATGAAGTTCTCGCTTCTCCAGGGCACTGCTGATTGGTCACATGCCATGATGACACTGTCTGTGACAAAGCATGATCTGTGCTGATTGGCAGGATTAACTCACATGACTTCAAGACCTCACTGAGAAGTGTGGGGAAAGTAGTTTTTCATGTCCACGGAAATTACCGTATATGGTTACTCGCCCTATAAAAAAAAAAAACTGATGTCATGTTTGTAATGAAATTCTTTGACATGAACATTAACAATTGCACATACACACCATGTTATCTAAAAAGCACTTTTTTTTCTTGTATATTTATATTGAGACAGCATTGCAGCAGCCTTCTCATCCACTTCTCAGGTATGATGATGCTTCACCCGGTGAGTATTCTGGTCAACGGTTATAAATGTCAACGAGGTCATTCTACTTTTTACATCATTATCATTTAAATACTGGATAAAAATGCTTGTCCTCAAAAACCCTCATTATTTTTCACATTTATACCACAGACATTGTAAACATCTGTTTTGGCATCTCAAAGGCATTCGCACTGCTGCATGTGGATGTCAATGTTAACGGCTAGATGTGAACTATGACTGTTTATGTAACCTCCCACTCACATCATTTATATGCAACATGAAATGTATGATCATCTCATTGGATTTACTTTTCCTCCACTCGCCACTGCCATCTCACCACATTTCAGACAACCAGCAAACAAGGAACAGAAAGCGGATCATAAATAAATAAATAAATAAATGAATAAATAAATAAATAAATACATTTTAAAAAAGCAGCTTACTTGACACGTGCAGCTTCAGATCAACATTTTGTCCCAAATATACATCAAATTTACTCATCAGTACTTCCTACCAAGTATTATTTACTGAACAACTGGATTCTTCAGTAGGCACTTGCTCTGTGACCAGACATCTGTTATATAAGCACAGTGGCATTTAGCAGGCCCTTAAGGTCCAAACACTGTAAGAAACAGGAATCCACATACCTCATTGAGCACATTCACTTAAAGGAGGTAAGAAAGAAGCAGTACGGATCTTCACTTTGTTCAGACTTGATCAGCGTTGCAGAACATTTGCTTTATCTTGTGCACAGTCTGCAGAGGTGTTGCATTAGACCAAACTAAAGGGCTAATCCACGATAGGTGATTTGCCCAGGCTGAATTTAGCTGGGAGTCGGTTGCATGAACGCAGGGGTGGATGGTGCAGATGGCCTGGTCAAAGTCAGGCTCAAAATTAAGATTTCTCAATTCTGCTGCTCTTTCTGTCCAATTTGTTGATAATCCAACCAGGAATACATATAATTAGCCGTTATTCATAATCATCTTTGTACGCATATTTCTCTTGAACATTATTACAGTTGTTTGAGGTGATTAGAAATGGTGGAGCTTGCAATGATTTCAGTGAAGTCTGTCGTGAAGCCAATTAGCCAATAGGCTAGGCCAGGGGTCGGCAACCCGCGGCTCTAGAGCCGCATGCGGCTCTTTAGCGTCGCCCTAGTGGCTCCTGGAGCTTTTTCAAAAATGTTTAACCTTTTTTCCTTTTTTTCTTCTTTTTTTTCTTTTTCTTTTCTCTTTTTTCTCTTTTTTTCTTTTTTTTCTTCTTTTTTCCTTTTTTTCCTCTTTTTTTTCTTCCTTTTTCATCTTCCTTTTTAATCTCGACATTTCGACTTTTTTCTCGAAATTGTACTTCAACATTAATCTCGACATTTTGACTTTTTCTCGAAATTTTGACTTTTTTCTCGAAATTTCGACTTTTTTCTCGATATTTCGACTTTTTCCTCGACATTTCGACTTTTTTCTCAACATTTCAACTTTTTTCTTGAAATTTTGACTTTTTTCTCGACATTTCAACTTTTATCTTGACATTTCGACTATTTTCTCAACATTTCGACTTTTTTCTCGAAATTTCGCCTTTCGCCGTTTGCCTTCATTCTAAGGCTTATACAAGACTTTTCATTTTTTGCGGCTCCATTTGTTTTTTGTAATATGGCTCTTTCAACACTTTGGGTTGCCGCCCCCTGGGCTAGGCTATAAGTCTCATTCACGTTATGCCTGTATCGGCTCATTTTTTTGAATGTTCTCATTCTCAGAAGGACTTTTTGACAAGAGAGAGTATTTCAAGACTGGTTGGACCCCTTGGCGTTTCCTCATCACTATAGCTTTGTGAAAGGTATTGTTTCCCTGGTGATGGCATCCATTACTTGTGCACACTATTTTTCCCCCTTTTTTGATCCTGCAAGAGGTATGCCTATTTATTTGGTTGTTGATGTGAAAGTCTCAACAAAAGGCCCTATTTGCGGTGCCATTCGAGCTGCATATATGGTGATAAAGTTGCTGGCACGCATCTTCATCACCTTCCCTATCCATACAGTGTACTACATAGTCACAGCAGGATACCTCATGCTGCGGTACAACTTTCTCTAATGTGATCGATGGGCTGGACTGTTCAAACACACCTGGATAAAAACGCCCCTCTGGAGTGCACAAAGGAGACTTTGTGAACTGAAAATTCTTCCACTGCATCAATGTTCATGTACGAGGGATTTAAGATTATATTCACCTACATACTTTGGTTCTGGGTATAAAATTACCTTAACAGGCATATAATTGAAAACCTTGAAAACCTTTATCTCCATATTCAAAGTTTTATATATAAAATACATTTATTGTCTATTGCAATTCCAGTGTAGTCAAATGCACCAAACAGTAAGAAGTTATTTTGCCAAAAAGCTCTTTAAATGTAGATTATATATCGGAGTATTTCTGCATTCAAAACGTCTGCTATCGTCTTCCAGGCAGACTCTCTAAGTTTCACAAAAACGGGGGAAAGATTGACAAAACCAATATTTGATCAAATATAAATTATTCTTCTATTTAACTTAACATTAATAAATGAAATGTAAGCTGTTACAGCCACACTGCTCTGTGAGTTTAGATTGACAGATTTGTATAAACATAAACGAGGAAGGATATAAGAGGCACACAGACCAGGCGAAGCTTTATGCTCTGTTAAGAACATCAGTACGTTACTATATCTTCATATAACTAGGGGCGGTTTTCTGCAGCTTGCTGGTTTATTGGAACTTGAATTACAGTCTTAGCTGAGGAAACATTAATATGCAATCATTTTCCTACAGTAACTTCTCACAGAGTTCTACCGCTCTGAAGGCATCCTTTTTTTTTTTTACTCTCACAGTACTAGCCTATGTATGTATTTCGAGATGTAAATAGATTTGGATTTTTGAGGGAAGATTTGAGAAGTTTTAATAAAGTTTTGACGCTAGCATCTCCTGGTCTTCCTCAGTGAAAGCTGTGAACAAACCTTAAAGTACAAAAAATATGCCCATTTGGCTTTAAATGTTGAAAATTACATTTTATTTTCATCATTACGTGCGTCAACGATTTCAATCTTCTTATCAAATAAACAACTTACCGTTGGTTCCCTTTACAATCTGTAATAAATATGAACGACTAAGTTGCCTTACCTATTCATGCTGTTTGCTTCATAATGGTGTGAATGATACGCTTTCTCACATGGAGATATGTGCTGAAATGTGCAAGACATAAAAGTGAGGCGTCATTCAAGCACAGAGAAATTAATGAGACTGTTTTCCAGCATCTGAACAGGGAAAAAATGAGTAAGGCTTTACTTTTTTACAGTCGCAGGTTCTCTTTCTTAATTTCTTGAGTAGGACTCTTAATCATGAAAACGTTTTCACTGACTACGTGGATGGATCATGATTGCTCGTGTGGTTCGTTGCCCGACGGAACAAATTGTTCATTAACTGTGGGCCTAATGCTCCAACAAATGTCCCAGGAACATTGCTGTGTTGGTCCACACGAGGCTGGAATTAAGCTAATCAAATAAGCCTCCAGTCATGTCCTATCGGAACGCTCCAGACTGCAGAAAATGAGCCCACGTTGCAAAATTTACATTTCGTCTTCCCCGAGGGACACGTAAGGTGCCACCATCCCCTACACTTCTTGCTCAAGTCAGCTGGTGACTCTTGAAGGGATAAGATGGAACAAATGAGGAGAGGGGAAAAAAAAAAGAAAAAGAAGATTTCCTGGCCATACTGCGAAGCTGCTGAACTTATCCCGCCGCTGCCTGGGCATGCTTTAGATGAATAAAGGAGCAAAAATAGAGAGGATGACAGCAGGGAAAATATTTGCTGTTGTGGTTGGAGCGCCACTCAGATCCCAAGAACGAGGCCTGGGCATGTTTGCGCAGCTGTCTTTCTCCCAAGTACTGAGAGTCGGAGCGTGCGCCTGCCGGAGTCTGTTTGTTCGTCAATTCACTAGCCCCTGCGATCTGTAAGTTATCTACGCGTTTGGATGCGTGCTGCTCTATATATATATGTATGCGAGTGTACCCGTATGTATTATGTATGGGTATTAGTGTGTGTGGGAGTGATTGAGCGTCTATCCAGGGAAAAGCAAATCCATCTGTCTTCCTCAGATAAAGATGCCAAAAATGTGGAAGAAGGAGACATTCCTTTCCAAGGGAAACTGGGGAGGGAGGAAGAGCCAAACAGATGCCATCATAACTCCTAACTTGTCTCCTTGTTACTTTCCTCCTTCCAGATGTTCACTAACATGTCATCCCATTTTTACGTGGAGCTCTGTCCTCCAGAGAATATGTAAGCACAACGTGCAAATGTGTTGTTTTCCTAACATATTTTGAACTTCTATTCCCTGCAGCAATAATGAAGTTAAATGACTGCAATGTACAGTACAGATGCAGCCGGAAAGCAGAAGCACGCAAGAAAAAACATGCACTCATTACAGTTTCGAAAAGAAATTAGTGGACAATAATAAACTTTTTTTTTTGGCATCATTGTTCGGCCATTATAGCCGCAACTGAATTATTTGTGTATTCTCTGCTAACGTCTTCTATTTGAATCGATTTTTGTAGATGTAGATATTGATTGTTACAAGCTCTCCATTGTGCGGCAAGGTTATGTGCTATTTAAATTTTCATGTTGGTAACCCGATGACCTGTAATCTAAGGCATTTGAAAGGGTGCCAGAATCAACTGATATTTGATCAACACACCATCTCTTTACATGATCCACAGTCGTGAATTATGCATCACATAAGCTCAGCACAACAATGAGATGGAGACCTAAAAGGTCTGAAAGTAAAAAGGTTTAACAATCAAAGACCTAGCTGATGGCTGATAAATCAATTTGTCTCTGCATAGAGAAAGTCCGTTGATGGGAGAATTACCTCAGAAAACTAAGTTTAGTTTAGTGCAACCCAGCTGTTACATTGAATTTCATGGTGACATTGTCTCAGAGACGTCATCCAGACCAGTGGCGTCAATTCAGTGGAAGTTAAGGTATGGCAAGGTTACGAGTCACAGAACTTAACTAGAGTATCAATCAACACGTCCAGCAAATACTCATTACAGAAGTCTGCTATGGAGCTGATCTGTGTGGTCAAGAAAATTGGAACTTTTTCAAATGCAAAATGTCAAATGTCTCACTCACTGCAAAAACTCAAAATCTTATTATATTTGTCTTATTTCTATTTAAAATGTCTAATTTTTAGTCAAAAAATCTCATTACACTTAAAACAAGAGTCATCACCAGAAAAATAACTTGTTATTTGACCATTTTCACTGGTTTCAAGTAAATTTTCACTTGAAATAAGTAAAAAAATCTGCCAGTGGGACAAGATTTACAGTATCTTCTCATTACAAGCAAAAAGATCTTGTTCCACTGGCAGATTTTTCCACTTATTTTAAGTGAAAATCTACTTGAAACAGGTGAAAATTGTTGTTTTGGAGTCTTGTCTTAAATGTAATGAGATTTTTTTTGACTAAAAATTAGACAATTTAACTACAAATAAGACAAATATTCTTGTTAAGATTTTGAGTTTTTGCAGTGTATAATAACTAGTGAAATCGATCATGTTGTTCTGATTTGCATTTGTAGTTATTCTATATGTATTAAGTAATAGAATAATCAATACAAATAGACACAGAGTAATTCCATAAATGTATTTAAAAAACAAACATTTACATTTTCCCTTGAAGCCAAGGTGTGGCGGCTGCCGTACCTTGCCATACCCAATTGAAGCCCCTGATCCAGACCTTTTTCTTCATTAGAGCGTTCAGATAAAGGCAGTCCAAACACGATGGTCATTTTCTTTTGCCCTTTGTCTATTTGTTCACACTGAAGTTGTGTCTGAGTGCCAAGAGATTTTGTACAATTTCCTGTATTCACAGTTGGGACTCTGGCTGTTTTTGTGCCCAGCGTTTTGTCTCGGTCACGTCGCAGCCCTCCAAACACCATAGAATCAAACCTGACAACTCTGTGGTTTTTCCATTTATATCTTTATTTGTGTCATTGTGTGTCACAATTTATTAAACTTTTGTTAGGATTTTTAAAATGTGTTCTAAGACTGTTTAAAAAAATTATGGCATCGCAACCTGAAGGCTTGAGCACTGCAGGAGCTGATTGGTTGAGTGAATGCGAATGAGAGGACCACTGCATATGGCTGGTTGTGTCTGAAATTGCACAAAAGATTGAAAACAGACAGATTATAGACAAACAGTATAAATGCATGAGAAGTGTATAAACCAAATGCACCTATATACAATAAAATTGAATGCTGGTAATGGACAACCACGGTACACTGCTGACTCATAATATGACTGTATAGTAAATTATCTGGATACTTCATAGATCAATTTAAACGTAAAAAAAAAAAAAATCACTGAAACTTGATCACAAAACTAAAGATGTCAGTTAGATGTCAGTCACGTTCTCCCTGCTTGGATGATACACATGCAACAAAAGTCATCAGATAGGTTTAGACGTCTAAAATACTTTCTTAATAAAGAACGTTTAGGCTTCAAGTACACTCCTTCTCAAAGTTAAACCATGAATATTGAAAGATAATGCTGAAGGGTACCAGAGGTGTCAAGTAACAATGTACAAATACTTTGTTACCTTACTTAAGTAGAAATTTTGGTTATCTATACTTCACTGGAGTAATTATTTTTCAGACGACTTTTTACTTTTACTCCTTACATTTTCACAAAATTATCTGTACTTTTTACTCCTTACATTTTAAAAACAGCCTCGTTACTCTATTTCATTTCGGCCTTTAAAAAAAACTATCCAGTTAAATTGCTCCATCCGGATAGAGTGAATTTGGTTGTGGTTGTTTCAGATGTTCTTGTCCAGTTTTGTTCTTACATCCGTTCCCTCAGATTCCTGCAACTAAACTTGGATGTACATTCCAATAAAGGTTAGGATAAATGATAACATGCCTCTGAAGTTTGACTTTTTGCACCGTTACAATACTTATAGGCAACTAGTCATCATATCTCCTGCTCTCTGAAACACATGTTAATGCTCAATAGTACACATATATGGTTCTTTAATATATTTGCATTATACTAAGATGCATTCATTTTCAATGGCTTTTGTCCTTAATGGCTTTTTTCCCCCTTACATTACTTTTACTTTTATACTTTAAGTAGTTTTGAAACCAGTACTTTTATACTTTTACTTGAGTAAAAAACTTGAGTTGATACTTCAACTTCTACAGGAGTATTTTTAAACTCTAGTATCTATACTTCTACCTGAGTAATGAATGTGAATACTGAAGACACCTCTGAAGGGTACCAAGAGCATTACAGTGTGACCCCAAGAGATGACTCTTCTAGACTAGTTGAAATCAAGACACCCAAGAACACATGGGAAGCATCACATGAAAGAAGAAACCTCTTTATGACATCAAGTGTTTTGGCTGAGAAGTGCAGTCACGGCGTGAAATAGCCTCTGACAAGTCACATAGTACACAAGTTTAAATTTTAACCAAACTGTATTTAAGGACACTTGGTGTCTTGAAATTGATAAGCATATTGCCCTTTTACTCTGATTAGAGCTTTTACTGTCAGTCTGCCCAGAAAATGCAGCAAGCAGGCTTCTACCCAACAATTACATGCCTCTGAAAGGACTGCTGCTCATCCTCACGAGGAAGCTTTGGAGCCCAGTCACACATGACAGATGAGGCTTAATATCCAAATAGGAATGCAGAGTGCTGATGATATCACTGACAAGAGTTTCATTTGTTTGCAGAGTATAATAAACACAAAAAGAGACAGGAAAATATCTCCCCAGCTTTGTTTAGTCGCACAAAGCGTTATCACACCTCCAACTTCCCTCGCTTCTTCAAACCTGCTTCTTGATGATTTGATGAATTTCCACTGACTTTATATCATCCAATATTTCTACTTCAAACTAAAAATTACATTTTGAAAAGTTTATTTTTCTTCACACTACACTATATTCTACACTACGATGGTGATTTATTGTTGGTTGCATTTAAAGCAGCACTATGTAACTTTTCCACCTTAATATAATATTTCCAGAGTCATTGTGATGGTACATCAACTAACTCCCCTACACAGAACCAGGATCCTTTATCAAATCTTTTTTTTGGCTGATCCTTTATCAAATCGGCTATGATGCCGCTTTGATACCGCTGCCAGGGTTGCCACCCGTCCCTTGAAATACGGATTGTTACGTAATTGGGAATTAAAAGTTGCGTTCCATATTGAACCAATACGGACATACTGTATATTATGCTCTTATTTATTGATGTCATAATATACAGGTGAAGGTTGGAAAATTTGAATATATTGCAAAACTTCATTCGTTTCAGTAAATTCAACTAAAGGTGAAACAAATATATTATTTCCCACTACATTAAAGCAGCACAACGTAACTTTCAGCTTTTGTTGAGTTTGGTGGCTCCTTTGGACAAAAGCGGTAGTACTTTACCAGTAGTGTGGAAAGGTTCCTACCATCCACCTCAAAGTTACATAGTGCCAGTGAAGGTGATACAGATCCCTCAGACCATGACAGAGGTGTCATTAAACCTGTTGTAAGTTGATATACCATCACAATGACTCTGGAAATATTATATTAAGTTGGAAAAGTTACATAGTGCTGCTTTAAAAGTGAGATATTCCAAGCCTTTATTTGTTATAATTTTGGTGATTATGGCTCACAGTTTATGAAAACCCCAAATAAAAAATCTCAAAAAATTCCAATGTTTTATGAAATCAATAAACAATTTGATCATCAAAATTGTAACAAATAAAGGTTTAACATATCTTGCTTTGCATGTAAGACTGTGAGACTATGTAATATGAGCATAGGCTATTTCAGTTGCTAGTATGGTTGGCTTTCTGTAAAGTCGTGCAGGTTCAATGCTATTATAGCACTTTAAACTTTAAATCAAAGCATTTTGTTTTTTCATAAAAAAAATAAATACATTTTCTATGCAGTTCAGAAGTTTTGGGGATGACCCTTTTTCTTGGCGCTTGCGCTGCTGAAATCAGGGCGTCCCTTATTTCTATTTCTGAAAGGTGGCAACCCTAGCCGCTGCCCCAAACGATGATCATGAGTCTTTCAGTCAGCCATGTTTTACATGGTTCCTTCCCCAAACAAATATCCACCCATAAATCCATTTTCTATACCCATTTATCCTTTGCGGGGTCACGGGGGTCTGGTAAAGCCTAACCCAGCTCATTACAGGCGAGAGGCAGGGGTTCAACTTGGACAGGTCACCAGTATGCATGTTTTTGGACACCGGAAGCCGGAGTACCCGGAGGGAACCCACGCAGACACAGGGAGAACATGCAAACTCCACACAGAAAGACCACGCCTGGCCTAGGAGTCGAACCAGGAACCTTCTTGCTGTGAGGAAACAGTGCTGACCACTAAGCCATCGTGCCACCAAACAAACAATGTTATACATTTAAAAAGGCTCCTCAACAGTAAGGGCAAAGAGTATAAGCTTTAGCCTATGATTAGTTGGTATGTGGTTTCACTGTAGGTTGTGTTTGTCTTTGTCTGGCTGTCCCAGAAATTTACTTAAAAATACTTAAAGGTATTGTGACATAATTTTTAACATGCTCTTAACACTATTAAAAGTCTTGGCCAATATCCCTCAAATGTGTCTAAAAGGGTGTAACAAGAAAAACTTCACTCCAGTACTCCATGCCTGGCTTTTTTTATGACGGTGTTTTTTGCCTGTGAAAAACGCGTCCTTTTCCCCCTTTCCTGTCAATCATTGCCCCGCTCCTCCTCCCAAGCAGCACAACGTAACTTTCAGCTTTTGTTGAGTTTGGCGGCATCTTTTGGACAAAAGCGGTAGTGCTTTACCAGAAAGAACAGTACATTTCCCATGAGCACCAGCGCGTACTGCCGGAAAGATCCTGTCCCGTCGCGTGCATTTGTTTTGATAGCGAATGAAGACAGGACGGACTTTTCTGTTTCACCAAGTGAACAGACGGAACGCAAAAAAAAGATGTTAAACTGCTGGAAAGGAACTGCAATTTACCGGGATAACTTAAACAAGGAAGCCAGGGAGCAGTATATGGAGAAAATAATGATTATTAACGGTTTGGATCTATATGAAATCCCTACTAAAGAATGGAGCTCCTCGTCAGAGCTCCACTCTTTAGAAGGGATTTACTGCCGCAGTTCTGCACAACCCACGTCTCCGGCTACCTTGTTTAGGAGTGTTTGGCAGCTGCTTTGGTAAATGTTTGACTCGCCATGTGTTTCAATAAATTTGTATAATAGTACAACATACAGTACATGTTTTGTATTACTCTTACTTCTCTTTTCTTTTTTTTTGACTGCTATATTATGCTGAAGAGGCTCCGAGGCGTGAGCAATATTTTTGTTTTCCTCGTGAGATTATTTTTTTCCTCTGCAGCTACAAATAAGAGTTAATATTTTTTCCTCAACAAACTAGTTTTATCTGAAGATTGGGGTTAATTGCACCGCAGAGAGCTGGCCAGCAACTGCGTTTAGCTTGCAAAGTGGGGAATAAAACCCGTGTTTGTGAGTGTTTGTGGTTTACTGTGAGGAACATTATGTTTGGTCGTTACAGCCGCAATCCAAGCGAGCCGACGACTTTTTCACTCTTTTACTCTGTTATCTCAGATACTTGGCCTCCGTGGTTCTGCCTCCAAGCAGGAAAGCGGTGAAAAGTTAAACCATTAGCGATCTTTTCCCCACGTCAGTTGTGTGGAGCTGCTGCAGCCACAACGCAGTACCGGGTTACCAGCTTCTGCTGAGCTGCGCTCCACGCCCCGCCCATTTTCGTCTCGACTGCGAATCGGGAAGGAGGGGGAAGTGACGTAGGCCGTAAAGCAGTCAAAGCCGTAAAAAAATTTAGTTTTTTAGTGTGGCAGGGTTCCTACCATGCACCTCAAAGTTACATAGTACCAGTGAAGGCGATACAGACCCCTCAGACCATGACAGAGGTGTCATTAAACCTGTTGTAAGTTGATGTACCATCACAATGACTCTGGAAATATGATATTAAGGTGGAAAAGTTACATAGTGCCGCTTTAAGAGATCCTTGAAAATCTTCAACCAATATTATTTCAGTTCCACAATGCAAGAAGTAACATATGACCACATGAATGTAAATATGAGGAAACTGTGGGCCTGTTTCAGCACAGTTATTTGGTTTTGTTTGAAAGGTTGGTTCTTTTAATAACTTATTATTATTATTACTAGTTATCCTGAAACAATTGTACACAAACTTTGATTTAGGTAACAATTTCCATTTCACTTCTTAAAGTCATGATGGTGGACTCTCTCATCACCTCCCTAAACGTCAATTTCGAGAGTGAAATTAGACAAAACACACATCAAACACAATTGAAGAGGAATTTGATGAATAGCATTACTGAACTACTTTTGGTATCATTCTTTTAGTATTTCCCCAAAATATCACAATCCTACAGTTAACCTGAATCCTAACTGTGAAGATCTGCTCTTCTTCTCTTGTAACCGAAGCATTGCTGAGGTATGTCTGAATCTTAAAGTCTGTGTTAAAGAATAAACACCAAAATGAAGTGGTTTAAACAGCAAGATGTTTATTGTTTAGAGGCACTTGTGGGTAAAACCACAGGAAACCCTTCTTTGAACTCCTTTTTCTTCGCCAGGGGAGTAAATACAGCTGACTTAAGTAAGACATTGTTTTAGAAGGGGCTCTTGTCATTTTGTGTAAACTTGAACTTCAGCCTCAGTTTAAAAATCGTGCACAATTCTAAAGCCATAGTGTTGACTAAACTGTGTTTGGCAGATCACAGTTGTTCCAGCTTTTTCCTTGATTGTCTTTTTAAAAAATTTGTATTTATTCCTACATTATGTTACAGCAACATTGCGTGGCTTTGTTTTAAGGATTAATCCGCGAGCGTCCAGATTCGCTGTCATCGGAAGCCACAGTGTATGTCTGGAAGTTTAAGTCATTTGACTGCTGCAAGGTTCCAAGTTTCAAGGTTAAACTCAAGAGACTTTCAGATTTAATTTAGCACAATTTCATGCATGATAATCAACACAATTTCAGGAATGGTCAATTTGTAAATATGATAATCTTTTTCTGTCACGGCACTTAGAAGCCCAGAGTGACTTGGTGACTGTAAATGATGTTACAGTACATGTTACATTTAAATACGCCCAATGGCAGCTGTGGATCAGCAACTGGAGCAGGTCGTTCTTTGACTGAAAGAATGAGAGCTCAAGCTTCAGCCCTGCCAAATGTCAGTTTATTTGAGCAAAACACAAAGCTCCTGATCTGGTGATAGCTGTGTGACTGTAACAAAAAGTGCTATACATTGTTACTGTATGTATGCATACGCTGAATAAAAAACATGTATGAGTTTTTGTGCTAATGTGTTAATAAAAAGCATTGTGAAGGGCTATGAAGGGTGCTGCAAATGCATGGCCCATACGTGCAATTTTAAATCTGTGTACAGACCTTTGTAAACACTGAAAATAACTGTTTTTATTTGCCTGAAATCTGAAAAAAAAACTGTCTGTGACAGAAATTGTGTACGCATGTGAGGAAATGTTAAAGGGATTGTGACATGAAAAACTAATTTTTCTTGATTTTTTGTGTTTTGTTGGGTGTCTTGACATCAATTACACCAAAAAAAAACCAAACTTTTAACATTCAGTGTATTGTGTGCTTTCTAGGAGTTTCCGCATAATTATGCAAAAACGGCGCATCTGGTTGGGTGGCGGACCTATACGTATAGGTCCGCTAAATCACTGCCCCCTCCACCCAGCTCCCTGCCCATCACCTATCCTTGAAATCCAACGTGTTGAGAATAAATCATGACGTGTACAGAAAACAAACTGAATACATAGCTGGTCTGGTAATCTACATTAATGCTTATGCTGAGCAAAGACTAGTTGAGGCTAACGTTGAAAACGTTATTGTATGGTATACTGTAAACAGTTTGCATCGGCAAGACAAAATCACATACCATTGATCCACTGTCTGCTGTGTGCGTCGTGGACGAACTTGTTGTGGACTATCTTGAAGTAAAAGATCTACTTCGGGATCTGATTCGGGGTCGAATAAATGGCAGGGGCAATGATTGACAGGAAAGGGGGAAAAGGATGCGTTTTTCACTGCGCAAAAAACACTGTCATAAAAAAGCCAGGCATGGAGTACTGGAGTGAAGTTTTTCTTGTTACACCTTTTTAGACACATTTGAGGGATATTGGCCAAGACTTTTAATAGTGTTAAAAGCATGTTAAAAATTATGTCACAATACCTTTAAGAGGTAAGATTCATTCCTAAATATACTTATTAGGTCATCATAAACACTTTACTGCTTGTTATTTCCATTGTAGGAAGGCATTTACAAAACACACAAATGATGTCAAAACAGAGGACTCTGAAGCATCAGGTGTTGCATACATGGACGCACGTTGTGCTCGCGTCATTAAATGTACATGCTTCTCAGTTCATTACAACTCAAGATACCTTCAAATAGGATGTTGATTATAATTATGCAGCGGTTGTAAATATTTATACCTGTTAAAAAACCAACATACAGACTGACAGACCTCATTAGGCTGTGCTGAACTCAGAGGGCAAAGGATGGATGGGCTTTCATATCAATAACGTAATGAGTCTGTGTTTCCACATTGATATTCTGTGTGTTGCTGCATTTATATTCAGATGTGTTAACACTGATGACAGTAGAAAAGCCTATGGATGAATGGGATTATGTCTTTTTGTGTACTGAAATAAGCATTATTGGATATTAATTCAGTTCTGACACGCATTGCAAATTCGTCATTCCTGCTCTATTAGTTGGTACAATTTTCCTCCAAGCAGAGTCTCCAGCCCCTCCTAAAAGTGAATACCGTCACGGACACACACAAGCACACACAAATAAAGTATGGCCAATATCTTATATTCTCTGTTGAATATATGCTTTACTCATATCCACAGTCAATAAAGCTTGTCAAACACACAAAAGCAGGTCTCTTATCAAATACACTGTGCTTGTGTTTGTGTCCGCTCCCTTCATCAATCAAATGCAATACCCTGTTTGTCATTTGTCCATTTGTTTATTTGTTTGCTTATTGCCTTTGCTTTTATTGTCGCCACAGTTTGATACATTCCCCGACAGCTCTTGTTTGCATTATAAGTCATCAAGTAATGCAGGGAAATATAATCATTGTGGCAAGGCATCTAATGCAGGCCATAGTGAGGAGAAATGGATTTTGACGGGATGTGCTTGGAGCTGTCACATATAATGCTGGATTCTCACAGGACCTTTCTCACCACGGCACTCTTCAAAAGCCCTGACTGATTGCACAGCTCCAAACTTCAAGTCCGCATTCGACCCCTCAGCTTGTACAGTGTGCGGATGAGCTCATCTTAAATGCAATAACATAAGAAATGTAAATGTATATTAAAATGGGTTCAGTGTATTTTTTTTTTCAATGCTCTCTCTATTATTCTGCAAAACAAAATTACAGCGTGTATGAAGACCCAGTGGTGTTGCAACACACATTATTCACAATAAATGTCTTCTTCCTTTTAAATGATGCTGTAAACCAAAAAAAAATCATAATCAGTATTGATGACAGATTTTAGGTCATCATTTTTTGCACAATTCCTCAAGTCAAGACAATTTGAAGAGTAACATTTGACAAAACACACATTAAACAGAGTGAAGGAGAATTTGATGAATAGCATTGCTGCATTTCTTTTATCATTATTTTAATATTTTTCCTAGACATCACAATACTACAGTTCAGGTGATTGATAATTGTGACGGCCAGATCTGCCTGTTTTTGTCAACGCAGCATTGGCAAGGTACTGTATGATTGAATCTTAAAGTTTATGAAAGAATAAACACCCAAACAAAGTGATTTAAACGGCAAGATGTTTGAAAAGTCGTCTAATTTTTTTTTTTAAAGCCCCTTGTGGGTAAAAACCACAGCAAAGCCTTCTTTGAACTCTTATTTTGTCACTAATAGCAGGTGAACAGTTTTTGGTTCTTGTCTTACTCGTAAATATTTGTTGTGTTTTTCGTTTAAGGTTTTACTGTGAGTGCTGACAAACCGACTCCAGAAGACGATTTGAAAAGCCACAAACCAAGGACAAAACACTGTTTTTAATGCAGCAAAGAAGGTACTTACTCATTTTTCTGCTTCACTAAGGCTGTGTCTACATTAAGCTGAATAAATTTAGGTGCCTGTGATTGTTTGGGGCTGAGGGAGTGGGGTGTCACATCAGTAAAATATGAACTCACAATATTTAGGCATAATAGCAGCCACACTGACAATAAAAGAGTGCCAGATGTTGTTCTCAGTGTGTGAAAAGCATCCAAGATGAAAATGCCTTTGATCGTGACTGTAGTGACGCTAAATGTTACAGTCACTAAGCGCCATTACCACACTTGTAATGATCTTTAAATGTTTCGGATTGTTTGGAACTTTTCCTCTCCTACTTTGTTGATTTGACTATTCATGACTGTTTCTTCAAAACAATTTTCAATTTCACAACAATCATGTTTGCTAAATACAGAGTTCACTCCTCATTCTTAGTCAAGATGTAAATGAGAATCTTTGCAAAATCTGCTACTCTCACTAAAACATGTAATAATTCCTGGTTGCACAAAGTCTGTCCCTGAAGCATACTACACCTCTCAGCTCTGTTTTGTCAAGGAGCCTGTTCTTTTCTCCACAATGTGACTGTGCAACATATTTTTCTCTGCTCATTTGGGTGTAGGGATCAGTGCTGCCTCTGTGGCCTCATCCCCAAACTGTCTCAGCGCTTCTTAACACTACACTTTGTGTACACTTTCTGTTTTGCTTGACACGAGGTTCAGTTCAGTCTGCATCACTGTCTCTGCTCCATGAAGTCGCATGTGGGGGAGATCCTGCAGAGACAGAACCCTATGAGTGAAAAATCCTCTGCAGCTTGTCAGAGGTGAAGAAAAATCGGTACCCAAAAAGAACTGCCTTTTTTTTCTGTTGATCCATCAGTTATCTGTACCGGCCCTGTCCTGTTCAGAAGGTCTCCGGGGGCTGGACTTCCTCACTGTCACCGGGTGAGAGATAGATACGCCCTGCAGTACATGTGATGCCAGTCTATCACAGAGTTATCAAAGAGAGACAGATAACCATGCATGCTTAAACCTACAGAGGATTTTGCAGTCTAAACATGGAGCCTTAAGACCATGAGAAGCTCCCTTGGGAAATTTTGCAGCAAATAGTAAGACCATACTTTCCATCAGAATCATCCAAACCCTAAATGGAAATCTTTCGTTGTGTATCCCTCCAGTAGAGGTTAGAGGGTCTGAAGTTTAAAGATGTTTGAAGAAGTGTAAAGTTATGGCTCAGTATCTGACTTGCCACATTTCATCGAACCCCACTTTGCCCATGATGCATCTCTTTTAAATCACTTTAGATGAAAGCATCTGCAACACGAGAAAGATAATTGCAGGTGATGCCAACGTGTTGGTCCAACAATGTTGCCAGGTCCCCTTTTTGTGGAACATGAACATTTGAATTCCCAGGGTAACTGTGGTATAGTAGGTAGAGGGAGTTAACCAGAAGTGTGCCAGATTAATTCCCAGCTCTGTCATGTGCCACATTATCCTTGGGCAAGACGCTGAACCCCACATTGCCCTGATTTCCCCAGCCACTCGCACTGGCAGTCCTGTTCTGGATAAATTGGGAGGATTGTTTCAGATTGAGCTTCCAGTGTAAAAAGCTATGCGAAATCAATGTGTGGAACATGATGAGCTCATGCACCTAACCCTAAGAAGTAACAAGCTTTTGAACATTTGAAGTCTTTCTCTCGTGAGTGCAACAGACTTTCGAACAGATGAGATTTTTGTACCATCTTCCGTGCACACTTTGGGAAACCAATGATGGTTTGATCACATTTAAGTTTGAAAACATAAAAGGTAAAGAAATTAGACCTTGGCAACTTAATTTAAAAGAAATCCCTAAGACTTCATATCAAGTTTTTGCACCAGGCCTTAGTTTGCTCTAATGTTGACTTCTCTCCCTGTAAGTGACTCTTCATTGGCTCAGTTGTCTTGTACCATACAATAATTCTCTGACTAAATTCACATCTTCCCCTCCCTCTCATGTATCATGCTGCATCTATCTCTTTTTATCCCTCTTGCTTAGCTTCGTCCTCTCTTGTTTCATCTTGCCTTATCCTGCCAATCTCATGTCCTTGTTATCCCTCTCTCTCACCCCTGCACAGTACCTCTCTTCTCTGGCTTCCTCCCGCCTCCCTCTCTTTTTCCCAGTCCATCTCTCCCTCTTTTCCTGATCTTGCCTCTTCCCTCTGCTGTGGAGGTCAGCCATGATGCAGAGCCAGTTTGCTCGCCCGTGTTTAATTACATTAATAAAACACCCTGTGAGGTAGAATGACCTCGCACCCCACTCTCTCAAACCCCCACCCATGTACCTCACTCTCTCCCCATTCCTCCCTCCCTCCATGTTTTTCTGTAGGCTTAGGTCTACCGAGGCTCCCTGCAGGCCCAGTCCAATTGGTGCCAGGTTGCATTTCATGGCTGATTGCAAGGCATGTGTTTCTCCCTCTCCAGCATTGGTTCCACCTTCAATCTCCAGCGGTTCCTGACACGCTCACTTCAATGGAGGTCATGTAAGAGGCTTCTGCCTCCCTCACTGACCTGCTGTAGGTGGAGGACGCAGAAGAGAGCGGACCAGCTAAACGAGGCCTCTCTCCAACACAGCTGTTACCAGGGACCCTTCTCCGGATGAGTTTCTCCAAGATGTAAATGATCCCATTCAATAATAATTTTTCTTTGTTTGTTTTTTACTCAGTCAATAAGAATAAATCAAACTGTCTTCATCTTGCTGATATCACATAAAAAAGGGAAAAAAAACACATTTCGGAAAGAAATTCTCAGTAGATTTCGGCTCATTTGGCATTTATGGAAACTTTCTGCTCATAGCTGGAATCTGAAAAACCCACAAAATCCCCCTGGTACAGAAGACAATGTCCCTATGTACATGAATTATGGCAGAAGCAAGGTGGCACATGACAAGCAGCAGTAACTTACAATTATTGCCCACAGCCAATGATGACAAGTCCCCTAGCAGCCAACAGGTTGGAGCAATGTAATATGCATTGGATTCATGCAAATGGGGTATGGCTAAAACATGTGTCAGAAATATTGCTGATACTGTGTAGAAAGCCTGTATCTTTTTAAAGCAACCTTATTTCCATATAGACAATAATAATATTGTGGTTTATGAATAGTGCAGGCTTTGGGTTCACCCAGCTGGCACTTCCTATAAAGAATAAAATATAAACCCTTAGCTCAGGTAGATAGCTGAAAATTACTAGTTGGACTTATGATGGTTTCTTGCAGCAGCAGGAATCTAAACTCCCACAGCCGCCCTCATGACTTTCATGAATAGTCAACAGTCTCCTCATAAAAAGTGGCATCATCTTCTCCAAGACCATTACAGCTTAATGTGGACACATAAGATTCCCTCCACGGTGGGAATTTCGAACCTTTTCTGGAGTATCATGCACTTTTGGCTGGCAATTAGTGCGCCAGATTTTTTCCTCACTACACTATGATGGTACTGCAGGGTCTTCATGGTGTGTTGTTGGCAATAAATTGTGGTCTAATGGCAAAACCACAGGGATATTCAGGAACTTTAATGGCTCTGAAGGTTGATGTTTTCAGTTAGACGGTAAGAGCAAAAAGTAATTAAAAGCATTATGTGGTGCTGGCATTGGTAGTTTTTTTTTTTTTCTCTCATTTTCACAGCTGCTGCTGGTCACAATAAAAGCATTCATCCAAAGAAAGGACGAAAAAATCAGGGAAGAAAAAAAAGTTTCACATGTTTATTTGATAAAAGCTGTTCCATGATCAAATGAGATAATTTAATGTTTCTTGGGATTTGCTTTTACATTTCTCCCTAAAACACGTTGCATCATGAATTATTTGTTTTACCCTATATTTTTTATTATTTATATAGGAGCCTTTACACGTTACGGCTTTTTCTTTTTCTGTGAGTTTGAATGGTTGTTGGCTCTGCTTCGATGAAACATTTACTGGTTTTAATTGCTATACGAACAGTGTTTATTATCATGATGATTTTATATTTTTTCTCATGTGCATTCCCCCCGCCCCCCCCCCCCCCCTTTGTTCTTCTCTATACACTCCTCACTGTCTGCTTTGTTATTTGTTTGGAGGGTTTTCATTAAATTCCCTGACTGGCAATTAGTGTTCCTCTCCAAAGCGAAGGCAGAACAGTGGCACTCAGTGCCCCATCTCTTTATTGCATGGCTAAATACCCTTCAGACTCACATGGTTATTAATAACATCACTGCTAAATCACACACGTACACACACACATACAAAAACACTGCACCTAACTAGGTTACCACACTATTTGCCTTGCCTCAAAACATCAGGTTGAACAAATTTACCTTTCCCCTCTTTCACCCGCTGTATCCTCTCTCTCCCTACAGCTCTTTCTTCAGTATGAATGTGGACACAAAGAGAGACAGAGAGACGAAAGTTAATTAGATAGAATTACAAGGAACTGGGGTGGGTGGAGGGGCACCTGGTAATGGAAAGGGGCTGTATGGAAACAGATGGCCCAGAATTTATTAACTTGCAGGAGCGCTTCAAGGAAGCCACTGCGGCCAGACATTAGGCCAGTCACTGTCTGAGTGGGGGCTAGCGGTGGGCTGGATACAGGTAGAGTCTCTCAGAGCCCAAAAATAGAAAACAGATTTATCTCTGGATGGTTGCAAATGGTCTTTCATGGAAGAGGAATGGATGCAATCCGGCTCAGTGCTTGACAGTCGTGCCTGCTGCCTTTGAAGTCCCTGTATAAGCGTTGTAAAAAAACATTTCCTTTTCTTAAGTGAGCTTCCCAGGTCATTGGCCATATCTTTATCCTCCTTCGGGATTAGTTACAGTTTTGTCATTTTTAGTACAGAAGAGGAAAGTTACAAATATAGTCTTGATATTTTTACAGCATCATGCCTTTGTCAAACTGGTTAATCCCCCAAACTTCAGTCATCTGAACACTTTTTGGATTTGTATTTTACTGCATTTAAACATCCTTGCCAATGTGGTTCAATAAAAGAATGAAGCATCTCTGAAGAGATCAGTTTCAAAACAAAAGAGAAATACATGTACATAAAATAACTGCACTACAATTGCAATAGCACAAACAACAGCTTGCAGTTTATATCCAAATATCAACTGTAATACGTTAACTGCATCCACTCAAGAAACATAATTGTAAATAAATGCTATTACTAATGTAGTTTTAGCCTAGGGTTAACTTTAACTGACTAGCTTATAAAAAACACAATGGAACAATTTGTCCCTAATTTGCTGCTCAAGCAGCATTCTTGAATATGAGAATGATGACAACAATAAGTAATTCAGAAACACTTGGAAAGCAAATTAAATTTCTTCCATTATTCTGCTCTGCAGTCTTCATCTGGATTGCAACGTATTAAAAAACGTTTATGAAAATGTTTCATAAAGAGGGGAATAGATAAAAAGTTTATGAACCGAAACATTTTGCATTTGGACCTTTGCTTGTACTCTATGTCAGCGCAGTTATGCAGCATTTAATGTAGGGCTTTGAGTGCTGGGAGACACAAAACACATCCTTTAGACTGCAAAACAAATATATCCTGTCTTTCCAGCACAATAAACAGCATTATATTGGATGGAAAAACACTACTGGGAGTGTAACATTCTTAGAAAATAAGGAGAAAACAACAGTATTATAGTAAGCCCCCAAGGTCCTCAAGCATCTTAAGAGAAAAGGGCTTCTATTTTGCTACATACTCAGTACGGTATGTGAATCATATAGACACTCAAATGTATGCTGTGCTTTGAATCTATGGACCTCAGTGAGAAAATGGAAAGGACTCAGTGCAAGCAAAGCAGCCAGGACAGTTACAGGTGCAGAATGGGTCAGAATAATATGATAAGCTGGTCTGCTATTATTGCTCTTTTTCATCATTTCAATCAGGTTTATTTATAAAACTGCAGCAGCACATGCACAGCACAGTGCAAAAGGCTAATGAAAAATAGATTATTTCAGCCTCTTCAAAGAAACAGGCAACATGTGCGACGGAACAGCTTGTGAACTTGTTGTGTAGGCTCCGTAAAGCAAGACTGTTTGTGAGTCAGCGGCGCTAGCTTCTAAATGCCACACCGTTGATCCTGCAAGGCTGCTACCAAAATAAAAATAGACTGCGATGACAACTCTGTGGTGCCATAAAGACGCCCATTAACAATGTGTGTTTCTGATGCTGCCCAGGGGCCCCAGCTCACCTCAAGCTGTCGAAAAAGCCTCGAGCAGAAACAGAATTAACTACCGTCACTGATCACACCATGCCTACCACATGTAAGACGAACAGAATTCTCCTTGTAAACAAAGGCTGAGACAACTAACAAGGTTTGACTGGCTACAGCGCTATACTGCATCACATCTGATGGAAGCATAGTGCAGACTCTCGCTGCAACGGATGAAATGGAGAATGCTGCCTAATCTCCACATTGCTCATTCTTTTGAGGGCCTGATATGACTACATCCTCATATGACTCTCAGATATGTAGAGTGGACTTGTGTGCCTGCAGGGGCATGTCTTTGTGGAAATTAAAGGGCACAATACACGGGTGGGTCACATACTTAATGGATGTATTGGGACAGGGACATGGTGAGAGGGTTGGCTGGGGGTGGCCTATGCAGACATGCTGAGATGCATAATGACAGCAGAGCGATGCAACGGAAATACAAAATAACAACATAACATAACAAGGGAACACATAAAGAACAAAAAAAAGGGGCAAAATGAGCCTAAAGAGACAAACAATGATCACAAAAATAGGATAAAAGGACACATAATGACTATAGTGGGACACGTAATGGCCACAAGGACACTCAAGATGACCATAAAGGGTCAAACAATGATCACAAAAATAGCATACAAAGACACAAAATGACCACAAAGAGACACAAAATGACCACAGTGGGACACATAATGACCTGAAGGACACACAAGATGACTGTAAAGAGACACAGAATGACTAAAGTGATGAACTACAAAGGTATGCGTAACCACCATGTGCAAAACAACTACAGAGAAACAACATTTGTCCCTGTTGTCATTTGCCAGTATGGGATGGGATACTTTGTCTGGCTGGTTACAATTGGCTTATATTATTTATTTATTTATTTATTCATATAATTATAGCTTAGTATGGTTGGTCAAGTTATTTGAAAAATACATTTTTGACTATTATAGTATTTCAATATTATTTCACCCAGCTGTTCAAAAAAATACCATAATGATACTGCACACATTATTGCTGGTTTCCTTAGATTTAATACATTTACAGGTCTCATATTTGATAAATATATTTCTTATATCTCTGCACCAACCCAAAAGTAAAAAAAAAAGAAAATGTTTTATACAATTAGATACATAAATAAAATAGATAAATAAAAATTATCCTGTGCATTCATATTGCATAGATGGAATAAAAATATTATGACACAATGAGGAGTGTTTTTAATTTCAATATATAACAGAAATTTCAAAGAAAAACAATAGGATTTTCTGTGTATTATGTTAAGCCTAAAAAGGGTAATCTTGCGTAATTCTTGCGTTGTATTGTTTCACACATTCTTCTCTGCATTGCCTCATTTTTTTGATAACCACATTTAAACAGATTATTTGATTTCCGCTCAACTACTACGCAAATTTCAACCACACTTTCTCCCAAATGGATTTCTTTAATGTTCTTTTGTGTTACGATGATAATGAAAAAAATGTGCAAAACAAAAATTTTCATAGTGCTAATGGTTTCATGAGGTCTTAAAAAAGTGCAGATTTAAAATCCCTAGGATTTTAACTACGGGACATCAGCATTTGGATGTGCTTTAATTTTATATAGACAAAAACATCTGTTTACACATGCTGCTGCAAATTAAAACAGCAGTTTTACTTGGAAGTTTTCAAAGAAACAGATGATAATGTGTTGTTCACACTGCTGGTAATACTAGGCTCAGAGGTTTGTTTATTCTAAAGACACTTACGACTACAGATTTGAAAATTCTGCTCTTTCTAAACTGTTGAAATAACCATAACTTTTATAGTATGCAGCCGTTATGTTGTCTTTGCCTAGTCTATAAACGAGAAATGTTTTTAATCTTGAAATGTCTTTCCAGACAAATACACAAATTCATTGTGTCGCTGGTAACAGGCACCGCTCAACGGTGTGTTTGAAGCAGGTTTGTTCTGGCCTTTAATGTACTCCCGTTCTCCTCATCCCTACGCAGTCTGCTGTCAGTACAACTTCTTTCTTCAGCAATGTTTTTCAGCAGTCACTGTTGTCATTGCCGTATGATTGATATGCTACTGAGTCAAACCTTTGCAAAGTTCACTGTGCTTACTGACCTAGTTGACAAAGAAAGTTTTCAGAAGAACAAAGTCTTTCCTGAATTCCAAGAAAATCCTACATGAATACTGCACAAATGATTTGCAGTGATGCGTTTGTTCTGACAAACAGCTTATTGGGATTTGAGATTCTTTGTGACATTATCATAATGGAGTTATGCACCATCTCTGAAAAGGATATTATTCACAAAGAAGCACTGGATGCAGGTGTTTGTTGTACTATAATGACTAATTATTTGAAAATGAACTCCAGAATAGCAAAAGGCAAATGTGACTAAAAATATGTACATCTGTCAAACGTCATTTACATGTAGCTAGATCCAGCGACCAGTTTACATTCGCTTAGTACAAAAACTTTAGATGAGGGGCAATTGCTTCATGGCTCTTTCTGAAATTAGAAATATTCTTCCTGCTAGAGATAACCTAAAAGAGCAGTACCTTTCCTCTTCTTTATGGTCTTTATACTAAACTGACTTCATTCATTGCATCATACTTCATCCTTTACAGCCCCAAATCAGAAAGAAAGTTGGGACAATATAGTTAAAATGCAAATAAAGAAAAATTGCGCTGATTCTTACTTTAATTTTGCTGCAGACAGTGTGAACTCAAGATATTTCAAAGCTTTTCGCGTCAACTTCATTCATTTTTAAACAATATATGCCCATATTTCAGGCCTGGAACACATTCACAAAAAATATTTGGTATGGGGACAAGATAGTGCTAGTAAGGAGGTAAAAAGGGAAAAATACGATTTTGGTTCAAAAGCGGTATCCATGAAAGCTGGAGTTTTGAGGAGAGAAAATATGAGTATCTCCACTTCTAAGAAAAGAAGAGATAACAACTGAAATATTTAAAAACAATGTACTTCAATAAAAACACAGGAAATATTAGCATATTTCTTCTTTTATTGGGCATAAAATCATGTAATGATTCAAGGAATCTGGAGGAATTTCAGTGGTAAAAGATTAAGCTGGGCAACTAAGATTTCTAATTGCTTGGATGACATTCTACAAGAACTGTCCTTTTTCAATAGCTGATATAACCACATGGGCAACTTATTACTTTGTGAAACCTTTTTCAAACACTACAATATTGAGTTAGATTCATAAATGTCACTTAAACTTAACTCTGCAAAGAAGAATATTTCCATTAACCCTTTCCAGAGGCAGTGTTGGCATCTTATTTTGTCAGAAAAATCTGGGATGAATGTTCATACAGTGGAACTGTGTATTATGGTCAGATAAAGCATTGCTCCATATTGTTTTTTGGAAGAATGGGTGCTGTGTGCCCCAGGCCAAAGAAGGAAAGCACTATCCACACCATTATCAGAAACAAGTCCAGAAGCCAGGGTCTGTGATGGAGTTCTCTCAGTTCTCCTAGCAGAGGTTAGTTACACTTCTGCAGCAGAAAGATGCACTGAAATTTTAAAGCAGCATATGTGATGGCTATGCTGCTTTCCACAGATGTCTTTGCATTTTTTAACAGGAAAATACAAAACCACATTCAATGTATTACAAAGTCAAGTCTGAGGATTGGCCTGTGTACACTCTTGACCACTCACCAATAGAGAATACGAATTTAAAATAAAATTGGAACAAAAACAACCCTGTACTGTAGTGAATGTATAAATATTGGGACGAAATAAGCCCAGAAACACCTTTCAGTGTTTTGAGAAGGAACTGCAACATCAAGGTGGTAAAAACTTGACTGTCACAATTTTGTTTCAAACTGTTGCATCTCTGAAATACAAAAAAAAAACATAACCCCCCCCCCCCCCCCCCCCCCCCCCCCCCAA